>NC_052078.1:8560037-8862537 GCF_015852505.1 Tachyglossus aculeatus | reverse complement strand
ACAGCACCGTATGCTGAAAGCATTAAGGACATCACCACAACGAGCAACAACCTTTTTGGGTGCCTAATGTGGCCAGGGCTGCAGATCTCACATTGGCCTCTTCGCACATGCTCATAAACACGTGTGTGCATGTTTGCTTGCGTGCTTGCTCTCTCTCTTCTCTTCTCTCTCTCCTCTCTCTCTCTTCTCTCTCTCCCTCCCTCCCTCCCTCTGTCTCTCCTCCTTTCTTCTGGGAGAAACCTCCCCATCCCTGGTGTTTTCTCCCAATACAATGGATAGCTATATTATCAGTAAAGTATTCATCCATCAAATGGACTGAGCTGTTTCTAAAGAAATAGGGAGCCCTTTCCCTAAGAGAAGGCTGCTGCCCTCCTTTTACCTGCCAGCCTTGAGGGTTTTTAATGTACTCATCTTTTTAGATTTATGTTGCCTTAAGTCCATTTGCACCTTTTTTGTTTTTTTTAACTAAAAACAAAATATGAAAGAAGCATAAATCTAGAAGAGAATCATGAAGGACTTCCAGTGATTCCCTCATCCCAAATTCCTGTTCTGTAAAGATGATGATTGAAAATGGGAAGAGTCATGGTTGGCTAATCGAAACGAGTGGGCACTCTGCATGATTATTGGTATTCGGGGTTTAAACAGGGCTCTCTCTACACCTAGCCCCATCCCAGTGCTGCCTAGGGGTTTTCTCCCTCTTTGTTGTGCTGCCTCTTCCTTTCCCTCCCCAACCCTTCCAACAAAGCACTAAGAACTGGAGGGGGAAAGGAGGGAAACCCTCATCACGTGACATGAGATGAGAAGCATGGCTAGGCTTCTGCCACTGACATTTTAAAATGATCTTGAGCTAACTCCGAAATTTTCTTCTAATGTGATCACCTTTGGCCAGCTTGTATGTGGCTTGAGGAATATTTCCTGGACTATAATTTATCTGATGAGGGATTCAAAACAACTAGTTCTCAATATGTTCTTTTCACGTGTCTGTTAATTCTGGGGTATTTTGCCTTCCTAAGTGCTTAGTACAGTGCTCTACACATAGTAAGTGCTCAATAAATGAGATTGATGGATTCCACATTCTTTAAGCGTCAATAATAATTTTAAGTGATCCTTTCTCAAGCCTTTTAAAAAATATTTGTTAATGTATTGTAACGTTGTTATTTCAGAAACATCAGTGCCTTTTTTTATGAGTTTAATTTCCGTTACCAATTTCATCCACATCAGGTTGATGTAAAAGTTATCATTAGACTCGATTCTGAGCATGGTATCAGTGCTACAATGGACAGAAACCTCCAGAGGAACAAGCAAAAATCCATCGGCTTCTGACTCCCTACCTCGATCCCTCCCTTGTTGAGCCTGAAAACCTTGGCAGTCTTTGGAAAACGTTCCCCAGTTCTGTAATGGAGAGACTGTTTTCAATCGCTTTGTTGCTATAGATTCCTGATTATGCCCCCTTGAAGAATAATGATTTGCAGTGTCAGTATCTGAAACTGCATCTCTGCCTTGCTGGAGGTTAGCTCAAGAGCCCCACAGAACCAGTTATGGGGGGTCTGCGTTTTATTGGAGGATTATTTTTTCGCTTGCTGACATCCATTTATTCGTTTGCGGTCAGGGCAGGCGGGGTTATTTTCTCTCACTTTCCCTGGCCTCCTGATCCCCAGCTTCTCCACAGTGGCTTCTCCTGGTGTTCCCATGGGTTGGACAATTGCCCACCTCTTGGAGCCCTGCCATCCCGCTCTGGCCAGGAGATCTGGGGTCACACCTGCCCCCCCCACCCGATTGTCCACCTCCTTGTCTTTGGTGCTCAAAGGAAACCCCACTAATGTTGGGGTACCCTCTATTTTTCCCTCATTTCTATATGTGTTTAACCACAGGGACTAGGTAACCGTGGAACACAGTTGTTTCTCTTGCAGTGTGAACAAGACAGCACTGTCTTGTGCTATAGAGAGCTGCACCATTAGTTTGCTCATGACATTTAAACCACTCTGGTGCATCTACCAACAATGCACTTGCAAAATCAGTGATCACTTAATGATGGCTTCTTCCTTCTAAGGTAAGAAAATTTCCTGGGGTTGGGTATTTTTAGTCCTAGACTTGGTCAGGCAGCTAAGAATTGGTCTGACAAGCTGAAACATGATTTGGCTGAAAATGGAGAGGAACTCACAAAAAAGAAAACTATTTCATTCACTGGAAAAAGTAAGAGGATTGGTTACAATGTGTCCTACGACTCACATTTCTCCACTGGGTTCCCAGGTGTAAGGTACATGCAGGATTTTCCAGACCCGCCAATTGTGGTATTTGTTAAGTGCTTACAATGTGCCAGACACTATTCTAAGCCCTGAGGTAGATGCAAGATTTTCGGGTTAGACAGAGTCCCTGTCCCTTACAGGGCTCACTGTCTTAAGCCCACTTTACAGATCAGGGAACTGAGGCACAGAGAAGTGAAATGACTTGCCCAAGTTCCCGCAGCAGATGAGTGGCAGAGCAGAGACAGAACCCAGTTCCTTCTGATTCCCAGGCCTGTGCTGTAACCACTAGGCCATGCTGCTTCTCTAAATTGAGAATCTAGATTTGAGTCAGTTCATTAAATTATGTTGTCATGAACTTCTGAGCCATTCATATATACCTCTCTAAATAGACATACCCATGGTGCAGCTGCATCTGGAAGTAGAGCCAACTCTGTGCCTCAGTGGCTTAACTCTAAATGGCTTTTGTACATAAAGCTCTTGTATGTATTTTGCAATGGGCTGGGCACTTGCTCCTTTACTCCCTTGTTGCACCCACTGCCCCTATGGGAATGTGGCTGTTGTGGAGAAGAGTAGGAGTACCGAACCACTAGCATCCCTCTGAGGTAGGGAGAGCCAGGTAACAATATCCCCATTTTACAGATGAGGAAACTGAGACCCAAAGAGATTGTGACTTGTCCAAGGTCACAGAGCAGCCCAGAAACAGAGCTGGGATTAAAATGCAGGTCTCCGACTCCCAGGCTCATGCTTTTTCCCCTATCAATCAATCGATTGTATTTATTGAGCACTTACGGTGTACGGAGCACTGCTCTAAGCACTTGGGAAAGCACAATATAACAGTATAACAGAGTTGGTTGACGCCTTCCCTGCCCGCAGTGAACTTACAGTCTAGAGAGACTGACATCAATATAAATAAATCAGTCATTGGCATTTGTTGAGCACTTTCTGCACAGGACTGGACTAAGTGCTTGGGAAAATACAGTTCAGTTGAGAGGCATGCTCCCTGCTCTCAAGGAATTTACAACATAACAGTGAAGACTGACACTAAACGTGGATTTAACAGCAACCTTATAGTCTTAACAATAATAATAATTATTTTCTTTATGGTATTCGGTAAGCACTTACTATGCACCAAGCACTGTAGTAAGCACTGGGGAAGATTCAGAACAATCCGGTTGAACACACAGTGCCTGTTCCACCTGGGATTCACAGTCTAATTATCTACATAGTCTTGGGGTATGTAGTACAATTTCCTGCGCATAGTTACCAGTCTAATATAAACTGGTGAGGATTTTTTGTGGAAACAGGGAAATAGAAGAAACCTAGGAAGACAAGGCGCTGGCGTCTTCACAATCACTTTTTATTTATCCTCCACAGCAAGTAGAGTAGTCACTGTTGAAAGACACACCATTACAGAGAATGAGTGTTTGACTCATTGTTGAAAGATGATTTGTGCATGAGAACACAGAGCATGGTCACACAGGAAATCAATAGCAGAATTGCAATTAACAACCATGGCCGCTGAATTATGACCAACAGAGTGACACTGCTTCTTGTACTTAATGATACTTCTTGAACCTGCAAGTAGAATTACTGTCACAGGTTTATGTCTCTCACCGCTGGGTCCCACTACCACTGGATCGCTTAGCATTTGATTGATTTCTGTTCTGTTCTAAAACAAGACACCTTGTTTTTCATCGGCAAGTATCACTTCAGAGCGAAGACCTTCTTTCCTTTTTGTTGCTTCACTCATTTGTAAGGAACTTATGCTAGGGTTTGCTGCTAGTTGCAGTGAAAGTATGAGGCTCATTCAGAACTACTTGAATTTAAATTGGTGGGATAACAATTAGGTGATTAATGAAGGCATTTTAAAACCTGGTCTGGAAGGAATGCTTTTAAAGTATCTGAAGTACTGCTTTGTGTGGGGCGAGATTTAACTAGTGCACATCATGCAAGGTGAAGCCTGTTTAATTGAGTCCTAATGCAGCTGGAATAATTGCGTGGTCAGGTGGGATGAGGACTATGCTTTTGCCTGACGTTAAAAAAAAATAATGAAATGGGGGTCATTGAGGGGATCATATATTTAGGCCAGATCGGGCCCCCAAACCCTTATAAAATGAGCTGAATTTCTGCCATTCAGACACTTAGACCATTATGACGTCGTTCTGGAAGGAAAGATATTGAATTTAGCAAGTGCCTTGTGGTAAAAATGTTGGAAAGTGTTAGCTTTCCCCCTGGTTTGTTGTCCTGGGCTACATCAGCTACATATTTAAACCCCTCACCCCTCCTCAGTTCCTCAATTTTCTTTTGTTCCAAAAAGCAGCGCTGACATTTTATTAAACAGTAATAGCATTAAGCTTTGCATGCATGTGAGAAGAGGTGTCCTCTGGTTATAGTCTCCCAGCTAACCTCTACAATACTACTACGCCAACTGTGCATCCACAACTGCCTGGGTAGAGGTGAGAAGCATCATGGACTACTGGAAGGATCTCAGGGCAGGAAGTATATATATGTATATATGTTTGTACATATTTATTACTCTATTTTACTTGTGCATATCTAATCTATTTTATTTTGTTAGTATGGTTTTGTTCTCTGTCTCCCCCTTTTAGACTGTGAGCCCACTGTTGGGTAAGGACTGTCTCTATATGTTGCCAACTTGTACTTCCCAAGCATTTAGTACAGTGCTCTGCACACAGTAAGCGCTCAATAAATACAATTGATTGATTGATTGAAGGCAGAGGACTTGGGTTCTGCACAGCAGACAAGTGGTAGAGCTGGAATTGGAACCCAGGTCTTTCAGCTCCCAAGCTCGTGCTTTATCCATCGGACCGCACTGCTTTCCACGTTATGATCCTGGGATTTTGAAAGGCTCAACCCAGGCCATGAATGAAAAGCCTTGATTTCCGGATCACTGAGTTGAATTCAGAATGGGCGGGAGCCTTCTAAAAGGGGAGAAAAACGTGTTGGGTCTCCCATGATTTGATCGTACATGGCAGTGAAACCTGAGTAACAAAGTTATCAAAAATCAAATGGAATTTCTTCCATGTAAAATCATCCTCAAGCAGATTGCAATTCAGTCTAGAATTTGTTGCTATTCTGTTCTAAATACATTTAAGGTTCTGTTTATAACGTTTTTGATGGCTGTTTTATATGTTTTATTACAGAGCGATTATTAATCATAGGAATATAGACCTTCCCAGAGCTGCAGTTTTATAGTTTTTATCCGTTTAGTTTGGGGTAGAAAAGAAGATTCTAGTTGAGCCTCAACACTTGCTGTATGGTTTCAGAGTCACCTTTCTGAAGAAAATCATTTTTAGGCCAAGGCCAGAACTGAAAAATTTCAACCCCTTTCAAATGAGTGTTTTTGCAGTTGGTTTTGTGGTTTCAAGACAAGATTTACGATGGAAATGCAATCGCAAGCTTGACTGCCAGTCCTGAACGTTATAGCTGCTGGATTACGTGCACCGCTTTAGCCTTTAACTGTAACAGTCCCTAGTGTGATCACTGTTAAAATCAGGTGTAGCTGGGCACGTGTGAATGTCTGTGGCCTTTCCTGTGAGAATCAGTTTAAAGTTGGCCAGCTTTAGAAAAAGATTTTTTTCTCCGTAGTTGACAGATTCTTGAGTTATTCACTGCATTACCCGTGCTTATGCTATATTTGGGTTGTAAATATTTACTCGATGATCAAAGTTGGGGACTTCTTTGTTGCCTCTCCTCTTTCTCTGTCCTCCCGCCCCTTTTTAACTCTCTAAAGAAAGAGTCTCAACTGAAATGCCACTTCTAATCTTATTTTATGTGCCTAAAGTGTATTTTATTAACCCCTTTTTATTTTTCTCCATGATAGATTAGTGAATTCCAAACTAGCTTAGACACATTGCTTAGTGACCTTTTTGTTCTTTGCATTTTTTAGAAGAAATCAACAAAGGACAACAATAGTAACCTTTCCATATTCATTATCATAAGCTGCACTGACCTTAAGAAACAGTCAATGAGCAGCTTTTCGATTCCATATGCTTATCGTGGGCATTGAATTTGTGTAGCTGTGCTGATTTCCTGAACTTGAAAACTCTGTGGACTGGGAATCAGGAAAGAGAGAATTAATTTTTTTTCTAATCTTATATCATCATTTTGAACAATTATTCATATTAGCATTTGTCACCACTTTTTATACATAGAAACTTTAAAATGATGTGTCAGGTATATGATCATTGTTGCAAAAAGGACTGAGCTAAGGGTGACATTTTGGAAAGTGAAGAATCACTTTTGAGAAAATTCTTCTTTAACTGGGTATATAGGTGTAGGCATGTGATTTACATTTATTTGTTTGAGGCATGATTTATGCAACCTACTGGAGCTAGAATATTGTCGGGAATTTTTAAAAATGAAAACAAATTTCTGGAGTGGAAGGAGCACTGGGATAAATATTCCCCTCACAAACGCGTTGTGTTATGAGGTCTTGAAAATTACATTGTCGGTAAAGGGCTCTGACTTGCCCGTTTTCATCATCTGAGTGAAAGTAAACAAGCAGCACAAATGGTGAGAAGTGAGTTTAATTTTTCAAACCTCTTCTAGTGTGTAACCCCCGAAGACGCTGAGAGTCAGGGAGGAGAGATGATGCTTTTTTGAAAATTCGAGTTGATAGGTTTTCTCTTTGCAGTCACTCCCTTGTTGTAGACACAAAGGAAAAATGAATGAACATGAGAGTGAGGTGAGGTTTGGAAGCCTACGGTATCTTTTAAATGTTTGTGCCGGCTAGCTTGGAAAGGTCACATTTCATCATTGCTCTGGGTGCCTGTCCAGTTTCCCTCAGGATGGGAAAGGAGATGTGAGCAGTTTTTATTCCTGGTGCTCATAAAACGTAATGGATTATGACTTCTGTAGTTCAGAGAGCTCACCTAGGTCCCCTCCTCCCTGCCCCCCACCTCAGTCCTGTGTTTCTCAGGCAGTAACTAACCTACGATATTCTCCTCCCTTTGTGTGACATCCATTCTCTTCCCAAATTGGACACCGCGAGTCTTTCCTGAACAATTTCTGCCATCTCTCAGGCTCCCTGAGTAACCCAAGTTTTAAATTAAGGCCTGGAAACATCATCCACACAGCCTCCATTTTACACCAAGTAGAAGCACGTCCTGCACCTTGGCAAGGTGAGAAACTGCAGCCGAGTTTACAAGGTGCCAATGCATTTCCTGGAATTGTACGAATTGCAAACCACCTTTTGCAGTTTCTAGAACTGTAAATTAAGTTTGCTGATTAGGTCAGTGATGACATGAATTTATAATTCCATCAATAGTTTGACAGGTTTATTAGGATATCCTGTTTAAAATCAACTCTAAACTCTCTTGCAATTTATCGACGACCAAAGAAATGATTGGTGAGAGGCCTGGTAACTTTATGTACTGTCCAATAGGTTTTGGGGGTTGTGTATTTTTTTCAGTCTCTGGGGATGCTGCCATTCCATGTAGAATAGTTTCCCTCCCGTCTCTCCCTCTCCCCACCGCCCTCGGCCCCAAAAGCCATGTCCATGAGTCTGTGCCTTTGTCAACAGTATTTCAGAAGTCTACTTGGCTTTTAAGAACTGTTTGTGTGCTTCTGCGCTTTCCGGTTTGGGCCAGGGTGAGAGGAAATGTTGCAAAGAATAGAATGTGATTGATTTCTGGAGGGTGGTGGGCTGCAAGAGGAGGTGAAGTCACACTGAAGAGAGTTGGAGAGGCTAGGAAGGGAACAAAAGGGAGGAGACCCAAGATTCTGAAACAACAACTCTTGGCATTTTGTTTGGCTTTGTCCCTGCCAGGACATAGAGTTAAAGAGAACCGTGGGAGGAAAAAAACAACAAAATCAGAGAAGATAGGTTGCCCTGAAAATGGGACTGAGTTAAAATCACTCCTGCCCATTAACTTTTTTTTTTTCCTCTTTTCAATGCTGGGCCCACATTGGACAAATGGAATTTATTAATTTTTTAAATCAATTTTGGGTCAGATCTATTGAGGCAAATCAGACTCAAGGGCCAACCTAAGTCTAGTGGCAATTACCCCATTGGGACCAAACCACCATTAGGCTTTCTCCTTGCTCACTTGGGAACCCGGATGTTGGCACACCTGGCTGGCCAACAGAATAGGCTCCAGGCTCTTCTCCTGCTCTGATCTTCATGCTCAGAGACAGAGCTGATTGAGTTGGCCCGAGGCCATGTCTGGGCAGAGACTGTGTCTTACTGAAAACCACCACCGATCAGGCCAACCCAGTCACAGAGACCAGAGGGAAAGATTGATCTGCAAGACCCACTTGCTAAACTCATGCAACTCCCTTGTATAGCTATCTTTTGCCAGGGTGGTCGGGTGGCAGTGGGGGCTTGGGAGCTGCTTACAGTCTCCTTGGGAGGGAAAAGAGAAAAGAAGGAAGGTGTACCAGCAGCAAAATTCATTCCGTAGCAGGATTGAAAGAGCTGGAACCATTCTACATGGATAATGCTTTTCTGACATCCACTGGACTTACTGAAGGAAGCATTCCACAGTAAACCTCCATGCTGAGATTCAGAATTGGGGGATTAAAATCCAATATACATATAGCTCTACTTTATCCTTTTTTTCTTTTTTAATGCCAATTCTGTTCTGACAACAAGCTGCCATTCCAGGCTGTCAGCGATTCACAGGCTGGAGCCTGAATCTTATCCCTCAGGAGAGCTCCAGCCCCAGTTAACAAACACTTTAGCATGACCACGGCAGGCAATTAGTTTCAGAATCGAGGGGACGGAATTCATGAGTGAAATAGCTGGAGCTGGACCTTGCATTCCTCCCAAGCCCCTCTTTTTCTAGTGTCCAGGCAGTTAAGAGATGATGCAATCTAACCAGAGCACAGAATCAGCCCTGAATTTCCAGCTCCTGAACTTTTTATCAGGCCCCACTGAGGAACCAACTCTGAGAGAGTAATTGCAAGCAGTAGATCTTTCCCTTGATTTGATAGTATGGATTGGGTAATTTTCCAAATCACTAATTCCTCAGTACACCACACAGCACAGGTGGCTGCTGATAATTCAAGCCAGCAAGGAGTCACAAAAGCTGACATTCTGGGGCCATGACTGTCACTGCATATGTTGGGATAAAATACTCAGTGACGTGGTTGAGTAAGAGGGAGCGAGAAACGATAACGTGAAATCAATAATCTTTATTTGACTCCTTTTATCTTTGCTTGGTACGGCAGTGTGCGCAAATGAAAGCGGTGGGGCTTTGTGAGAAGTTTGGGTCGAGCAGACTGCTCAGCCACCATGAAACTAATTTCATTTTGGGAGATGAGTTGTGAAAACGGTTTTGCTGTTTACTTAGAGAATAGACCAAACGAGACAATCTGAGTGGAAGCCATTGGCAGCTTCAGAGTGGAGGGGCTGGGTGTTTTTGTCTAGCGGGACTCAATATTCTTGTTCTTTCCATTCCTCTAGAAACTTCGCTTCAATATGTAGCATGAGAATCGGGTCCTGGCAATGCCAGCAGTTTATGTGCTGAATGAGAGGTCATTTTGTTTGATCTGGTGGGGTGGTGAGTGTAGGGAATAAAGGATCAGAACAAGGGAGGGTTTTCCCACCTGCCGTCTCAGAACTATGTATACACAGCCATCAATAAATAACATCAATTGATTGAGAGTAATAGTATTTTTTAAGCGCCTACTATATGTAGAGCACTTTACTAAGCATTGAGAGTGCGCAAGTGGGAATTAGACATGGAAATATGAACATTTCGATTTGCTTAACATACTGCTTGTGCACTTATTTATTCGCTTATCCATCATTACGTGCTGTCAATATAACCAGTTCTTTTTTTTCACCCCACTGTAAATACGGCCATTTTGTTTCAGCCTGTCTTCTCTGTTAGACTGGAAGATCCTTGAGGGCTGGAATCATGTCTCTTACATCTATTGTATTCTCCCAAGCACTTAGTACAGTGCTCAATATGCAGTCAGCGCTCAGTAAATATTATGGATTGATTGATTGGAGTCCCAGAAGTACGGCTGCATGGTTTCCATGACGGTCTGTTCAATAATCTCTTGGCACTCTGATTGCTTGCCCTACCCTGTCCAGGATGCTGTGCCCTTGCTGAATTTCACGGAGTCTTTCTGTCAAGATTCTAGGAATAGGGGTGTTGTGATCAATGCATGGTACCAAGGATAAAGCCTAACCTCAATCATCCCAAAATTCAGGCTCTGCAGTATGTCCCTTTTCCCCAAGAAGATGCTTGTGGAATTAGATAGTGGATCTTTCCACAGCTCTGGACTCCTTTTGCCATCGTGGCTACCAAGCTTCAGGCTACGTAATTCCTCTCTGGAGGTCATTGTTGTTCCAGAAACCATCTTTTCTCGAGTGGTGATCTCGTGGAAGGGGTACTTCTAGCAGTTCAGGGCCTGAGAATCCCATAAAGACTCTCTTCTCCCCTCCGACCAGTGAATAGATATTTTCCTGACCATATCAAGGGCTAAAATCAACATTAGATGGAAGTGTGTTTGGAGTATGTTTATGCTCTGGCTGAGATCATATTTGTATCTTGAAATTAAAACAATAGGAAGAGGCAGTTTTAACTTTTTGAACACTATTTAAGACCTGCCTGTCATGCTGTGATCGTGTATTATTCTATAGGGAAATAAGGTGAAAGAGGCCAAAACCATATCTCCTGCCAGCTGAGACTATTTAACCTGCCATCTGTTTCTGTGCTGCAGCAATTCTTCTAGTTACCAAGAAAACTGCAGTTCAGTTAACCTTAGTGAACAGTGTATTTATGAACTCAAGCTAGCAGACATCGAGCAGCAAGATACACCTAGGACTAATGTCGTCGCCTTGGGTTGTCTAGCCACTTTAATCCGATGACAGTAGTAGTCCTAGTGACAGTAAAAACCAGAGTCCCCCGAGTGAGGCTGTGTTGTATTAGGCTACATCATGAGTGTTCCGTCCAAATAGCCTGCATTGCACTAAATTCGGTGAACAACTGAACAGAAAGCGTATTTAAGTGTTTTCGGTAAGGTAACAGAGAGAGTAGCTCAGTTCCACAGATGACAGCAGCAGAGTAGCAGCATGGCCTAGTGGAAAGATCATGGGACTGGGAGTCAGAAGACTGGGTTCTAATCCTGTCTCTGCCAATTGCTTGATGTGTGACCTTGGACAAGTCACTTAACTTCTCTGTGCCTCAGTTTCCTCAGCTATAAAATGGGGATCCACTACCTATTTTCCCTCATACTTAGACTGTGAACCCCAGGTGGGACAGGGACTGTGTCCAACATAGCTTGTTGGACAGTCCCAACCAGGACTTAGAACAGTGCTTGACCTAGAATAAGCCCTTAAAAAAAAACGTAAAAAAAACAAACCAACCAAAACATCTCTGCTATATTGGCCACCCTTAGAATAATTCAAGGAAGGTCTCTTCTGCCTTGCTGGGGGTTCTGTGTTCTGTATGCTCCGTGTATCGTAGGCAGGGAGAGGCTGTCTGGGCAGCCTAGGCAGTGAGCACATCATATTCTTTGTGATCAGATTTATTAGATCCTTACATGCTCCCTCATGGGCAACTCCTCTTTTCAAGCAGTTTTGTATGTTCTGGGTGTGACAAGGAGTTTGTCACTTGTTTCTTCTGTACTTCCAAAGTGCCTAATACAGCTCACCACATCAAGTGGATGCTAAATAAACGTTATTGCTCCTACTGCTTCTATAACGGTTTCCACTCCTTGAGCCCCTACATCTAGTTGTTTTCTCCATTTTCTTCAGTCTTGAACTGCTTCCTGCTTCCAAGACGCCTTCGTTTGATGTCCGCCTGAAATGTTTTGAAAACTCAGCTCCGTATCTTCCTGCCTAATTTTCCCATCACTACACCACTGCCTTTCCTGCTTCTCATGTTTTTGCCTCACAGTCCTATTTGGCTCATTTCCCTATCCTCTCCCCCACACCCAGTCTCCCAGTTTTCCTTCCACAGTAAGTCACGGATGGATTTTAAGGATACGGTAAAGTGAAACCTCAGACAATATGGTGTCACAGCCAAAAACTTAGAAAATTGCCACAGTCTGACCAGTGTGGTACCCAACAAAAGAGAAAGGAGCTACTCTTTTTGAATGGAAACTTTAAGGGGAACACGAGGCAAGGAGACCACATGTAAAACCACAAAAACAAGAGTATGGGAAAGGTGTGTGTGTATGTGTGTGTGTTTGGGTGTGAGAGAGAGTGTATAGTATGGTTGTGAGCTCTACTATGGCCCTTTCAGTCACACATGTAGGTGAACTTCTGCTGCAGTAGCATCATTTTCAAATACAAATGATAGCTTTCTGTGGATCTTGGATGTAAATTTCCTTAGGTGGCAATATGGTTCTCTGAGCACAGTAGCCATTCAATAAATAAGAATGAATGAAGGAATTCATTAATGGAAGAGGTTACAGGTATTGAATAAAATGAAAATATTAAATCATGGGGTGCCAAATCCCCATATTTTAGGAGAATAAGGACAATATTTAATCCAAGTGACACCTTTCCTAGCTGTCACTAAACGTACACTAGACTAATAATTGTGGTGTTAAACACTTACTATGTTCCAAACAGTACGCTAAATACTGGAATAGTTGCAGGTTGCTTAGACAGGACATGGTCCCTGCCCCACAAGTTATTTACAGTCTAAGGGGAAGGGGGAGGGAAAACAAAAATATAATCCCCATTTTATAGGTGAGGAAACTGAGGCACAGAGACGTTAAGTGACTTGCCCACGGTCACACAGCAGGCAAGTGGCAGAGTTGGGATTAGAACCGGTGTGTGCCATGTTTGGGCTACTGCTGCTGCTTAACTGCTGTAGATGACATTTCATTTAGGTTTCACTGGACCACTTCATAATGGCCCCACAGTCTGGTTTCATTGTAAAACTACAGGATTACTCTGATGTTGGGCAAACAGCGATCCGGGGGAAACTGGGATCAAGCAGTTCATCAAAGAGCAACATTCAAGGAACTCCCACTGCATAGATTAAGTTTCAAGTTCAAAGATGATCTTTTTAATCAATCAGTCATATTTATTGAGCGCTTACGGTGTGCAGAGCACTGTACTAAGCGCTTGGGAAGTACAAGTTGGCAACATATAGAGACAGTCCCTACCCAACAGTGGGCTCACAGTCTGAAAGGGGGAGACAGAGAACAAAACCAAACATACTAACAAAATAAAATAAATAGAATAGATATGTACAAGTAAAATAAATAAATAAATAAATAGAGTAATAAATATGTACAAACATATATACATATATACAGGTGCTGTGGGGAAGGGAAGGAGGTAAGATGGGGGGATGGAGAGGGGGGTGAGGGGGAGAGGAAGGAAGGGGCTCAGTCTGGGAAGGCCTCCTGGAGGAGGTGAGCTCTCAGTAGGGCCTTGAAGGGAGGAAGAGAGCTAGCTTGGCGGATGGGCAGAGGGAGGGCATTCCAGGCCAGGGGGATGACGTGGGCCGGGGGTCGATGGCGGGACAGGCGAGAACGAGGTACGGTGAGGAGATTAGCGGCAGAGGAGCGGAGGGTGCGGGCTGGGCCGTAGAAGGAGAGAAGGGAGGTGAGGTAGGAGGGGGTGAGGTGATCGAGAGCCTTTAAGCCCAGGGTGAGGAGTTTCTGCTTGATGCGCAGATTGATTGGTAGCCACTGGAGATTTTTGAGGAGGGGAGTAACATGCCCAGAGCGTTTCTGGACAAAGACAATCCGGGCAGCAGCATGAAGTATGGATTGAAGTGGGGAGAGACACGAGGATGGGAGATCAGAGAGAAGGCTGATGCAGTAGTGGAGTAGTGGAGGAGTTCTGTCAGTAGCCTCTGTGGCTAGTGAGAAGACTTTGTGACTAACGATGTCTTCGGCGTTGTTCCACATTGTCCTGTTATGTCTGGTACTATCAGTGCTGTGCTCTCAAGGGCTCTGTTTCAAGAGAGTTACCCACTTTTAGCTACTCTAGCTTAGACGGTCCTCTCCTGTTGTCTACAACAATGCCATGTTAGCTGAGCGTTTGCCTCATTGTCTCTTTTTTGCACTTCTCGTTTCCAGTTTCCCCATTTCAGCTCCCCTTAGAGCAGCTGATTTGTTATTCTGCAGTTGCCCACTCTCCTCAGGTTTCCCACCCACTACATACCCATGCTTGCCCTCTTTCTCTTGTGTTCTCCCCCGTCTCTCACACACACAGACTCTCCCGCAGCTATGTGCAATCATGAGAGTTCATTTACCACAGCAAAAATAAAGCCAGCAAACCCTTTAGATGGAGAGGAACTCAAAAAGCAAAAATCATGCTGCCTTCTAACACTAGGATCTATTCTCCCAACACATTGGCATCAAGAGATGTCACGCATAATGACAACTCAAAGATTGTAGCTTGTTAGCCTCAAGGGGGAAATTTAGGAATTATGGGTAACAGATATGTGCTGATCTCAAAGGTAAGATGCTTGCCGAACATTAGGAGCTGTATTACAGGAGCAGTTCAAAGGTAGATTGTCTATAGAGATCAAAGTGAGACTTTTACTAACAAGGCTGAACATCCTGCCTTGCCCCATTTTCTAGAAGCTCCTAACGCCTTTACAATATGTAATCATCTGTAGTACATCAGTTGTCAGTCTTCCTGTTTCTCGATTAAAAGTAGACCTTCCCTCTCTCCCCCACCCTCCTTGTGTGTGCGTGCGCGCGCACACACACACACACACACACACACACACACACACACACACACACACACACACACACACACACACCCCACCCCCGCCCCCGTAAACCATCCAGACAGATTTTTCCAGGTAGAGATGCAGCTTGGCCACTTAGGAAACTTATTAAAAACCAGTTGTGTATTTCTGCAGGCTGAAAAGAGCTTCAGAGGAGCAGGAGCCACCGAATGCACAGTAGGCTAAAACCGCCCCATTAAAGCCTGCCTGTGACCCTGAGCATGGTGAGAAAGCAGGTTTGCCTGTAGCAAGATAATAAGGGAACACAGAGAGCTTTTGCCCGTTTTCCAAGATTATGTTTCCAAGCAGCGCAGTTGCTGCTGCCTCTCAAAATGGAGAGCGCACAACATGCACGTTCTGCATCCGGGACAGGCACCCGCCTACAATTCCGATGGTATCGTGGCTTGCATCTGACCCAGGATGATCGGCCTGTTTTGAATTCCAGTATGTGTGGGGTGGTTTTAGATTTAATTTTAGATGGAATTATTTGGGGTGATTTAGGAAATGCAGCTCCTTCCCAGGTGCTTTGGGTAGACGGGGGGGGCACCATCAACAGAAGAGTTGCATACACAGAAACCCACGCTTTCAAATTCAAACTCACCCAGCTGGCGCCACCTGCAAAATTAATCTGTGTCTCGGCATCTCCAATCGCCATGTTTCTTCTCCCAGTGGCTCCCAGCAGGAAGAAGACATTCGGCCCCCTCAGCGTTTCCCTGTCTCATACAGCCATTCAAATTCACAGAGCCTAGTTCTTCTCTCTACTATGCTTCCAATCAGTCATTAACATTTATTGAGTGCTTACTCTGTATAGAGCACTGCACTAAGCATTTGGGGGAGTTCAGTATGTAGTAGACATGATCCCTGTCCTCAAGGAGTTTACAACCTAGTGGAGGAGGCAGATGCAGTCAAATAAATCGCAGATGACAGGAAGCAATATAGTGTAAAGATATGTACTTAAGTGCATTGGTGGGAACAGTGTGTTTCAGTGGAAGGAGCCCGGGCTTTGGAGTCAGGGGTCATGGGTTCAAATCCCCGCTCCACCACTTGTCAGCTGTGTGACTTTGGGCATGTCACTTCACTTCTCGGGGCCTCAGTTACCTCATCTGTAAAATGGGGATTAAGACTGTGAGCCCCCCATGGGACAACCTTGTAACCTCCCCAGCGCTTAGAACAGTGCTTTGCATATAGTGAGCGCTTAATAAATGCCGTTATTATTATTATTGTTATTATCCAGGTGCTTCGGCAATGTGGAGTTGAGGGAGTGGTAACTGGGTAGGGAGGTGAGAGATTAATTAGCACTACCCTCATTTTACCCTCTAGCTCAGGAGGTCCTCCATAATTTTAGTTCTGTTGACAGACTCGTGGCTTTTTGGGGGGCCCAGGCAACCCAGTCAAATGTTATTTTAACAACTAATACCACCTCTCATGGCACCCCACCCAACCCCACCCAAACTGCCCAGGCTTTGCTTTAGCCAGACTGCTGGTAGCAGTGTCCATTTGGGCTAGATTTTACACCTATGGCTCCATATACCATTCCACTGGAGTGGAGAGGAGCTACTTTCTGAAATCTGGGAGGCAATGACAAGTCTTCGAACAAGAGTGAGGAAAAACTGGCCCGTGAGCGGTATCCACGGGGCCGAGTTCTTAATGGGAGGGTGACTGCTTCCCGCAGTGGCCATAGATACGGTTAGCAACCCCACATGCTGCTTATCTTATGATTAAAGTGTCCTGGGGTCACTAAGGGAGCCTGAAATTTGGCTCCCCTAGCCACAGTGCTCCACAGATTCTTGTCATCTTTATTTTGTCTTAGTACTCGGTTTCCTCTCTCCCTTATTTGTCTATTTCCAGTCCCCTCTCCCCCTTTACATTTGTAGATTGTGAAAATCCCAAGGGAAAGGGATTGGGTCCATTTCCCACTTGTGTGTTCTTTCCCAGCACTTAGTACAGTGTTGTACACACAGTAACGCTTAGTAAATACTATTACCACTGCACCCAATAATAGAAGCAGCATGGCCTAGTGGATAGAGCATGGGCCTGGGATTTGGAAGGACATGGGTTCTAATCCTGGCTCTGCCACTCATCTGCTGTGTAGCCTTGGGCAAGCCACTTAACTTCTCTGTGCCTCAGTTACCTCATCGATAAAATGGGGATTCAGACTGTGAGCCCCATGTGGGACAGGGACTGTGTCCAACTTAGAACAGTGCTTGACACATAGTAAGCGCTTAACAAATATTATATGTATAATGGGGACCACTTCATTCCCAGTTCTCTTTAATCAGTGAATCAATCAAGTAATAATTACACTGCTGACATCCCTGATGAATCACTCATTTCCCCGCCCTATTTGTCCTCCCTTCTGTGTCTCTTTTCTAATTGGGTCTGTACCTCTTAAACATTTACTGTGTGCTTAAGCACTGCACTAAGCACTTGGGAGAGTATGCTATGATAGTCGTGGTAGACATGTTCCCTGCCCGCAATGAGCTTACAGTCCAGAGGGGTACTGTAGATATGAGAAGCAGCATGACCTAGGGGATAAAGCATTGGTCTGGGGGTAGGAAGGTCACGGGTTCTAATCTTGACTCTGCCACTTGTCTTCTGTGTGATCTTGGGTAAGTCACTTCACTTCTCTGGGCCTTAACTTCTCTGTAAAATGGAGATCAAGACTGTGAGCCCTATGTGGGACAGGAACTCTGTTTAACCTGATTATCTTATATCTATCTCATTGCTTAGAACAGTGCATGGCACGTAGTCAGTGACTAACAATACCATAATAATAATTGTTATTATTATTATTACTATTATGGTCTGCAATGTATTAGGTCACTGACTTGGATCAAAAGTCTTAAAGCTGCCAATTTATCCTGACTTGAAACAAATTACTCTGAAAATTCAGTGCCCCCCCCCCCAACCCCCTTTCATCAGTTTTTTCCCTCCCCAATAATCCCTACTGGGTTCACACAAATTACCTTAGGCCTTTCAAGACTTTGGTTTCACCTTTTAACACCCAAAAGATAATAAAGAAACTAATGAAAATGTAAACTCACTTTATATTTTGGATTAAATGTCAAATTTTATTGCTTTTCCACTTTGAAGGCTGAACATATTAGCTGTGTTACGGCTTTGGGCCTCCCACTTATTGCAGTATTAGTATCAAGATAGCCCGCTGGCAGGCAGAACCTTCCTGCTTAATCAATATTTGGTGCTTCCTGGTGCCCGATGTTCATCTTAGAAAGTGAAGTGGGCCCAAATTTTGGGAGAGTTTGAGAAATTGGATCCCAGCTTCTCATCATCTTCCACGCTGAAATGTAAAGGATGAGTTTGGTATTTGTGTTTCAGAAGTTTTATGGGGGAAAATGACTTCTGTTCCCAGGTGGAGTGCAGGTCTGGACACAGTTCTGAGCTCTTCCTTCTCTTTCTCTCTACAAACATGTAAATCTCCCCTCCTGTTTCCCTACTACAAAGCAAAATGCTGAAGATCCAGGGGAACCAGAAAATGAAGGATTTAACTGTTTCATTTTGAAAGCCATTTCACTCAATGAATGACATGATTAGTTTCTAACCACCGTGATTATCAAATGGGCTCTTTTTTGGACCATTGGATAAACTAAGACATTTGAAGCAGGACTGAGTTTTGGTTAAGATGGATTCTATCTGATTATCTTGTTTCTACCCCAGTGCTTAGTACAGTGCGGGGCAAATAGTAAGCACCGAACAAATACCACATTTATTACTATTACAATCCATTTAAGTTCCAGATCGAGATTACCCACCTAATAATAGTAATTGTGGTGTTCGTTAAGCACTAGACCGAGTGTTAAGGTAGGTACAAGATAATTTAGTACGCTGCCCCTGCATGGATTTCACAATCTAAGTGGGAGGGAGAACAAGTTATTGGAGCTCCATTTTACAGATGAGGAAAGTGAGGCCCAGAGAAGTTAAGTCCCACAGAAGGCAAGTGGGAGATCTGGGATCAGAACCCAAGTCCTCTGGCTCCGAGGCCCATGCTCTTTCCACCAGGCCTCACTGCTGCTTCTCATCTTCTCTTGCCTTCCATCAGCTAGAATTATGTCCCTTTGGGGGTAATAATTCCAATCTGGAATAATGGTGGTGCAGAACAAAAGGCTAGTGCTACATGAACAACATATAGAAGTCCCTCCCGAGCTCCTCCAAGCTCCCTGATTCCAAACAACTGGGCTTTGTGGGAGAAAGGGAACCTTCCTCTCCCGCGCTTTCCAAATTGATGTACCTATGGGACAATGCGCTCATCAGTCTGGGAAGACGGTAGCATTGTGGACAGGGTTCTCTCAATCAGGGCTGAGCTCCTGCCGGACCGTCTGACGGGTACAGCATTTTCAGCTGCCACAGGAGAAGGAGAACACACATGACAAAGGCCAGCAGGGAGCCCGATTAAAAGCAGAGTTCAGGCCACATACAGCGCTTACATTTAGCTGTGCACCGAAAGGGAAATGTCCGTTGGTCTCTCCCCGTGTGCTGAAGCAACCGAAAGGGCATAACAGAACCACAGGCTTGCTTTCAATGCCAAGGGCTCACGGAAGCAGAACTCCTGGCTCCGGCCCACCCTCCTCCTTGACAGGAGCAAATCGAGTTATCCCAACTTCCCTGTGGGGGAGATGAGCTCAAGAACCATAGAGCCTAGTGCTTTGCTGCAGCAGCTGAGCTCTGCCAGCAAATTAGGATGTAGTGTCATACCAGTGACTTCCTGTCATGCAACTAATCCTCAAGGGGGAGGCGAAAAGGGAATTAAGAATGCCTAAAGGCGGGAGGTTGCAAGGGAAGGGGGGGGAGGGGCCCTTGAATATCAAGCAGGCGTGGAACAACTAAAGCTTCCCGAGCATATCTGACTGAGCTCTAACGCCACTCGCCTTCTCGAATCGCACCTGGGCTACCATTTCTCTTCCCAATTTTAAAAGATTGGTTTCGGGAGGAAAATGCAACCACTATAAAGAAGGGTGCTTTGGCCTGAACGTGTTGACAGAAAGAGATCATGCCACGTTCGGCACTTCCACAGAGCGGGCAGGAGAAGTGGAGAGAGCCGAGACTTCACCCTGAATGAAAGAAACCGGTTTTGACAGCAGCGGGCCGACACCTGCCAAATTCAGAGTCTGTCATTATCCCTCGGTTCCTTTTTCATTTTTCACCGACGCTACAACTTCCTCCAAAACTGTTGCTCTGGAGGAACTGACACTTGGAGAAAGAAGGGAAGGCTCATCCTCATTTTCTGGTCTAGTTGCCTGTCTGTATTGCCTGGAAGTAAATTAGTCACCATCAGGACTGACAGAGTGAGGTGGATTATTCTGCAGGTTCATTCGGCTTGGGTCTGTGCACAGGTCAGCTCGGTTCAGATGGCCTACGCAGATGGTACAGTTTATTCTGGAAGGCGCAGCCGGTGAAAAAGAAACATCCGAAACAAATTCTGAAATTCAAATCCCCATACACATATTGGCACGGGAGAACATTTTTGCTGTTGTACTGCCCAGTAGTTTCTAAATGACTCAGCTGGGCATTTTGGAGGGTTTTCATAAAAAAAAAAAAATTGAGCAAGCTTAGAGAATTGTCTGAATCTATCTTGTTTAGATTTGACTGCAAATCGGCTCAGATAATTTGATGAATGTAGACTTCTATCCAGGTACCTGGTTTATGGTCTCCGTACAGCACACTGTATTAGCAGTTTGAGAAATCCACTCTCCAGCCATGAGTTGAGTGTTCAGGACTGACGTCCCCACGGTGGCTATTACTGCCGGACTAGATATTCTGAGATCTCAGAGTCTTTGTCTCCTGTGACATCCCCACTTGCTCACCCAGTGCCGGAAATCTGTGCTGCACCATGTAAATGTGAGTTGACTTGAATCGAACCTGGCCATTTTCCATGTGTGATTGGTGTCTGGCCATTTTAATCTCCCATCTGAGGCCAGACCAGCCCAATGAACCCATGGATGAGTGAAAACGCTTTCAAAAATCTCAAATGAGAAAGAAATCCAATTTTTTACATCTCTGACCTTCCTCCTCGCCTACTGTTTGACCCCAGGCCCTAATTTGTGCCCCATGGGATGCGATGTTATTTTTCCAATAAGCTTATTCATTTTTCAATTTTAAGACAGAAAATTTGAGGTAAACTAGTATCAGCAAATTCACTGCTGATCTAATAGCAGCAATGTGTCCTTATTAAAATTAATTTAAAATAAAATGTAAAGGCAAAATTTTAATTGCCTCTAAATAAAACTGACTCAATGCACTGCAATCATAGCAGCCTGCCCTTTAGCAGTATTTTTGTAGAGTCAGGACAATACTAATGTCACATAGTAAAGTACTGCTGAGTTGAAATTTTTGAAAGAGATTATATCCTGCATATCCGTTTATAATCTTGATGTTTAAAAATATGCTATTCTCTTAGATATCAGTTCTATAGAGGGGATCGATACGGTATTCTAGATCCACTTTTATTCAGTAAATTTTGCTTCTAAAATGTTATTCTCTTAAACAGGGTAGCATAAAATTTATGTTTGTCATTAAGATGACACATAATGGTTTTTCCAGTATGCTATGTTTTCTGTTCCATCGGAAGAAAAAATTAAACATCCGTGCTTGGGGCTTAGAATGTCAGGGTGCTTTTAAAACAAATAAATCAGAAATTGAGCATTCAGAGCATAAGATATGTCGTTCTGGGTCCTTCCAGCCCCATGGTCTGCCTGTGACAGGGACATCTGAGGAGCTCTTAGGAGCTGTGTGATGCTGGATCTCAATATTTATCTCATACTTTTCGAATATTTGATCTACTACCATCCCTACCTCTTCCCCTTAACGGTCCTATTTACACCCGTTGACCGTGAATCTATCTAAACCCTCTCTGAGACTTGGGCAGAGCTTTTCCATGTATTAATTTTGAACGTCCCACATGAGGCAAAGGAAGGCAGCCTAAAGAATTGCTCTGCCTCCCCATTCGGTTTCCTTCTCATTTGGTTTTCATGGGAGTTTGTGTTTGTGTGAGAGTCACAATTTGTTTTTTGACTTCCAGGCAGATTCTTGTCTTTAACCTCATGGTGCGGGGAGAAAGAAGAGTAGGTAGTAATGGACAGGGAGGCATTGGAAAATATGAATTGAATGGAGCCAGTGCTTAATTACCACTGAGTGTGATTCTTGTTGCATTAATGGATTGTGAAAAAAGTCTGCGAGGCTGTCTTGTGGGTGTCCACCCCTAGATTGTGAGCCCTGTATGGGCCAGAGAGTGCCTGATTTATCTCACATCTATCCCAGTGGTTGGCACGTAGTAAAAGCTTAATAAATACCGTCATTATCATCTCATGTCAAGGACACTTCGGTCTTCAGATGAGCTAAAAGAAACTCTGAAATCCCACTGCATGTCTTACAAAAGAAGGTGCAGATAACCCTGACCTGTGTTTCCCCTGCCACTTGACATTTTGAATTGTGAATGGTCAGAACCTTTGCCTGGGAGGAGTTGTAACTCTTTGCAAAGCCAATTCTGAAATAGCTGAAGAGTGCACCAACCAGGAGCTGCACTTATAACCAAGGGAGCCCATTGAGTTTCCATCGTGTTTATCCCTAAGGTCTTATTGTAGAAGGAGAGCCTGGGATATATGCTTTTCAGTTCCACCCCATGTTTTGTTTCTCAGACCCCAAGTCAGCTCATCATTCTGGCTAACAGTCTGTCACTCAATCGGACCTATCAGTCAGCAAAGCAGGGCATTAGAGACTTGGCGATTGTGAGGATTGCGAATTCTAATTCCGTCTTTGACATCCACAGTCTTCTCTGCTCTGTACAGAACTTTCAAACAACCCAGCACCCTCTCTCAAAAGGTATTTTCTGTGCTTAATGTTTCCTCCCTATAAAGGGAGATTTCATGCTGACTTGATTTGCAGGGTTCTGTGAGGAATAGCTATTAGCAACGCAGTTTGTCAGAACAGATTTTAGGCTGATTTTTTTTCTTTTCCTTTCTGTCCTTCTGAACCCTCTCCAGCCTGATCAAACATTGACAAAGATTCAGCTGATATCAGTGAAAATGAAACTGGTGCTTTGGGCCATCATTTCCCTCTGTTTTTACCCAGGCTATTTTTCAGGTTTTGAGCTTGTGGGCCAGGGCCACCTACCTGGCTGAAGGAATAATTATGAAACTCTATCCAATATGAAGCTTTACAGTCAGTCGTATACACTGAGCACGAAGCTCCATCCAATAGAGAGCTTTACAATGAATCAATCGTATTTATTGAGAACTTACTGTGTGCACAGCTCTTCAGTCAGTCGTATACACTGAGCACGAAGCTCCATCCAATAGAGAGCTTTACAATGAATCAATCGTATTTATTGAGAACTTACTGTGTGCACAGCTCTTCAGTCAGTCGTATACACTGAGCACGAAGCTCCATCCAATAGAGAGCATTACAATGAATCAATCGTATTTATTGAGAACTTACTGTGTGCACAGGTCTGCACTAAACATTTGGGAGAGTACCACACAGCTCAGTAGGTAGACACCTTCCCTGTCGACTATGAGCTTAAAATTTAGAAAGTCAATTATTGGTATTTATGGAGCAACTACGTGCTGAGCCCCAACCTGGATGCTCATGAGAATACCCCAGAAGAAAAACACATGGTTCCTGCCCTTGTGGGGTGTATAATCTTTAGACAAGAAAGACTGATAAACATTACCTTGAACATCAAATATACAGAACACCAAGAGACTGCTACCTTATTCTTTTCTTTATCTTGGATTTGAAAAGTGATTGGCTTTGAGACACTGAGGAGCTACTTAGAATTCTCTTAATTCGGATAGGTGAGGACTTCTTAACCTGAAAATGCCTTCTGAAATTGTCAGAAGGACAGACAATTTGGGATATTATTTAATTCCAGATGCAATCATCCCCCCTCCCCAGCATCTTTCATGTAACCTAATTTTAACTTTAAAATTTTAGCAGGTGAGGGCATTTAGACAATTTGGATGCAGAAAAAAACTGGTTCCCAGTTGCATGCAAAACCTTTTCATTTCTTTTGATAGTTTCCTCTTTTATTTTGCGAGTTATTTTTTTTTTCCTTTATTCACATAGTAGTTCTCTAAGAGCTATCCCTGGAAACAATAATTCTTCTCTTCCTGAAAGGGATGTATTGTAGCCCAGATTATCGGTCATCTGAAGGGTAGGCGTTGCTGCCCACTGGTCAGCTGGAAATTCAGGCCAAAGGGAAGGAAGCATTTAAAGGAGAATACTTACCTTTAGGACAGTTTGTAATTGTTGATTTTGGACCCTAATGATTTCATACACTTCCAACTCTTTCCCTCAGTCCATAGTCTCACCTCTCCAAAATCAACATCCAAACAAATCGGGGAAACTTCTAGATGAAAGTTCCGGCTTTTTATTTAGAGATGCAGAAGCAGCGAGGCTTAGTGGAGAGAGCCCGGGCTTGGGAGTCAGAGGTTATGGGTTCTAATCCCGGCTCTGCCACTTGTCAGCTGTGTGACTTTGGGCAAGTCACTTCACTGTGCCTCAGTTCCCTCATCTGTAAAATGGGGATGAACGCTGTGAGCCCCACGTGGGACAACCTGATTACCTTGTATCTACCCCAGCGCTTACAACAGTGCTTCGCACATAGTAAGCACTTAACAAATATTTCCAGTGCTTAGAACAGTGCTTCGCACATAGTAAGTGCTTAACAAATACCATCATCATCAGATGAAAAAAATTTGAAGTGACTGTAGTCTTTGAATCTGGATGTAGGTAACCCCCCCCACACACACAAATTTCTTGAGAAAAGATGTTTTGGGGCTGGAAGGAGGGGCTGGCCCTGCCCTTCCCACGAGGGGTCCCGTGACCATGCCCACAGTAGTTGTTCCTGTGGTCTTCTACCTTTCCTCTCTTCTGCCCTACCCCACCTTCCTTTCACCAACACCCAGTGATCTGGGGCTACAACCAGCCCCAGCATGGCTGGGGAAGAAAGCATGGGCAGGGAGTAAGGGTGTACTTGTGACTGAGGTGGATGAGAGGAGGTGAACCTTGGCCTGGGGGCTCATTTGGATATCTTCTTCCTTGGGTCTGTTGGGACTTTACCTGGCCCCGACATCTTGTCACGAAACTGAAGAATTAATAAGTCAAAGAAAGGAGTTGAATTTTTGAAGGGTCCTAGGTGATTAGTGTGCCCTCTGCCATGAAAGCTGACTGTGTTCAACCACCCTCCTTGAGGCTGAAAGGGAGACAGCAGCCATGCACAGTGGTGACAGCCCAGGCCTGGCCATCAGAGCTGTTGATCTCCCATTGTGACTTTGTGTCTGGCTTCCTGGCCAGATTTGGACAAGTCTTCCTTAGGTGAGGCAGAGCCATCCACTTAAACCTTACTTCTCCCAGTGACACCCAGAACCACTTGAGCGGTTTGCAGGGCTTAAATTGAGCTGGACCGTCAGGAGATCCGGGTTCTGTTCACAGTTCTGCCTCTTGCCTGCTGTATGGTCATTGGCAATTCATTCTATGTCTCTTTGCTTTAGTTTCCTCATCCTTAAAGTGGGGTTAAAATATCTGTCCTCCCTTTTTCTTAGATCGTGAGCCCCTTGTGGAACAGGGACTGTGTCTGATCCAATTTTCTTATAGCTGTGTGAAGCCCAGGAACATCCCTGGGGGGGTATTGTATATTGGCAGGAGCAGGGGTGGCACAGAGGGCATACAGACACTTTCAGTATAATACAGATACTCTGGGAAACTCAGATCAATAATTTGGAAGCACCCTTACTCATTTAGGAGCTCCTATGCATTGAGTTCCCTTAGACTATGAGCCCATGAGGTTTCAGGGACTTGTGTCACTTCTGATTATCTTAAATCTACAAATTAGTACAGAGAAGCAGCATGGCCTAGTGGAAAGAGCCTGGGCCTGGAGGTCAGAAGGACCTGTCTTCTAATCCCAGCTATGCCACTAGACTGCTGTGTGACCTTGGGCAAGTCATTTCACTTCTCCATGCCTCAGTTACCTCATCTGTAAAATAGGGATTAAGACTGTAAGACTTATGTGGGACAGGGCCTGTGTCCAATCTGATTTGCTTGTAACCACCCCAGAACTTATTAAAGTGCCTGGCACATAGTAAACGCTTAACAAATGCCATCATTATTATCATTATTATTATTGCTATTCTTATCCCAATGCTTGCCCCATAGAAAATACTTAACAAATTCCACGGTTATTATCACTGATGCTCTGGAAGCCCATACCTTAAAAGGTACAACCTCGGGTGATGTACCACAGCTGTGGACGGTTGGGAAACAGCAGAAGATGACAGATCAGCCTGACATATAGGCTTTAAAAAAGGGGATTCCTGCCTTGGAGCAGAGACCTTAGGAGACCATGACACCAAAAGGAAGAAGTGAAAATGGCATCGTTTTCTGGGTAACATACATTAGTGCAGCAAAGGACAATTTTTACATAGACACAATGTAGAAGGGATTGTTGGTCAGGAATTGGTCTTTTCAGTCACATCTACGTGCACACAAACACACACACCATAGATCACCAACAGAAGGTGCATCGTGAAACCTATAAGATAGCAATATTGTACATGCATGCTCACATCTTCATTACAATATCCATGAGAATTTTCCAGAAAAAAAAATCTACCCAAAATTGACACCTGGTCTATAGATTTGAAAAAGTGGGTTTGTGCTCATGAGGTTTTGCATTAGTTGTTTGGAGCCTTCTTGGATACTGAAATTAAAACCCATCCCATAAACGCCAGCCTACCTAAATCTATTTTCCTATTTAGTCCTCAGACTTAATGTTGAAGTAGGCCGGTGCACACTGATATGAGAAACTTGCATTTCAGAGACATCTGAATCTATTTATGTTTTGATAGAAAATCTTGCAAGAGGCCCATAATATATTGTGGCAAAATGAGTTCCAGCTAGCTATCAGAAAATGGAAAGTTGCAATACATGGCCAAAATAGAGGCAAACCACCCAGCAATGATCTTTACAAGAACTCCATATGCATGCTTATGAGCAAAGGCATGACCTGGGTCATCATGCCGGTTTCTTTCATGTCTCTCTATAATAGAAGCCTAAGAGCAAGATAGGAAAGGTACTAGATGGGAAACTGCTATTATCATATCAAGCTTTCTGTGAATTACCTAAGATGACTTTGGGGATCCCCGGGTATGTACTTCCTTTCAAGTTTAGTGGTAGGGAACATACAGGCAATGTGTGCTGCTGCATTCTCGATGGGGAAAGCCAAAGGAGATATTTTTTAAAGGAAAAGGAAGCAAACTTTTCTGAGAACTCACTCCCTGACATAGAGCCTTTGCATAGGATCCAGAGATCTTTAAAGTATTCCTTCGCCAGCTTTTCACAAGTGGATATTAGAGCTCAGTGTTGGCCATGTACTTGATTGGGATGGTCAGATATGGTGATGGCGGAAATAAGAAGGGAAGATATGGTCTAGGCTTTCTGTTCTGTCAGCCCTAAACTACTTGCCCTGAGAAAGCCTCCACCAAAGTGGGCCTGCAGTGAAAAGCCACATAAAAGACATTTTAGTGATTCATTCGTTTTGAAGGGTTTTCTCTAGAAGGGAACAGTTCTGATCTCCTTGAGTAGTTCACCATTGCTTTAGTTGTTGAAACTCATGATAACGGTGTAGAAATCTAGGGTACAAAACATTAAAAGCTCACCCTCTGAGATGAAAGGCATTGATGAAATACAGTTCCTTCAATCAGTCAATCAAATGGGGTATTAAGTCCCTACTGAGTGCAAGGCACTGTACTAAGTGCTTGATAGAGAACACCAGAAAGAGAATACACGTTCTGTGCCTTCATGGAGGTCACTCTCTAATCGGCAAATCTGCGAAGAGTGGGAGCAGGAGGAAGAGCAAGTATATAACAGTGTATAACAGTAGTAGTAGAAATGTTGGGCTAAATAGTCAAATAAATCACGAGTGTGCATAAATATGTAAGTGCTGAGGATGGGTGTTAATAAAGTGCTAGTGGGGGCTGCTGAGTTGATGCGAATTAGGTGTTCGAAATGAACCCTTTCTGAATTGTATCCTTGAGGTGGCTTCTCCCTTGGTCTGAAGGAATCATTTGCAGGGTATGTAAAACAGAAGTGTGCCTAACCCTGAGGAAACTGTGGGCTTGGATCAGGCCAGGCAGTTTTTCCTGATGCTGGGCCCTGGGACAGAGCACACAGCGAGTCCAGCCTCTCTGCAGGACACAGCAGCACAGTGGACCAGAGCCGGGCTGGGAGGGTAGGGCGGGAGCCATCCGACCCGCACTATGGTCCCTCAGCCCTCTGGATGCCCCGGACTAGCTGGGTACTGATTAGGACTGGCAATTTGTTGACTCTAGAGATGCAAGTGATTAAGGAAGGCTAGGGCTGAGCACTCTGCCCTGCTGTTTAGGTTTAGATCTTCAGAGAGCCCTGTCATCTAGTCAGGCCCTGGATCTGCTTTATGATTCAGGAAATTTTGCGAGCTGCAATCGTCCTTTAGTTAGTTTATGGGATGGGTTTTAATTTCAGTATCCAAGAAGGCTCCGAACAACTAATGCATAACCTCATGAGCACAAACGCACATTTTCAAACCTATATACCAGTTGTCAATTGAGTTTGTTTCAGAGATGCCCAACATCAATCATCCTACTCTGCCAGGCACATGTTACTATCATCTTCTACCCTTACTTATTTAACCAGCAGCAGTTAGTTCTCTTTCATTCATGTTTCTCATAAGAGTGAAACAGCTCTCTTTTCATGGGGGCCAGAGGAAAAGATTTATTGGTAAGTGCAGATTTAGTTTTTTTCATTGCAGAGTAATGATTTTCAGTGTCAAAGAAAAGGCGCAGTGCAGTTCTAGATTTGACACGCAAGTACAGAAGCAATTTTCTTTCCTAGCTAATGAAGAAGGTCAGCTGAGTATCGAGTCCCAAAAGAGGCAGCACAGCAATTTGAGTAGTGACTAGCCACGGGTGAGGTGCACTGCTGCTTTCCTTTTTGCCTCCTGTCGTCTTTTTCTCCCCCCAAAAGATAAGACAATTTTCTGTGAATTACTTGTTCAGGCAGTAGAAATGCTCATTCTTGACCTGGAGAACTTCAGACTGAAATTCCACAGACAGGAATTTAATTCCCAGCTCCAGGTCAATAATTTTTTTTTTCCCGCTTTGTCCCCCCTACCCCCACCCTCACTCATTTCTATACCTCTTTCTCCATGTTTTCCATTATGAAACATCTCTCATGTTACACTAAAGGTCAGCTCAGATCATGGTCTTTCAATAAACTCTGCTCTGGGTTGTCTTGTTATTTTTATTTATAATGTCTGTAATCGTTTTCATTGGATTATTATAGTTTCCAGCCTTGGTTTCCCAGGGGATTTTAGTTGGTTTATTCTGTCAGCAACTTCAAAACTATGGGGAGTACCCTGTCGTGCAGAAGGCACATTGCTCAAGGCCAAATGCAAATTTGCTCGTTTGCTTGTTCTCCCAGAGGTTTTAATTGTTGTAGTAAGGCCCTCCCCACTTAATAAACAAGCTCTTGGAAAGCTTGGATGAGCAAAGAATCAGTCATTTTGCATCAAGTGAACAACGATCTCTTGTCTGTTTTTTCAGTTCTCAGATTTCTCAAGAATTAAAAATATCCACGCTGAGCATCTTTCCTTATAAGATAGTGCTTTCTTTTGGAGGAGAGGATTGACAGTCCAGGCAGTTTTGATGTGGATCTTTTTGCCCCACTGCTTTCAATTTGGTATATGTCGATATGGCAGCAGCAGTGAGGCAATGTTAAGGAACTCTGGGTACAATGTGTATATGTCCCAAATGAGATTTTGGAGCCAGCTTTCAGGCTCTGCGATGTTTCTGAAAAAATTGCAGTATCTTAATCATATTAGAGTATTTCATGCACTCATCTACGAAGGTGAGACTTCCCTTTAGAGCCTAAGCAATCAGTGTATTGAAAATGGTACACTCTGAAGAGGCATCTAAAGTACGTTATTCAAGAGTGTTCTGATAATATGAAGGTCAAAATCATTCTGTAGGTTAAAATCAGTCCAAGTGAGAAAAGGGAGGAAAAAAAAAGCCAACTATAAACTAAACCGTGGGTTTTATGAAAAAGTATCCCTTCTTTTTCTGGTCTGCTTTCTACCTTTACTTGGAATTTCAAGAAGGCAACATTTTGACCCCAGGCATTGAGTGGGAGAGAGAAAAGGAGAGGAAGCTGTTTTTTATATGTATGGTCCTCAATGTTGATAGTCCTCTCTCTGGAGAGTAAATACCTTCAGAAAAGCCTGCCCAAATGATCCGGGAATTATTTTAGATGGTTATTTTATTGAATTGAACTTAAAAAAAAAAAATCCAGAACATGAAGCAGTAAAAACAAATCAACCACTTGGGCGTTGCCCCTCTCTCCCTTACCCTGTTCGAAGAATAAGAAAGTTTGTCTTCATTTACTAGAAAATCTTCCCTCCCTAAACCTTTAAACTGCTTCTCAAAGAAAAGCACCAGGACCTGCTAGCACAGCTAGGGAGCCATTTTCGGGGTTTAGTGTGAGGGTTATAGAATTGACCTTTAAAGTGTTTGTTGAGTATAAGCCAGGTGCCCAGGCTGTTCACTCTAATGATCTAAGGCCCCCCCGCCCCACCTCCCAGAATATAACACAGGAGAATGGGAACAAGTGGAATTATTTTGTAGAGTCACTGCAGGGATCTCTTCAAGCAGGGCTAATGCGTGGACCGATGTTTCTCCTCTTTTCCACGGACCTTTGGATAGGAAAATGAGTTACCCAGCCTGCATCTTACATGTCCAAATGAGCATCCAAAAGTTCACTGGGGTACATTTGAAAGTGGATAGGTCTGGGAGGTGTATCTGGGGGCAAAGAAATGTGTGTATAGATTCCCCACTTTCTCCCAACCACAGGGCTCTATTCAGCCCTCATGCTGCCAGAGCTTTCCCTGTAGTATTTGGGAGCCAGGAGCTGGCTCGCAGCAGTTCTCAGGGAAATGTAATTGATTGGCTTCACGCTGTTGGGTGGAAGAGTGGCCTCTTCTCCAGACTCGGTCAGGGTGACCCAGCCTTGCTGGCTGCCTTCCTCCTGATGATGGCTATCATGCCACTGTGGTTAATGACTCCCTTCCCTCCCCCTAAGGCATCTAGACTGTAAGCTCATTGTGGACAGGGAACTTGTCTGCTGACTGTGTTGTATTGTGCTTCCTGTATGCAAAGCAGTGTACTACCTTATTTCGTATTTATTGCCTTTGTCAAATGTCCAGAGGGTGGAGGGACTGGGTGAAAACAGCCAAAAGTGAAGAGAGCCTGCCCGAACTATGCTGTGAGAAGCAACGTGGCTCAGTGGAAAGAGCACGGGCTTGGAAGTCGGAGGTCATGGGTTCTAATCCTGGCTCCACCACTTGTCAGCTGTGTGAATTTGGGCAAGTCACTTCACTTCTCTATGCCTCAGTTACCTCATCTGTAAAATGGGGATTAAGACTGTGAGCCCCACATGGGACAATCTGATCACTTTATATCCCCCCAGCACTTAGGACAGTGCTTTGCACATAGTAGGCGCTTAACAAATGCTATCATTATTATTATTATTATTATTGGTTCAGATTGAACATCCTCTTGCTTTGATCTCCCTCACACATTGAATCTGGCAGACTACAGCTCTCCCTTCAAACCCCTTCTGCAATCACATCTCCTCCAAGAAGCCTTCCCCAATTTCTCTAATCCCCCCCAGATTATATCCTCCCCACAACTGCCACTTCACCACTTTTGCACCACTGGTGTCTCTCAACCTCCCAGAATGTATATGTCCAAATCTTACAAACCCTATTATTTAAGTACTGACTCATGTCCATCGCCCCTTTTCCTTCTTCCTCTTATCAGTCGAGTGTTCATCTCCTCTGCTAGAAAGTAAAGTCCTTGAGGGCAGGATAGTGTTTGCCTGCAGTAGTACTAAATAAATACTGTTTACTGTATTACTGTTACTGATTATAGTGGGAGATGCCATCATACTTTGTGCAAAATATTTTACTAATTTACTAATTATTTTAATAGTTTACTAATATTTTACTAAACACAGAAAGCTGTCACATCAATTCCTTCAATCGCTGGTATGTATTGATCACTTTGTGCAGAGTAGGGTACTCAATGTTTGGAAGAGTACAACTGAGGAGGAATATACAATTCCTGCCCTCAAAGAGTTTATATTATCCTCACAATATTACTGGAAGGTAACCATTCCCCCCAGTTTGCAGATGACATGTAGAGCAAACCAAGGAATGCTAGTAGGAGTAGTAGTATTTTGGCAGTCTAGGAGGTTGTGACTTGTCTGAGGTCACATGAGAAGTGAGTGTCAAGAGATGAGATGAGAACCCAGGTCTCTCAACTCCCAGAGTTGTGCTCTTTCCTCTCGACTATGCTGGTTTTTATCTGTCTGATTATACATTATGAGAGAAGTCTAATCATGCTTTTCACTCTCTGAGTAGCAAGGGTGGTAAATAGTCCTGAATGAGCTTTAAAAACGAACAAAAAGACTAATAGACCAATGTCAAGACTTTTGAAAAGCCCTATATACAGTCTAATGCAATGTCATGTACATGCTTAAGTACTAATGATACTGACTTAAAGGCATCCAGATTTGGTGGCAACAGAATGGGGTCTTCTCAGGAAGCGTTAAGGTTTAAGAGGATGGAGCACTGGATTGGGAGTCAAAGACCTGAGTCCTAATCCCAATTTAATCATTTACCTGCTGTGTGGCCTTGGGTAAGTCACTCAACTTCTCTTTTTCTCAGTTTCCTCTTCTGTAAAATCAGGACTGAATGTCTTTTCTCCCTCCCCAATAGACAGTGAGCCCAATGTTGGATATGATTGTATTTTATTTACCTCAGTGCTCTTAGTACAGTGCTAGGGACAAAGTAATTGTTATTAATCATTCATTCATTCATTCAACTGTATTTACTGAGTGCTTACAGTGTGTAGAGCACTGCACTAAGTGCTTGGAACAATTCAGCAACATATGGAGATGGTCCCTACCCAACAGTGGGCTCACAGTCTAGAAGGGGAAAAATAATAATTATGGTATTTGTTCTAGACTGTGAGCCCGTTGTTGGGTAGGGACCGTCTAGATGTTGCTAATTTGTACTTCCCAAGCGCTTAGTAAAGTGGTCTACACACAGTAAGCGCTCAATGAATATGATTGAAGAAGTGAAGTTAAGCACCTACTATGAGCTAAACACTGTTCTAAGTACTGGGGTAGACACAGGGTAGTCAGACTGTCCCATGTGGGGCTCATACTTTTAATCCCCATTTTCCAGATGAGGTAACTGAGGCACAGAGAAGTAAAGTGACTGGCCCAAGGTCACACAGCAGACAAGTGGTGGAGGCAGGATTAGAACTCACATCCTCTGACTCCCAAGCCCATGCTCTTTCCCCTAAGCCACATTATTACTCTGAGTACAATAATTTTAGATTCTAAAATCCCATTGCAATATCAAGGTGAAACAGGGATTTGAGTGCAGCTTTCCAATTTGGAATTTCAACCAGATTGTGGTTCTTGTGGAACTTTCCATGAATCTTCAGTAACCATTAAAAGTCTGAAATCAGGACCTCAAAATTTAGACCTGTGTTATGAGGGCAGTCTGGTGGCTCCCTGAATCCCAGTAATATTTGGGGTGTTACCTCCCTCTTCAAAATCAGAAATTCTGTTTCTTTCCAGATGCTGGGACTTTCTTTGGAAATCTTTGCAAAATTAGAAAAGACAATTGTGCAAAATGTGAGTCTCTTAGGATCCAAGATAGGTGTATAATCTCTGTTGTAAGTTGCAGACATAACAGATATTTATCTGTTATAGTTATAGTGATCTGTGGCAGACAATCTTGGGATTTACAAGAACTACCATAATCAATTCATTTTCACCTCTTTCTCCAAATGTGCCCTGTGCTTTCCTTTTTAGTACAGTATCTTGTGAATCTGCAATTCAGGCCTATAAAAGCCATGACGTCAAATTGCCATGCTCTATGTAAAATGGTAGAAATTGAGTTAAGACTCACTCTCATCACATCAAAAATGCCATGGTTGGGTAACTTTTCTCATTTTTAGCAGTGTCAGTCTACCCAGAAAACTCTCCCAGGAGTTTGCACAAGAAAAGTTATCCAGTGAAGAAGGTTGACTTTGCAATACAAAGAAAAGATGTTGCCTCTTGTACAGAAGAAAAATTAACAAGTAGAAAAAGAATAGAGCCATAAAGACTGTGGTGACAGATCTGAGTTGTGATTGAATCTTAGACATGATACATATTTCTTTCCCACCAAGGGATTTTTATAGTATAACAGTATTTTTCATCTTTAATCACTGGTGCAGTGTGTCAGTATCTCATTTCTTTCCCATTTTGAGTGACATAGTGTGATATGTCTAATGACAACTAGAACAAATTTCAGTAATGAGGTCACCTTGGGCCTGTATTACTGTCTGACTGCTGTTTTCCATAGAAATTATTTGTGAAAGCCGGACACATGCTCTGAATAACTTCCTCTGCTTTAGCGAGAGTGACGAGGGGAAGATATGTTAAAACTTGCAAGATTCGGATGGCTTGCATTGGCCTCTCCCAGGTTTCGAGCTGGAAGGTGGGATGTAATGAGAAGGCTCTCTCTCTGAAGACAAGAGAAAGCAGTTTGTTGTGATGGCGTTGTTTCATTTTCCTCTACAGCGAGTCCTTTGTTGAGTTCAGCCAGAGAAAGTGTGGATAAATCAACATCATCAAGAAGTTTAGCGCAAGCATTTAAAATCCATTTTAAAAGTGGATAAATGAGGATTTCCCCTTTGCTATAGATGCAATAAGATTTCCAAGATGAGCATTTGGGAGGAATAGTGAGGGAATTGGGTACAGATATGGCGGTTGTGGTAAAGGTGATGACGATGAAGAGCTACAGAGCAATCAGTCAAGAGGTTTCATTTGTTTTGGGGGTTTTTTTAGCACTCTGCACACACTTGGGAGAGTACAAAAAAATTGGTTTACATGATTTCTGTCTTCAACAGCCTTACAATCTAGAGATCAATCAGTATATCCTTGAGCATGCACTGTATGCTGATACGAGAATAAACACCTGGGCTCCTTGGCACACTAGATGTGAAAGACATATGCGCCTAGACCTTGAGATTCAAGATTCAGGGGAGAATTGCTTTATAAAGATGGTGACTTGCAAAGGCTACCTGCACTCTCTCATCCCCACCAAGCTATGTTCCCACTGGTGTACGTACTGCAACAAGGGAGTAGGTGGGCAGCGGTGCAACACATTGAGAAGTGTGTGTGAAGGTTTTGTTCCTGTGTGGTGCCTGTGTATTGTTGAGTGACCTGCGGCCTAGTGCCAATACTGTGTCTCAGGGCTCAGGCAGTTGCCTTGGTGATGGCTGCAGTCTTTGCCATCCCAAATAGCCAGCAGTTTTTTCAGACCTCCTGGACGTGTCCATCTCTCCAAATGTCCCTGTTGGTTTCTTCAGAAATCGACATTCATCACTAATGGCACAGTCACAACAGAACCAGAACTAAAATCCGGTCTTCTGATTCCCAGAACCCGGCTCTTTCCACTGGATGGGCAGCAGGGCCAGGTGCAGATAAAGACATCTAGGAAAAGTCAAAGGGGTATTTTGTTCAAATCACATCATTAAAGGAAGCTTCAAATGCTCATAGGCAAAGGAAGGTTTGGATTTTGGCTCCCACCCTCTTCCAGGGGTCTGCCACACCTCAGGGTGTGGCATGTTAGCAGCATTTTGAGGAAAGTGATGGTTTCTGAGTGCATTCAGCAGCACCACTAGTGCTTGGTGCAAAAAAACCCAAAACCCTTCCATTAATGGGAAATACAAAGCTGTAAATAAGCAAACACTGTTTTAGAAAGCTCTATGGAGCTTACGTTCATTCGATAATAATAGAGCCTTAATTCTCTCTTTTTAGACTTAGACAAAAATAGCCTCTCCTTAAGCTGTGTTTTCCTGTTTCCTAGTGAGCCTGTGAGCTTATGTTAGGGATAAAGTAACTCTTCCTTCTCCAAGATCCTGGTGTCTAATTAATATTACCCATAAGAGGCTGCCAGAGAGGGCACCCTGCAGTGCTGGCTCCCGAGTCTACACCTGAGAATCATCTGTTTATCCAGAACATCTGCTCTGCTTCTCTTGCAAGGCCGGATTTCTGCTTTATTCATTAACGAGGGCCATTATGTGATCATAACAGGCTGGCATCACGTTTATGACCATACATAAAGTTGACCACTGGACCAACAGTCAAATGACTTGCCAAATCAATACATCGAAGGGAAAGAACATGTCTTAATTAGCCCAGCACATACTCGACCTCACAAGGAGTGCACGGGAAATGCTAACCCTAATTTTAAAAACTTCCTCTCAGTGCTGTAAAAGATTGACTCCTCAAGGCAACCTGGGCCACCGTTTTGAGGATGTGCTGTACTGTCTTTTCTCAGAGGAAGTTGGGATAGGCCACATGTTTTAAACAAAAGCCTCAGTAAATCCTTCGAAGGGCTAAAAAAAAAAAAATCCATGTACATATCTGCCAATCAAAGTGCCCTTTGGCACTTACTTTGTTCAGGGTAGACCCGAGTTTAGAGACTTCAAAGCAGGTGATTCTTTTTTTGTGTGTGGTATTATTCGTTAAGTGCTTACTGTGTTCTAAACCCTGGGATAGGTAGAAGTTGATCAGATTGGACACAGTCTGATTCTTGTGCCCAGAACACCACCTGAGGTTGCTAGAACAGAATCCACTAATGTCCCAGCTGATTTCTTGAACAGTTTCCTCAGGAACACCATCCCGACCATCAATTGTGAAGGCAGGATCACAAACTACCAAGTTGCAGAAAGCATCGGTCCACCAGCATCAAGGCAGTGCTAACTTCTCTGAGTAGCATGTGAGGAGAGCAGGGACCAGCAAGATAGCTAAACAGCTGCAGATTGGTGAGCTGAAGCTGGTGACTCCGATGGAAAAATTAGGAAATGCTTTTCCCCCTCCAAGCTCACTGTGAGGTGAATGTGTCTACCAAGAGAAGCAGTGTGGCCCAGGGGATAGAGCATTGTCCTGGAAGTCAAAAAGACCTGGATTCTAAATCCACATCCACCCCTTGTCTGCATTGTGACCTTGGGCAAGTAATTTAACTTTTCCTTGCCTCAGTTCCCTCGTCTGTAAAATGGGATTAAAACCGAGAGCCCCATGTGGGACATGGATTGGGTCCAACCTGATTAGCTGGTATCTACCTCAGAGTTTAGTACAGTTCCCGGCACATAGTAAATGCTTAACAAATGCCATAAACAAACAAACAAAAAAACCCTCTCTGGCGTGTTATACTCTCCCAAGCACTTCATATAGTGCTCTGCACACAGTAAGCGCTCAGTGAGTACCATTGATGGTGGTTACCACATGAGTCTATTCTGGTTCTAGAACAATCCACGAGTGATGAAAGTAGATTTGATAAATGAAGAATGGCTTTGCTCCTGGCATTGGCTGAGGTGTGATGCTGTTAGGCTTCCTGACTTCAGGTTTACCATACTGTGCCAAACAATCCTGCGTGTTTTTTTTTACTTTTTTGGCAATTATAACCATAAGTTGGAAGTGTGTAAAGCATTCCGCTTGCAGTGGACATAACAGTAACAAAGGAGTTTACTGAAAACCTCCAGTGTATGTATTTTAGAATAATAATAGTAGTGATATTTAAGTTCTTACAAATATAGATATAGATACTCGGAGTGGTTCCAGGCTATTAGTCCCATTGCCTGGCAATTGGTCCAACCTAATCTCTGTTTCCTAGAGATCAGCTATTTCCAGCTCTCCTGCTATTAGCAGAAGAGCCCTTAAGGTAGCTTCAAATAGATGCGTCTGACCTGGACCAGTGTCCAGAAATCAGTGGTTTGAGCAGCTGTTTGGGTTTTTTTAAATTACTTTATTTTATGGTATCCGTTAAGTGCTTACTAAATGTCAAGCACTGTTCTAAACGCTGGCGTAGATACAGTATAATCAGGTTGGACACAGTCCCTGTCCCATACGGGGCTCACAGTCTAAATGGGAGGGAAGAGGATTTAATCCATATTTTACAGATGAATAACTGAAGCACAGAGGAAGTGAGGTGACTTGCCCAAGGTCTCACAACAGATAAGTGGCAAAGCTGGAATTAGAACCCAGTTCTGATGACTCCGAAGTCAGTGCTCTTTCTACAAGACCATGCCGTTGAATTAGTGGTCTGCATTCAACTCTACTTCGAGCGCCCGTGCTTCTCTTTCTGTTTACCTGACTCAAAATGAGCCTCGTATTTGGGAGAATGTGCTAATGCTGCCAGATTTATGCTTTTTTCCCTGACATTTATTGCAATCTACAACTCTCAAGTAGTAAAGCATAGGATAAATAGGGACAGTAAGCCTGCTCTGATGATGACAAAGAAAAGTGAATCAGGAAGCAACCTAGGGAAATCCTTGAGCTTCTTAATGGGAAAATATTGGGCTTAAAACATTCATGGAGGGAGGTATTCCCTGGTGATCAGAGGTTTCGTCTCAGTTGGAGGGATGCTTTTTCAAAATGTTTTGATCTGTTTGGGTTGAGGTAAAGGGGTTTGACTTTTGAAAAAAAAGGACATCTCTTTCCCCTCCCCCCCACCACACAAAAAAAGTTACAAATAACAAATTAGCATGCAAAGTGTGTGTCCACTTGCTGCAAGTAAGGTTCTGGAGCACTGGGATAGAGGTGCCCTGAGAGGCAATAAAACCTTTCAAAGGCCCTTCACTGGCAAAGACATTTTCCTAAGTACTAGAGAATTTTACAACTCTTTCTAAAACACCATCATCTAGAACACAAGTGCATCTAATATGCTTCATTTAGTCTAATTAATGGTAAAATTAAAATTCAATTGGCCTAGCATTGACCTCTGTATAAATACATTTTTAAAAAGTCTCAATATCAGTATTTTTGTTGCTCAGCAATTCTGCAGTGTTGCCGAGAGGGCTGATAGAAAAGACGACTAGGGAATCAGAATCTGAATTGAAACAGCTTCAAGTTTCACGCTATGCTGATTCAGAGTTACAGCTCTACTGAAAAGGCCAATGACTTTTTTATGTTATTTGTTAGGCGATCACTATGTGCTAAACACTGTTCTAAGTGCTAGGATAGGTACAGGTAAATTAGGTCGGACCCAATCCCTCTCCTGCATGGGGCTCACGGTCTAAGTGGGAGGGTGAACAGGTGGTTAATCCCCATTTTACAGTTTAGGAGACAGAGGCACAGAGAAGTTAAGTGACTTACCCAAGGTGTCAGAGCAAGCAATCTCCAAAAGTGGGAGTTAATCAATACTATTTTTTGAGCACTTACTGTGGGTCGAGCACTGTTCTAAGCACTTGGGAGAGTACACGCTTGGAGAAACAGTGCGGTTTAGTGGATAGAGTATGGGCCTAGGGGTCAGAAGGTCACGGGTTCTAATCTTGACTCTGCCACACATCTGCTGTGTGACCTTGGGCAGTCACTTCGCTTCTCTGGGCCTCAGTTACCTCATCTGTAAAACGATTAAGAGTGTGAGCCCAATGTGGGACAGGGACTGTGTCCAACCTGACTAACTTGAATCTACCCCAGCGCGTAGAACAGTGTTTGGCACATAGCAAGTACCATAAGTATTATTATAATTATGATTACAGTATGACAGAGTTGGTAGTTGTGTTTCCTGCCCACAATGAGCATACAGTCTAAAGGGGGAGACAGACATTAATAGAAATAAATAAATTATAATATTTAGTTTACAGTCTAGAGTTAGCAGTTTCTGGCTTTTCTCTCAGCTGTTTGTCTATTTTCCTGGCCTCTTGGGGTTCCCGTCTGGCCCCTCTGACTTTATGGCCCTCTGAGCCACCCTCTTACTGCTGTCTTCCTGGCTAAATCCTTTCTTTTCTTCCCTGTCCTCACCTCTCAACCTCACCATCCTCCTCCTTCTTTGCCTTTCTGGCCCCAAAAGCCTCCACTCTTGCCCTTTCTGGCCTTTCCCTAAGCTCTCTCAGACTGTCTGAGGCCCCCTCTATTGGTGTTCCCCACTGAGGACCTTGGATTCAGACCAGACCATGCTCACTTACAAATCGTTCTCCCTTCTCCTCCCTACAGTTGAGAGGGCATGACAGAATGGCCTCATGACGATATAACTGTGCACAGATAATGTGCTGCTGGCCCTCCATCACTGAACTCACTTTGTACATTTCTCATTTATGTCAGTGCCATCAAAAGGCCGTGACGTGTTGATCCCGCTGCTTGCTATGCCTCAGAAAATAGCTCTTCTCAAGCCATGACTAGAATTGATGACTTTAAACTTAAACGTCTCTGAGCTGCAAGTCACTAGAGAATCTCATCTTTCTCCAAGAGACTATCATTCCACTCCTTCCCCTCCCACAAGACCCTTCCACCTTACTTTTTCCTCTTTATTTCCAGTTTTCCTTTCTTTCCTGTTACCAAGGTTGAATTTTCTCGGCACCGTGTCAAGGTTACATCCCTTGCCCTCTTCTGATCGCCTGGTGAAATATCACCCAAATGTCCTGGTACCTCACCAAAATGAACGCCTTGGCCTTTGTGGCTTTGTAATGTGACAGTGAAATTTAAGATGAAAGAGATGGCAGCCTGAAGGTTGCAGAAAGCCATGTAACTTCCTTCTGTCCTGCCAGGGAACAAACAAGGGTTCCCCCGCTTCTCCCATAAGCTCCCGTGCGTGGGCAGGAAATGTGTCTTCAAACGCTGTTGTATTATACTCCGAGGGCTTAGTACAGTGCTCTGCAAACAGTAAATGCTCGGTAAATAACATTGCTTGATTACACATAAATATAGCTATCTTAAAATTTCATTGCTCCTATTGCCTGCAGTTTAGTTCAGTGTCTGTTTCCCCTGCTATAATTGTAAACCCTACTGATCCTACTGCACTCTCTGAATCTCTTAGTACAGTGTTCTGTGTAGAATGAACCCTTAATAAATACTGTCCATCAACTGATTATGAGCTTGGTAAAGGCAGTGAGCGGGGAGGCTTGGCTTGAGATGGGACATTCTGCTTTTTTTGTTCCAGCAATTTTTGTGCCTGACTAAGCTAAACGGGAGGTGGCAGATGCATGGAGAAATCTTCTTTTAGAAGTGATTCATTTTCCATCGTGAGGATGTGTGTGTATGTGTGTGTGTATACATAGTCCCATAGATTAGATAGATAGCTCTAAAAATGTATGTAGATATCTATATAGATATATATGAGTGTATAAGTAAAAATGAAGGACCAAAATGGCCAAGTACTGGGCCTCTGGCAGCCCCCCTTTTCTCCCCCTAGGATGGAGATCAACATAACTAGAACAGCGGTTGCTTTCCTTTTCACCCCATGACTCAAACCTTAGCATCCGAAGAATTTCAGCAATGAATTGACAGCACTCACACCCTGCTGAATTGCAACCATCCTGGGGCCCAGAAGCCTAAGCCCTCTTTCCCCAACCTTGCCAGAAAGATAAACTCGCTCCATATAAGCTCTGCCTGGGATACCGTCACCAACCCTCCCATGTTCCTCCGTGGGAAAATAGAATCCCGATTGATGAAACCAGGAAAACACAAACACCGAAGAAAAATTGCCACGTAGCAGTAATACTTGAGATGTATCAGCACCCTTGGTTTGCATTGGACATTGAAAGAATAAGACCCAATTCCTCTCTACACCCTTAGTCTTCTTGAAATTGAATTTCTTAACTCCAGAAAGAGGGTCAGAGGAAAGAACTAGGGTTTCATACACTGCGTTCAGAGGAGCACTTAAGGGTCAGAATTACAAACAAATATTTAAAATGTAAGATTAATTTGAGTAATTGCAACAAATGACTGGTTTCTTTTGGAATTGTTGAAAATACTATTCAAGTTCTTGTCTATTCCTGCGTGGAACAGATAACTGACCTGAGAATATCTGAACCAACAACACCCATGGTATATTCCGTGTCAGCCATTCCACAATTCACTAATCAACAGTGAAAGTGTAAGCTGCTTAGCGCACTGATCAGCAGTTGGGACTGCATGTCATGTCCGTGTTTCCTACCCTTGAAACCTAACGAGAAATGGTCAGAGATCTAGTTATAAATGTGTCATTCAGTATATATTTTAAAAGAAAGCTCAGTGAAGGACCCTTAATGCAGATGACAAGTGAACAAACTGAAATGTATCCCAAGATGATTGCTAACAGAAAGATTACAGGATTAAAGGAACTGTGTTCCTTCACCCATTATCTATTAGAAAATATACTCAATCACAAAAAAATCCTTCATCGAATATATTTCTTTAACCTTTTACATTATGTTTCTCACAGTGACCAAGAGCTTAATGGCTAAGGGGAGTTTTATGCTTTTAGTGAACTCGGGTAGACAAATCAGATCATATTTTTTAAAAAAATTAATCCACATTTGTGTTTTATGAGCCAAGAAAAGCAGTGTGTTGAGGAATTATCCACTGGTTAATATTGTCTTCCTTAGGTATGCTACTCCCTATTTGCTCAGCACACTGCAACTCTTTCTCATGAGCTGCTTGTTCTATTTCGTTACTCTGAGGAATGTTAAATGGATTTTGCAGATGTCCAGTGGATCTCTTTCATTCCCAACCAAGAAAAGATGGAGAACTAACTAGGGGGAAGAGAATGCAGGATGGTGGGGAAAGCTTCATATTTCTTCAGTTTATTCCATTAGAATGGAAGCTCCATGTGTACAGGAAGCTTCTGTTGTTCTATGCCAGGTGTTTAATATATGTATTGCCCTAGAGAAGAAGTTTCCCAGGGGAGCGACTGATAAATCTTGGTCTTGAGACCGAGTACCTGCACAGTGGAATTGACTGTTGTGCTAGTGGTTCTAGACTTCTAGACTGTGAGCCCACTATTGGGTAGGGACCGTCTCTATATGTTACCAACCTGTACTTCCCAAGCGCTTAGTACAGTGCTCTGCACACAGTAAGCGCTCAATACATACGATTGAATGAATGAATGGTTCTGCCAGCATTTCTCGCATGCTCTCGTCTCTGCCAGGCACGTTCCCGCTGGGGTTTGGAATGGTGCTCAATAAATACCGTGACTACTATTGAATCCTTGAGTATCTCTGGCCCTACTGTTTATTTTTCATGCTTTCCCTCTCTCTCCCGCACCAACAGCCTCAATCTGGTCATTAGGGCTCATTAGCCCAACCACTACCCTTTTAGCCAAGGGTAAGAAGGGCAGGATGGCATTCTCTGCCTCCGATTAGTACCAGCCTTAATCTCCAAAGGATTTGGTTCTTCTAAGGTGGGGGAGTATAGTGCCTCTGTGTCTGGGGCAATCCACATTTTGTCTCACTGTTCTGCTTCCTACAGAGAGCTCAGCTGTGCCTCACAGTGGGCTTGCACCTCTGGAGCAAAACGGAAAGTTTTCCCCCATGAGTGCTGGTCGGCTTCAGTTGTTTGGGTGATGTCCGCGTTCTCTTATCCTTGGATATTTGCCAGTCAGCACTTTAGTAGCTCACCCATGTGCTCTAGCTTTCATCTTTTAAGGATGGCGATATTACTTGCTATATTTCATGTGCTTCTGTGAGCGGTTGTCATCCCTAGAAAGATATGCATTTGAACTGTATGGTGGGGGGGAGAGAATAGAATGATTGACATGACTCTTGACATGATTTTTGTCAGGACTTTGGCATGCCATTTGCTCGAAAACCTATTCTAATGAATGCCTTTTACACTTCCAAGATGTGCAATCTAGTGATAGGCTTGCCTTTTTCCACCTTGATATCCAAATGTCAATCATCTACGAGAAAATTATGCTAGTGAATAAGGTAGCATGCAATTTACCCTCAGAAATTGAACATCTACCTTAAGTGGGAAAAAGGGTGTTTTCCTTACCCTGATGTAAGTTTGCATATAAATCTGTGTCTGCCTACGCCTTGCTGTATACACTTAACATCCAGTCTTGTGAGTCACCATTTTTATCATTTGAATCGAGTATTTAATACACATTTTTAAATTACCCTTGTACATATGCAGTTAATAAGTTAAAGTGTAGGGAAAGGTATTGCCAGAAGGTATTGCATTTCCCCAAGGACTTCCTTTCCCATTGAGTTAAATGGGAAAGACCTTTGTTGCCGCCGGCAATAAAGACAGCTATTTTAGCACAGACTTCATTACTACTGCGACCCCACAAGGGTTTTCTTTTCTGTTCTTCCTTCTTTCCTTCCTTCCTTCCTTCCTTCCTTTGATCAGGACTTTTGTCTTCATCACAGTGGGCAAGACATGCACTTCTTCCTAAAACAGGGTGACACGTTCACCTGATGCTTCAGTTAATTAATGCAGAATTAATGTGGAATGTTCCAAGAGAACTCATGATCTTCCCAATTCACCAAATGAGTTCACCGTGATTAATGTTATCATAGGAAATACCAAAGGAATTAATAATGATTAGGTCATTATTTCCAAGTGTTGCTGAAAACTGAAAGATCTTTATTCATTATAACAAGGGCTTTTAAAAAATCAACAAACTTTCTATTTTTTCCATATGTGTCTGTGTGCCTCTGTTTTTGCAAAAACTCTTCTCAATTCCGAGTTTCCTCAGTTGGATAAGCCTCTTTGAAAATAAAAAGTTTAAAGTTTTACAGTTAATGCTCAAGGGAAAAAAGGAATTTTTGTGTGTGTGCATTCAGCCAGTACTTATTCCATCTGTTACGGCAGTTGTAAGCACCTTGAGGGCAGGGACCCTGACTTTTATAGTCTTTTTTGCAGTTCTCCACTTGGCCAAGATGACGTTGAATATATGTTGTGATGCTAATAAATAGCAGTGGTTTCCAGAAAGCTGGATTTGGGGGCAATGACTGTTGATGAATTGGTAGCAAAGCTAAGGAACGTTAAGTGGTATATCCCTGAACATCAAAATGAAGGGCGAGGGCAACCTTAATTCTGTTTCCTTCAGGGGTCTGTTGATTCCAGTGTTGGAGACAGAATATTGGCCTTAATGGGTTAATGTTCTGACACAGTGTTTCCTGCATACTTATATTTGAATGAAAGTATGAAAGATTGGATTCCTAGACTCCAAGGCAAAGGAGCTGTGTAAATATAAACTGAGAGAGACCATCACTGATTTCAAGCCAACATGGTAATACAGTTGTGGGCAGGGAATGAGTCTACCAACTCTGTTGTACTGTACTCTGCAAGGTGCTTAGTGTAATGCCCTGCCCATAGCAAGTGCTCAATAAATATCATTGATTGGCTGATTAATATAGGCAGCTGGGAGGCAAAATACCTGCTGTCTTTCTTGATCTTCACCTGAGATAAATGCATCCAGGGCTTCTTTCTGATTCTAGGACCAGTCCGTCTCTGCTCATTCTTCTAGGATGGCCAGTAGACCTCATGGGCAAGGGCTAGGTAATAGTAATCATAATTGTGGTATTTGTTAAATGCTTACTATGTTCCAGGTATGATACTAAGCGCTGGAATAAATACAGGATAATCAGGTCAGCACAGTCCCTGTCCCACATGGAACCGTAGTGTAGGGAAGAGGGAGAACAATACTTAATTTACATTTTACAGATGAGAAAACTGACACACAAAGAAGTTAAGTGACTTGCAAGGTTCACAGCCGACAAGTGGCAGAGTCGGGATTATATCCCAGGTCAATCAATCAGTCAATCGTATTTATTGAACGCTTTCTGTGTGCAGATCACTGTACTAAGTGCTTGGGAAGTACAAGTTGGCAACATATAGAGACAGTCCCTACCCAACAGTGGGCTCACAGTCTAAAAGGGGGAGACAGAGAACAAAACCAAACATACTAACAAAATAAAATAAATAGAATAGATATGTACAAGTAAAATAAATAAATAAATAGAGTAATAATTATGTACAAACATGTATACAGGTGCTGTGGGGAAGGGAAGGAGGTAAAATGAGGGGGATGGAGAGGGGGACGAGGGTCGTCTGGCCCCCAGGCTCACGCTTTTCCATTAGGCCAGGAGGAGGTGAGCGTTTTGCGGTAATAAACACATTCATTCAACCCAGCAATCAGGAAACAGATAGGCAAGCAAGCAATGACTCTAACCCAAGTACAGGATATTACTGGAAATGTGTTTTGATTGAAAGAAGGTGCAGAACTTTTTCCATGCTAAAATGGAAAGGGAATGATTGACGTATTAATGCATGTCAGTGGCACACACTCGGGCCCTTCAGATGGAAATGTGATTTTTCAGAAGTCGGGAGAAAGAGGTCATTCTCCTTCTCTCTCCTACCTCCACTATCCCTGCTTTCTTCCACTTTATCAAAAGTGAGATGGCTGATCATATTCAAGGACATTCTTGGGGCAGACACAATGAACCCAGAATTGCAGATAATATTCATGAGGTGAAGCTTTTGCACACAGTAAGCATTCAGTAAATATCACTGATTGCTCAGGGGATAATAAATGCAAGGTGTAACCATGAACATGTGGGCATACTTAGGAGTGATTCAGTGTAGCAGGAAATGCTGGAACCCCATAGCAACGTGAGAATAATTTGCTTCCTCTTGCTTCCCTGGTGCTGGCTTTGGGATATTAGGAGCATGAGTGCTTCCCTTTTTAAAGCATATCTCAGAGAAGAACGTCCAGAACTAACCCAGATTTGCTTCTGTCTTTTTCTTCATGTTACAACAAACATCCTATCACGGTATTGGCTTTTCACCCACTCTCCAAGGTGGGTGCCAGAAGTAGCTGGATGATTCCCATTCCAAGCCATCCTTTGGGATGAAATGATGGTGATGTGCCCATTTCTAGTGTCAGTATTGCTGTCATTGTTGGATATCTTGGGCTCTATCTGCAACTTCTCTTGACAGTCCTTGTTGTTGAAATTCAAAATTGCCCATGAGAACTTTTAGAGAATGAAAGGTAGTGACGGAGGATGTATAAATCAGGGTGGTTGGCAGAGTTCGTCATTTCTCATAACCGTTAGTTCCTCTGGGAGAAGCTTGACATTGTTGCCCCCTATTAGTGGTCAAGAAATAAATGCCCAGAGAAATCAAGTGGTTTGTCCGAGGTCACACAGCAAATTAAGGGCTCCTAGGCAACCCTTGATTGCTGCTTTACCTCCCATGACCAGCCAAGCAAATATTGCTTAGCTAGCTTTGCCCTTCCAGAAGGAGGCAGTGATTTCCGGGCCCATCTGGAGGGTTAGTTACTGCCTGGTGTATCTTGGAAACATTTGGGTCGAGAGAAAACCATCACTTTGATGCCTTTGCTTCAACATTCAGAAAGGGGGAAGGGCTACTCCAAAGATTGATATTAATCGAGACCAGGCAATCAGGCAAACTTCTCGAGAGACTTAGTCTGTTCAAATTCCATTGTTAATTCTTTGTCAGTGAGAACTTCCATTAAGGGGAAGACTGTCTGAGCAGAGTACATTTCTGTACGAAATAGAAGGCTCTTTTACAGGACCCAATAATACTACACTGAAACCCGAGGAAACACTTCTCTCCGTAGGTGGTAGAAATATGGAATTTGCTGTACTGTGAGCTGAAGTGGCGAGTCTGTAAACAAGAAGGACAGAAGAAATATTTTAGACACAGCAAAGCAAAATTCAGGCACTGCAGCATGCCTGTGGACAGCTGGATCCCGACAGCAGCTGACAGATCAGCCTGGCTAGTAGCAATTAAGACTGGCATGAATGTCTTAGAACAGAGTCTTCAAGAAAATTCCAAGGCTCAGAATTGAAAATAGTACTAGCCATGGTAAATTCCATGTCTAGCAGCACAACTTCAAACACAGAGGATCACCGTGTTTAGTGGCCTCGGTCTATATACAAAGTAGCTGACAAGAAAAGCCTTGCTGGTTTCTTGGCAGCAGAGGGGTTAAACCCATCAACAGCAGTATCTGGTTTGCCTTTAAAAAATATGTAATAAGTTTGAACTTAATTAAGGAAAGTAACATATAGATAAGTGTATAATAATACAAAATTAAATTTGATACATGAAGCAATTACTGCCGCTAAATGGGAAAGGTAAATGAAAACCAATTAGTGACAGGAATTAATAATTATTTGCCATTTTAAATGGGGATTTTCCCTGCTGCCAAGAAGGTGTCATGATTCTGACTCTGAGTGGTTGCGAGTCACCTTGGAAGATTTGGGGGCGGGAATTCAAGTGCTTAGGGAACTTACCTTAAAGCTCAGCAGCCTCTGTTGACATCAGTCCCTCCCATGGAGCTGCCCCATGTTCTACCCTGTGTAGCAGATATATCCTGGGAATGCAGCGAAATATCTGGGGCATCAGCCTCCACAGAGAAAATGGGAAATAATTAAATCTGAGCTAATGATATGCACAGCAACAACTGAACTGATGGGAGGTAAAGTGCATTCTGTGCAACTTTTTTATGTCTGTGTCAACTGTGGGGCCAATAATGTGAGCCGTTCACAGTTGGGAAAGGCAATTCATTGTACCCTCTCCTCTTGATTATCTGTGGTCAAGGAGTTCAGTGAGTGACATGGGTAATTGAATTCCTCAGGCAGGGTGAGAGTCAGGCTGTGTGTAGGCAGCAGAGAGAACCAGGTATCATTGTGTTAAGTCTTAATACTGACCCTCTGTGGTCCAGGGCATGGGTAGAGAAGGGAGATTGGGAGGAGTGGTGGAGAGCTGATGTCAACCTTCCCACCCCAGTCTCACCCCAGTTGTGTCCAAACATCTGTTAAAAAATTTGAGTTGACAGCCTCGGCATCTCAATCAGCTCTTTCTCTAGACCCAAACGAATTGGTTTGTGCTTAAACCCCTCTCCCTTTCCCTTGAAACCTTACAGCGGAAATGCTCTGAGTAGTGAAAAGACCAAAATCCAGGCAAAAACAAAGAATAGAGGAGAAGAAACGAAGGGGCCTGACTAATCCCAAAACGAGGTAGTTGACCCAAACAATGAGACAAGAAAAATTGCATTAGCAATAATCAATCAGTGGTATTTAGTACGGGCAGAGCACTGTACAAAAAGCACTTGGGAGAGTATGATAGAGTAAATAGAGACACAATCCCTGGCATTAAGGAACTAACAAACTAATGTAGGGGGATAATGACATTAATTACAGGTAGGGAAAGCAACCAACTGTAATAAAGATAGGCACATAAGGGCTATGGGTGGGAATCAGGTTAGGACCTAAGTGCCTAGGGGATAGGACTGAGTACCCAGGCATGCATTAGAGAGGGAAAATATAGTAGGGAAATGAGGATTAGCTAGGGAAGACTTCCAGGAGAAGATGTGATTTTTAGAAGGGCTTTGAAGATGGGGAGAGTGGTGGACTGTCAGATATGAAAGGGGAGGAAGCTCCAGGCCGGAGGCGGTCGAGAGCAAGGGATCAAGACGGGATAGATGAAGGTGAGGTAGAATGAGTACATTCGGTTTAGAGGAGTGAAGTGGGAGTGGGAGAGGAGCAAGGAGAGGGTAGGGGATTGCAATAGCAATGCAATAATAATAATGATGGTATTTGTTAAGCGCTTATGTGCCAAGCACTGTTGTAAGCATTGGATAATAATAATAATAATAATATAATAATGGCATTAATTAAGTGCTTACTATGTGCAAAGCACTGTTCTAAGCATGGAACCAGACCTTGAGTTAATCACTTATGATGCTCCTATTGGGTTTTGGACATAATAATAATAATAATAATAATAATGATGGCATTTATTAAGTGCTTACTATGTGCAAAGCACTGTTCCAAGCACAGGGGAGGTTACAGGGTGATCAGGTTGTCCCACAGGGGGCTCACAATCTTAATCACCATTTTACAGATGAGGGAACTGAGGCACAGAGAAGTTGTGACTTGCCCAAAGTCATTCTACCTTTGGCTTAGTAAATTAATCATAAACAAAGTCAGGATTGAAGTATCCCACTGGTCTCAAATGGGGTACCAGAGCACACTGAGGTGCTGTAGAAATATTCAAGGAGTGCCCCAACTGCTAAAGCCCTTGTCCCTCCTATCAGTCGACTGACTGATTAATGGTGATTATCGAGCGCTTACTGTGTGCAAAGCTCTGTACTGAGTGCTTGGGAGAGTGCAGTACAACAGAGATGGTAGACTGCAGTGAGTTTACCATCTATCCTCTCTCCTGCAGTCATGGCAACTTGGAGTTAAAGGAACCATGTAGCCTATCCAGGGAGGCATCACCATTGGATCACCACTCTTAATTCTCTACTTCCAGGCAGGCAGCAGAAGAGGGGCCATAGCACCCTTGAGAATCTCCGTGGTAGTCAGTGGAAGCCTTCCGGCCCCACTCAAGAAAGGGCACCACTATGCGAAGAGGTTTAGGCCCCACTAAAAAAGACCGTCATGCAGAAAGGCCTCCAAACTGTAGAATAAAGTGCATCATGCTGAGACTTAATTATCACCAAAGGACTTTAGACTTCCCAATCTCGGCACGGCCTAGGTCTCCTTCTAAACCTAAGGCAGTTCTGGTTCTTTTCAAGAGAGTGTGCTCCGGGTGAAGAGCTCTTATCAGCAACCACAGGCTTCCTAGTGAAAGAATTTGACAATCTTGGCAGTTAGATTGCGAACAGAAGCCAACACCAAGCAATTGGCATAAATACATGGAGAGGCCCAGCTATATAAACTGTATAATTGTTGTTGTTCCTAGGATCCAAATATGACACTATAGATATTTTTCCACCTTCAGGACTGCACCTCGGTGTTTACCGTGATATTTGCTTACATGAATCCGCTCTCAGTCTCTTGACTGTGACTCGATGGCCTAGCTCTCGGCACATTGAGATGGCGAGTGGGAGTCGATGTAGGCTATGGTTTTCTGGGTGGGATTTCTGCAGGCATTCCCTGGGCTAGTTATAAAGATGCTGAGCCTATCCCCTATAAAGAATCCTCACCCATTCAAAAGAGAGTTTATGCTGTTTAACCAGAATTCTTCTTTCCAATGTGTGGTTTTCCTCGTATGGTCTTTGAAACATAGTTTGGCGACCACTGCTTCCAGGTAACACCGGTTGTAGTAATAATTCATTCATTCATTCAATCGTATTTATTGAGCGCTTACTGTGCGCAGAGCACTGTACTAAGCGCTTGAGAAGTACAAGTCGGCAACATATAGAGATGGTCCCTACCCAACAACGGGCTTACCATCTAGAAGGGGGAGACGACAACAAAACAAAACATGTATACAGGTGTCAGAATCGTCAGAACAAATAGAATTAAAGCTATATGCACATCTCCCCCTCATCCCCCTCTCCATCCCCCCATCTTACCTCCTTCCCTTCCCCACAGCACCTGTATGTATGTATATATGTTTGTACATCTTTATTACTCTATTTATTTATTTTACTTGTACATATCTATCCTATTTATTTTATTTTGTTAGTATGCTTGGTTTTGTTCTCTGTCTCCCCCTTTTAGACTGTGAGCCCACTGTTGGGTAGGGACTGTCTCTATATGTTGCCAATTTGTACTTCCCGAGCGCTTAGTACAGTGCTCTGCACATAGTAAGCGCTCAATAAATACGATTGATGATGATGATGATGATGATCATTAACAAAATAAATAGAATAGTAAATATGTACAAGTAAAATAGAGTAATAAATCTGTACAAATATGTGTACAAGTGCTGTGGGGAGGGAAAGGAGGTAGGGCAGGGGGGATGGGGAGGAGGAGAGGAAAAAGGGGGCTCAGTCTGGGAAGGTCTCCTGGAGGAGGTGAGCTCTCAGTAGGGCTTTGAAGGGAGGAAGACAGCTAGCTTGGCAGATGTGTGGAGGGAGGGCTTTCCAGGCCAGGAGAAGGACGTGGGCTGGGGGTCGACGACGGGACAGGCGAGAATGAGGTACAATGAGGAGGTTAGCGGCAGAGGAGCGGAGGGTGCGGGCTGGGCTGGAGAAGGAGAGAAGAAGGGAGGTGAGGTAGGAGGGGGCGAGGTGATGGACAGCCTTGAAGCCGAGCAGCAGGGTTGATTCAGCTCCTACAGTGTGCAGTACAGTGTAGTAGCTGCTTGGAAAGATTTAGCAGAAGAAAAATAGGAATAATTGTGATGTGTATTAAGTTCTGACTGTGTGCACTGGGGTAGATACAATAATCAGGTTGGACACAATCCCTATCCCACATGGGGTTATAGTGAGGGGACCGAGTTTGGGAGAGATTAAATGACTTATCCAAATTCACAAAACAGGCCAGTGACATAACTGGAATTAGAATCCAGGTTTCTGGACTTCCAATCTGATAGTCATTCTACTAGACCACAACGCCTTTCAAGTTCCCTGCCCACAAGGAGTGTACAGCATAGATTTTTAGATTCATAGTCCATTCACTGTCTTTACTTGAGGAGTAAAGTAAAGTGTGGCTCTTTTAAGTGCAGGTTTAATTGATGGAAACTTGAAAGTCTACAGTGGGGGTCTATTGGGGCTTGACCCCTCTCCCCCCGAGAAAAAACAACTTCCTTTTCCAAATGATCATTCAAGGCAGAGTTGTTGGGTGCTTCACAGGGAACCTTTTTCCATTTTCTAGTTCACTGAAACCTTGCTGTCCATGGAATATTCTCCCAGTTCCCTTTATTTCTTGTTCCAGCATGTCCTTTACATCACCCTCAAACGTATTTTGTGAGCAGTGCAGTTCTGTGATTTCAGCAAGAGACCTATTATCAACAAGGTTTGGTGTGGGTGAATTAGAGTCAATTCTTATTATAAATTATTAATACAAATTAGGCATGCAGATTGGTTCAGGTTCAGAGGCTCAGGGTTTGAGAGAAATTAGGGTAGGTCTATGAGAAAAATCCATCTGGAAACCAAGATTTTTTTAAGAAATCACAACAAAATTAATATCAAACACATTCACACAGTTATTTCTTTAGGAAGCTGGATTTCTCTACCAGTGGATGGATTGTCACCATGCATTAATGTCTTCCCCTTGCCCAAGGTCACACATGTCTGCTGTGTGACCTTGGGCAAGTCACTTAACTTCTCTGAGCCTCAGTTACCTCATCTGTGAAATGGGGATTAAGACTGTGAGCCCCACGTGGGACAACTTGATCACCTTGTATCTCCCCCCAGCTCTTAGAACAGTGCTCTGCACATAGTAAGCGCTTAACAAATGCCATTATTATTATTATTATTATTATTATTCCCCTCTAGACTGTAAGCTCCTTGTGGTCAGGGAACATGTCTACCAACTGTTGTATTCTCCCAAGCGTTTACCATAGTGCTCTGCACACAGTAAGTGCTCAATAAATATGAGGGATTTACTGTGGGGAGAGTTCATGAAACCTAAGATGAACGATTTTTCTGAACTTATTTGTTAAGCTGGAGTAAACAATGCCTTATTAGGCAGCAGCAGAGAGTGAAATAGAAGAAATCCAAATCAGCTTCTTGAGTTGAAGGGTTTTTTTTATCTTTGTTTTTCTCCTAATGGGAGGAAACAACTTCACGGAGAATTAAACAGGTAATAAATAATGAAATAGTTCATTAATACATGGTTGCAGCGTTCACTGGTCTGCTGACCCATCCCTCTGTTTAAACAGATGAAAAGAAAGTCGACTGCTTCCCCCGTTGAAAATTTCACTGGTTTTACAAAGATGCTTTTGGGGGGTTTCATACTCTTTGTATATCAGGACTCAGGAGCCTCTGCATGCTGTGGTTACTGATCCTCAACTGACGAGGGAGTTGGGGGTTGATGTGTAACTCCACCATACCTCCGTTCAATAGGGTTCCCACGATAGTTCCCCACCGGGTTTAGCTATTGTGCTGACCTTACCACTCTGGGTCCCTCTCGCTCTTCTGAATTGTGTTCTCCTTTTCAAACGACAGTGATTGGACATTGTCTGGAGGAGGTTGAAAGCCTTCAGGATATTGTTTTCTCAGATGCAGAAAATTCCATCCGGGCATTTTCCATTCTGGGGGGCAGATGGTTTTTCGTAAGCACAGGATGTTCTGTCCATTGTGGGGACTTAAGAAATGCTTACGTGAGTTACGCGATGTGCTTTTTAAGGAGCAAAAATTGGTAAAGGATCAGCGCCAGGCCCTGATCAAGGGTACTACTGTTGGGACTTAAAAATGCAATCCCTGTCAGGGAAACTGTGAGTCACTTTGTCACATTCTTTGATATTGTCCCCCGGTGCTGCAGGGAATTTTAATAAGATCTCATTTCTGTACCTCTGCCGTTACTCTAGTACTCAGTACTGCATTTCTTCCTTCTGTTTACACTGATCGTGCATAAATTCTGAGATTTTATTATGAAAACCATTGCTTAATCAGAATAGCACTTTCTGCCTAGTCCAAACAGAGCAGCCTTTCCTACTGAACTTGTGTACACATCTTTATGCTCTATTACCTCTTCCGATCTGTAATTCATTTTCCTCTCCATCTCCCCCATTAGACGGTAAGCTCCTTGTGGGCCGTGACCATATCTTCAGCTTCTGATGTACTGTTAATCATTTATTGCTATGCAGAGTAGGGACTCCATGAGTGCTATTGATCTATGAGAATTTATCAGCACTGTATGTAGATGTTGTAGTTTGGTACCGTAATAACGTTTTTCAGATAACTATCCTATATAATGAAGGAGGTTTATGTGTATTATGTGTTTATAGCCATCATTTTCAAAGATGATGCTTCTGATATTGCAACAATAGCTATGATGGAATTTATTAAGCATCTACTATGTGTCAAGCAGTGTGTGTTTGTATGTGTGTATGTGGCATTGATGTACAACTGACACACTCCAGTTCACAATGTGTGCATATAAGGAAAGGTCCTTGCATGTTGATGTGTTTGCCCAATATGGATCCTGTCTTTTCGAGATTGCTTCATGGTGTCCCCATCTTGGCAAAGCTCCCCTCAAAGAGAGGCAATGTGGCCTGGTGGAAAAAGCTCAGGCCTGGGATTCAGAAGACCTTAGTTCTAATCTTGGCTCTGTCACTTGCCTGCACCATGACCTTGGGCAAGTCACTTAGCTTCTCTGGGCCTCACTTTCCTCATTTGTGAAGTGGGGATTCAGTGCCTGCTCTCCCTCTGCCTTAGACCATGAGCTTCGCAGCATGGCTCAGTGGAAAGGGCACGGGCTTTGGAGTCAGAGGTCATGGGTTCAAATCCCGGCTCTGCCAACTGTCAGCTGTGTGACTTTGGGCAAGTCATGTAACTTCTCTGTGCCTCAGTTCCCTCAGTTGTAAAATGGGGATTAAAACTGTGAGCCCCCCGTGGGACAACCTGATCACCTTGTAACAGCCCCAGTGCTTAGAACAGTGTTTTGCACATAGTAAGCACTTAACAAATACCACCATTATTATTATTATTATAGGGACTGCGTCCAGTCTGATTACCTTGTATCTACCCCAGTGCTTAGTAATAATAATAATGAAAATAATAATAATAATGACATTTATTAAGCGCTTACTTTGTTCCAAGCACTGTTCTAAGTGCTGGGAGGTTACAAGGTGATCAGGTTGTCCCATGGTGGGCTCACAGTCTTAATCTCCATTTAACAGATGAGGTAACTGAGGCACAGAGAAGTGAAGTGACTTGCCCAGAGTCACACAGCTGACAATTGTCAGAGCTGGGATTGGAACCCATGACCTCTGACTCCAAAGCCCGTGCTTTTTCCACTGAGCCACGCTGCTTCTAGTACTACACTTGTAGTACAGTGCTTGGCACGTAGTATCAATCAATCAATCAATCAATCGTATTTATTGAGCGCTTACTATGTGCAGAGCACTGTACTAAGCGCTTGGGAAGTACAAATTGGCATCACATAGAGACAGTCCCTACCCAACAGTGGGCTCACAGTCTAAAAGGGGGAGACAGAGAACAGAACCAAACATACCAACAAAATAAAATAAGTAGGATAGAAATGTACAGGTAAAATAAATAAATAAATAACTAAATAAATACAGTAATAAATATGTACAACCATATATACATATATACAGGTGCTGTGGGGAAGGGAAGGAGGTAAGACGGGGGGATGGAGAGGGGGATGAGGGGGAGAGGAAAGAAGCGGTTCAGTCTGGGAAGGCCTCCTGGAGGAGGTGAGCTCTCAGCAGGGCCTTGAAGGGAGGAAGAGAGCTAGCTTGGCAGATGGGCAGAGGGAGGGCATTCCAGGCCCGGGGGATGACGTGGGCCGGGGGTCGACGGCGGGACAGGCGAGAGCGAGGTACAGTGAGGAGATTAGCGGTGGAGGAGCGGAGGGTGCGGGCTGGGCAGTAGAAGGAGAGAAGGGAGGTGAGGTAGGAGGGGGCGAGGTGATGGAGAGCCTTGAAGCCCAGGGTGAGGAGTTTCTGCCTGATGCGCAGATTGATCGGTAGCCATTGGAGGTTTTTGAGGAGGGGAGTAATATGTCCAGAGCGTTTCTGGACAAAGATAATCCGGGCAGCAGCATGAAGTATGGATTGAAGTGGAGAGAGACACGAGGATGGGAGATCAGAGAGAAGGCTGGTGCAGTAGTCCAGACGGGATAGGATGAGAGCTTGAATGAGCAGGGTAGCGGTTTGGATGGAGAGGAAAGGGCAGATCTTGGCAATGTTGCGGAGCTGAGACCGGCAGGTTTTGGTGACGGCTTGGATGTGAGGGGTGAATGAGAGAGCGGAGTCGAGGATGACACCAAGGTTGCGGGCTTGTGAGACGGGAAGGATGGTAGTGCCGTCAACAGAGATGGGAAAGTCAGGGAGAGGACAAGGTTTGGGAGGGAAGACAAGGAGCTCAGTCTTCGACATGTTGAGCTTTAGGTGGCGGGCGGACATCCAGATGGAGATGTCCTGAAGGCAGGAGGAGATGCGAGCCTGGAGGGAGGGGGAGAGAGCAGGGGCAGAGATGTAGATCTGGGTGTCATCAGCGTAGAGATGATAGTTGAAGCCGTGGGAGCGAATGAGGTCACCAAGGGAGTGAGTGTAGATTGAGAACAGAAGGGGACCAAGCACTGAACCTTGGGGAACCCCCACAGTAAGAGGATGGGAGGGGGAGGAGGAGCCTGCAAAAGAGACTGAGAAAGAACGACCGGAGAGATAAGAGGAGAACCAGGAGAGGATGGAGTCTGTGAAGCCAAGGTCAGATAACGTGTTGAGGAGAAGGGGGTGGTCCACGGTGTCAAAGGCAGCTGAGAGGTCGAGGAGGATTAGGACAGAGTATGAGCCGTTGGATTTGGCAAGCAGGAGGTCATTGGTGACCTTTGAGAGGGCAGTTTCCGTGGAATGAAGGGGACGGAAGCCAGACTGGACGGGGTCGAGGAGTGAGTTGTTGTTGAGGAATTCTAGGCAGCACGTGTAGACAACTCGTTCAAGGAGTTTGGAAAGGAATGGTAGGAGGGATATGGGACGATAACTCGAAGGTGAGGTGGGGTCAAGAGAGGGTTTTTTTAGGATGGGAGAGACATGGGCATGTTTGAAGGCAGAGGGGAAGGCAGAGGGGTATGTGCTTAACAACTACCATTATTATTGTTATAGCTATTATTATTGATGATAATACACTAATAGAAAGCAACCCCTTTCCTGATTGCTGTCCACCAGACTGTTGTGTCTGCTGTGGTGGTTGGCCTGCCAGTAATGCTGGACTAAATCACATTGTTTGAGGGTCTACTTTTAGTCCTCTTTGGGTACCCTCTTCCACTTCCCCATCCAGTAGCTGCCTGGGTATCCTGATGGAAAAATGTGCAAATGTCCAGTAATCTGCAGAGCTGAAAATCAGAAATTTCCTAACCGACCAAAGCTAAAATTTGAAAAGGATCCCAGAAACCAAGTCAGTTTTCAAAATATATCTGGTTCCAACTTTGAGAGTAATCAGTCCCCTCCATACTCACAAATGGAATTGAAAATGTTTTGTGTGTTTTGAGCATCTTGCCATTAGAGAGTGCTCCCTAACTCTGATGTGAAGAGGGTCTTGAGCCCCTCCTCATTGTAAAGGGAATTTGCATGTATACTTAACTGGAATGTGGGAAGTTGAAATTGGATAGTTTACAGTTTTTCAGCTGAAAGGAACCGAATGTCTTCTCTTCTTCTTAGACTAGTCCTTTTAATAGCCTTCTTTTGAGTATCACTTGGCCTGTCCTTTACATAAAGTGTCCTTAAATACCTGGATATAAAGTAGCAAGGTAGATCAAAATTCACAATTCTGGCTTTTTTTTTATCCTGGAAACTGCGGCTTGATTCCTTGTTAACTACAATCCCAACTAGCCCGGTACTTTAAGCAAAAACAGCACCCCTCTTCTTGTATTGACTTTTTAAACTTCTGCATGTGACACTGCTATCGTGAGCGTGTATTGCACGAAGATAGGTGACGGTCCAGGGACGGGAGACATGTATAATTATAGACTTGGGATATTTAGACCGAGATGCATCTACATCAACATTTAACTTGTCCTATTATCTACACTGCCCTGCTGACCCTCTTATTTATCTTCTGTCAAGTCTATTAATGGCCTCTTTCTTTCCTTTGGCTCCTGATGATATCATCTTCTATCTTTGATTCCCTTTTCTGTCCTGTCATTCTTTTATGAGTCTATGGAATAATGTGGAAGAAACTATTATACTATAATCTGTGGAGTGGGAATAATTCCTATCCCTGGCCATTAAAGCAAGCTTCCTTGCTTGATGCTCAGAACTATAGCAGGTGTTCGGGATAAATAAGAATAGTCATGACACCAGATAAAAATGACAAGAAAAAAAAAGAAAAGAAATCCATTGACCCAATCAGGATAAGCATAGATATATATAAACAGAGTTACAAGAATAATTTTAGCAGGAGGAGAGAAACCATGAATCCTGTTTGATAAGTTGGAGAAGGCTTTCCCATCAGCACCAATTCAATCTTGACCCAGAAGCCCTTTGGGGGCTTCTGGTCCTTGGAATGCAGAATTGTCACCGGTTGACCCTCAGGCCTCAGTTGCTGTGTATGTTGGCCAAGAATAAATGGTCAGTTCTTCCTTCTGATTTTTTTGTATCTCGACTTTGCAATGAAAGGTACAGTTAATAGCGACTCCCATTATTTTTTCCCAGCACAGTATTGGTATTGGTCATTGGGAATCAGCATAATGAACCTGTTGTATTCTCCCGTAGGCAAAAAGAGAGGAGGTGCTGCCACAAAGAAGTGCAAAGATGGGGTTGGAAGTTTGGAGTGACCCAGTGAATGTAGCCAGACCAGAAGTAGAATCAGTTAAAAACAAAAAAAAATACAGAGGCCCTCAAAACCCAAACCCCAGTTCTTCGTTTGGTGGGGCTCCGAATTCTCAGAGCTCTAAGCCAAATCTGCCAAAGCCTTTTCACCTACAAAAGGATAGAAGGTGGCTTTGGTCTTCCCCAAAGGCAAATGGTTCAATCTTAGATGCACAGTAGCCATCTTTTTGGCTCCTGCACATCCCTGGAGCCCAGTATCTCTTTCCACTCTCCTTCATCTCTCCTCTGAAAGTGGCAGAGCTTCTCCTCGAGGCTGCAGGAACTCTCTTTGGGCATTAGGTAGCTTCCTCAGCCTTGCTGGGGGCAGTTGGATATGGACCCATGGAAAAGGGAGTTGTGCAGCTCCCCAGAGGGGTTTTCATTGGACTTGTGACCACATTAAATGAGAACATTTCTCCCACCGTGCCTGTCTACATTACATTCCCTGTTGGCCTGGAACTGGGATATTTTTCACACCCTTCCCATGGCAGGAGGGATGCAGTTTCTCCCTGGATACCAGAGAGTCTTTCTCCTTGAGTTAAGTGTAAACTTGCTTGACACAGAGGGAGGGTAATCCAGTCTTACAGTTCTGTGTGGCTGGCGATGGATGGCAGGAAGAGCAGGAGGAACTGGAATCCACAATCCAGAGAGGAGAGAATCAGGACAGTCAAAGCTAGCCCTTCTGCCCAGAATTGCACCTGTGGGACCCATCCTCATGACTTTGAGCTAGCGGTCTCAGGCATTTATTCTTTTATCTCATCATCATCTCCTTCCTCCTTGCAATGGTAGCACTGTCCCTCACACTCCTGAGTCCCTATCTTGGAACCTGTCTCAGTAATACCGGAGTAGATGACAGATTCCTTCTTTTACATCTAAATGATTTACTCCAGATAGATGGGTAACCTGCCACCTATTTAATTTGAAGAGCCTGAATATGCCCCATAAATTTGGAAAAAGTGGCAGATTCAGCGTGAAACGAAAACAAATGTTGTTCAGAAAAATTCAGCAATCGATTTCAGTTGCCATCACAAATTCCCTGCCGGTCTCTTGCCTGGATTTCGTGCAGTTGAAAGAACTTTTTCGAACTCTCTCACCACGTCTCTTTCCTCTCTCCTTTCCTCTCTTCATCTGTCATCCGTCTCCAAGGTTTACCTTTATGATTCCAATTGCCTTAATAGCCAGCAGCAACGAAGAGAGGAGTTTGCTGTCCAAGAACAAAGGCCTCTAGGAGATCGGGAACACAAGAAGGAGATTGGAAAAATATGCCCGGTGTTACAAGTGATGAACAGCAGCCCTGGGTGCTTACATAGAGACCCTGGGCTCAATAGACATGTTCAGAGCAACCTTTCTTGATTAAGGTCTTGTTGGCTTCCATCTTGGTGCTGTCAGGATTTCTCCTGTCTGACCAGGTCACCATATTTGGGGTTAAGTTTTGAGGTTAGGTTAGGCCCTTCTCTTCTCAGAAGAGTGTGCTGAGTCTGATGAAAATTGAGACTACTAGGCATTTGGCAGATAGCTCCTGAGCTTGGAGGAGATTCGGGTACAAAATAACGACACGTGGCTAAGGCTGGAAAAAATGCAAACCAGCGCATAATCAGAAGTAGAAATCTTAAGGATTAAAAGCAATCTTCATGGATGTGGGAGAGTTGATGGAACGGGCAGCCAAACATTTCTTACAAGTGTTAAATCAGCCAGTGTCTTGTTACATGTTATGTAAAGGCGCATCACAACCAGGACTCGAGAACCTTGAAATATTGCCGGAAATTCTAGAGAATAGTAGGGGTACAGATTTGAGTTTATTTTGCCAGATTAATTTAAGGGTCTATATTTGTTGTATATTAAATCATTTAGTGTGATATTCCTTCCTGCTGTGCTCATACCACTGCTTTAATAATGATGATGATAATAATAATAACGGTATTTGTTAAGTGCTTACTATGTGCCAGGCACTGTACTAAGGGCTGGATATGGCATTGTTCTTCCTCTTGCTCTGGCTTTATGTAAAACATTTTTTCTATCTTCCCCCATTAGACTGTAAGATGGTTTAGGGGTGTGAATGTGTGTTTAACTTGTGCTGTAGGGTCCAGCGTGCTTGGTTCAGTCCGTTGCATCAGTGCAAATGCTATAAATATTATTGATTGATTGATCCATTATTCCAGGGGAGTAGTCGAAAATACTCAAGACTAAGGGCTGCCAACAATAAAGGTGAAACTCAAGTTCATTTTGCTGTTATTCAAGAGCACTGTGAAAATTATGCAGGGGAGGGAAGTGACAAGCTTGAAATCAGTGACTGAAATTGGGATTTGGATCATTTGTGAATTTCCATTATCCAAGAAACATTTGTCACTTAGTATCACAGGTATTGAGAGTTGACTGGGAGGCAAAAATGCAAGGGAAAGCATTTCCTTGGTGACTTGCCAATTTGTGCATTCCGAAGTATGGATGTAGGGAGTAAATACAGGCAAAATCCAGTGATTCAGATGTCTGTAATCCAAACTGACTGGTTGTCCAAACTGAGACAAGTTCAGGTAATCAAAACGAAACTCGGCAAGCCAAACAAAATTGAGAGAACATCTGTCAAAGCCAATTTCATCCACTTACCTGACTTCTGATTATCCCAACTAGCCTCCGTCACCACTAGTTTGAGCAATCAGCTTTCTACCGAAACCGGATCCTCTCTTGGAAAAATTCACAATCCCAGCCTTTAAGAGGAAATTTAGCCCCCCTCACCAGCAGTCAGTATTCTCCAGTAAGTGGGTCACTGTCAATTTGATGGATGGTTCCATGAAGCACCAGAAAATTTGAGCAGTGAGGCCTTGGGGCTTGGGTTCTAATGCCGGTCTGCCACTTGTAAGCTGTGTGACCTTAAGAAACTCACTTAACTTCTCTGTGCCTCAGGTACCTCATCTGTAAAACGGGAATTATGACTGACGTGGACTGTGTCTAATCCGATTAGTTTGTATTTACTTCAGCACCCAGTACAGTGCCTGGGACATATTAAGTACTTAACAAATACCCCCCCAAAAAGAAAAAAGACTTCTCTGTTTGCAGTGCTCTACAAGGAAAAGAATGGGGAGAGGAGGAATATGACACTGGGGAACATCTGAGGTCTAATAAACTGTTCAGGAGGGAGTTTCTCTTGTTTTACTTGCTTGAAAGACCCAGGCAGATTGTAATCTAGACTCAAGGGCCAGAGATGGTATAAGGCTTCGCCACATCTGTTTCCACTTTATGTGGAGAAAGGGGTCTGAAAGAAGTTCAAGTTGCAAGTGAGATAAGCCGCCTTCTGTTGTTTGACTCTGTGGATCCTGGCTGCAGGAGAACCATCCGGAATACTAGTGTTTGATTTAAAATGTAGTTGGGCTGAAATCTGTCAGTGGAATCAATCAGTCCATCGATCAGTGATGCCAGTAGTGTTAATCAGTCAATGGTATTGAAAAAGGGAAAGACAGCCTGGTGAAAGGGGAGAGGGATCTTCCCAAAATGATTGTCCTTAGATTATGATTGGGAGAGATAGAAAATAAAAACCTAGTAATAATATTGGTATTCATTCATTCAATCGTATTTATTGAGCGCTTGCTTTTAAGTACTTAATTTAAGTATTAAGTTAGAGTTTTCTAATCCTCACCTCACATTATCCAAAATGTGTTGTCACAGCCACCCAAACTGTGGCCATGGTCTGGATAAGGCAGTTCAAGCACGGTGGTGATGGCAGTAGTGAGGACAGCTGCAGTTGCTACCATTCCTTCACCAAACTCAAAAATCCCAGTTTCTTTAAACCTCTCACCTAGTGTGTCGTTCCTTCATTATGGGAAGTAGCATGGCATAGTGGATAGTGAAGGAGCCTGAGAGTAAGAAGGTCATTGTTTCTAATTCCAGCTCTGCCACCTGTCCGCTGTGTAACCTTGGGCAAGTCACTTCACTTCTCTGGGCCTCAGTTATCTCATCTGTAAAATAGGGATTGAGACTGTGCGCCCCATGTGGGACAGGGTTTGTGTTCATTCAGTGGTATTTGAGTGCTTTCTGTGTGCAAAGCACTGTACTAAGCACCTGGGAGAGTACAATACAGCAACAAACATACACATTCACTTCCCACAACAAGCTCACAGACCGGGGTGGGGGAGACAGACATTAATATAAATAAATAAATACCTGATATATACACATGTCCTTTGGAGTTGGGAGGGAGGATGAATGAAGGGAGCGAGTCAGAGCATTGCAGAAGGGAGTGGGAGGAGAGGAGGGCTTAGTCAGGGAAGTCTTGGAGGAGATGTACCTTCAGTAGTGCTTTGAAGTGGGAGAGAGTAATTATCTATCTGTGTCCAACCGGATCCACCCCAGAGCTTAGTACAGTGCCTGGCACATAGTAAGCACTTAACAAATACCACAATTATTATTATTAGTCATTGCCTTCTGGAATGATGGCCATTCCATATGCCCGGCTGCCATCATCCTCCTGGGTTATGTGGGGTAGGGTGGCTTGGAGGGAAAGGTTCCGATTCTGGGCCAAGCCCTGTTGGTTTAGGTCAGAAATGGACCAGCCTGGGATTCCGCTGTAGGACCTGGAATGTGGCAGGAAGCCCTGGGGAGCTGGACAGATGAAAATTATCCAGGACTTTGGAAGCAGTTTGGGGATGGCTCTGGGCTGTTTCTGTGAGGGAAGGGATCCCGGTTTCGCAGTTTCAAGGGTTCTGGATGGCCTGGCTATACTGGACTTCTGAGGCCATTGAACTGTGACTGAGACCCATGGAAAAGGGTTTCCTAAGAAGTTCAGATGCCAACCTGGACCAAGGGGTTCTGGTGGAACTACTCTGAGCCTGGAAACCCAGAAAGTTGCCAAGTCGGGGTCCACCCTTTCTGGGATTGCTCAGTGAGGTGTAGTGATACTACAGCCACCCCTTGAACTTCACTACTCTAATGCCACCCTGCACACTGTACCTCAGTCTCATCTGTCTCACTGTATCCTCTTGTCCACATCCTCCCTCTGGCCTGGAACTCCCTTCCCCTTCGTATTTGCCTCCACTCTCCCCACTTTCAAAGCCATCCTAAAATTACATCTTCTTCAGGAGACCTTCCCCAGCCAAGCTCTCATGTCCCTTATTCCCTTTCCCTTCTGGGTTGTCTGTGCACATGGATCTGTACCCTTTAAGCACTTGGTATTCACCCTACCCTCAGCCCCAAAGCATTTATGTACATATTTATAATTTATTTTAATATCAGTCTCCCCTTCTAGACTGTAAACTCCTTGTGGTTAGGGAACACATATACCAACTTGTACTATACTTTCCCAAGTGTTTTGAACAGTGTTCTGCCCACAGTAAGCACTCAATAAGTGTCATTGATTGGGAGGCTGTTTGGCAGAGGAGGAAAAGGCAACATTCGAGGCAAAGCAGAATTTACCGAGAACAAGAGGTAAGGGCCAGAGTGAGGAAGAGAAAGGCCTGTGGAGGAAGAAGGGATATACAGTGCTAAATAAGGGGGAAAATAGCTTAGGGAAAAAGAAGTTAGGAGGAATCTGTCAACATTTTTGAAGTCAACGCCTGAATCCCTCTGCTGGGGATCTGGCCCTTGTTTGTATTCAGCACTGAAGCCGTACTGGAGCGGACGCTAACATGTAGAGCCTGTGCTGGCAGTTGTGATGCTTGTTGTTGGGGATGTGAGGATTAGGAAGTCAGGAGCTCAGTTCTGCCTTGCTTTGATGTTATTCTCAGGCAGACATTTGACTCGGTTCCAACTACCTGAGCTCTTGGTGGGAAAAAGAATTGCAGATGGCACATTCACCCTTGGGTGCAAGATTTCACTCCTGTTTGGTTATGGCAAGAGGGGAATTGTTCTCCTCCTGGGGATGTGTTCATTTACATAGGTAGGCATCCTTAGACACCATTGACAGTGAAGTTCACCTGTGAGTGCTGGTAAGGATGAAAAGCCCAATGCATGATCCCATCTGCATTGTGCCCCAAAAAGGTGGGCCCTTGTGTTATTATCTTTAATGTTTTACAGTGCCTGATGGTGTTTTCTTTAGGCATCCTGTCTCTCTTTCCTTAAGGAGCTTTTACTCAAAAAGAGCCACTCCCTTCTTCATAGCAGTGCACCTTGCAAAGTATCAGTATGGTATTTATTAAGCATTTACTATGTGAAAAGCACTGTACTAAGCACTGGGGAAGATATAGATTGGACACAGTCCCTATCCCACATAGTCTAACTCACTGCTGACCTTTTTCCCACAGCACTGCCTAGCCTGAAATTCCCTCCCCCTCCATATACACCAGATCAGCACTGTCTCCACCTTCAAAGCATTACTAAGGTCAATTGGTAATTGACCCCTTCTAGACTGTGAGCCCACTGTTGGGTAGGTTGCCAACTTGTACTTCCCAAGCACTTAGTACAGTGCTCTGCACACAGTAAGCGCTCAATAAATACAATTGAATGAATGAATGAATGAATTACTAAGTCAAGACTAAGGTCTCCTCCAAGAGGCCTTTCCCAATGAAGCCCTCTTTTCCCTAGCTCACTCTCCCTTCTGTGTCATCTATGCACCTTAATCTCTGACCTTTGGACACTTGATATATGCTCATTGTGAGCGGGGGATGTGTCTGTCAAACTACTTTCCCAAGCATTTAGTGCAGTGCTCTGCACACAGTAAGTGTTCAATAAATGCAATTGACTCTATGATTTGGAGCCCAAGGCCACACTGCTCTGCTTAGCACCCTCTCGGTACACAGAAGGTTTTGGAAAATAAGTTGCTCTTAACTGCATTCTCAGATTGCTCTTAGGCCCTGTGAAATTGTCAGATGACAGCTAATGTTTAGCTCAGTCCTATCAAAATAAGCAGAGGCAGGCTAGCCTCATCTTCTGTTAAAGAGTTTTACTGAAGAACAAAAAATGTCATCCTGTTTAGTCCTCTATAAAGGAACGTTGAGAGGATGTCAGAGGTCGTGGGTTCTAATCCCAGTTCCGGCACTTGTCAGCTGTGTGACTTTAGGCAAGTCACTTAACTTCTCTGTGCCTCAGTTACCTCATCTGTAAAATGGGGACTAAGAATGTGAGCCCCATGTGGGACAACCAGATTACCTTGTATCTCCCCCAGCGCTTAGAACAGTGCTTGGCACATAGCGCTTAACAAATGCCATCATTATTATTATTATTATGTCTGAGTAGTCCCAATTAAATCCAGTAATAGTGGTTAGATTTCCTCTCTCACTCACTCTCTCCATAAATCCTGGAAACTAAAATCTGTACATTAATTGGGGGACTTTTTTATTTCTTTTTTACTTATCCTAATGGGAGAAGAGAGTATGGGTAAATGTTCGATTCCTAAATGTTCTTTCACATTCTTTCTAAAATAGGATTAAAAAATTCAGATCATCAAAAGATCACACCAAAGAAGTATTATTCTTTCTTTAAATATCCTAGTTCTTTCCTTACCTATTGGGGGTTGGAATATCTATGTTACAAAGATGGTTATATGAATGAATTATAATTTTAGCAGTATTGATGTGCAATGGTGAAATGAAATGATGGCAACTTTTCTGCTAGGCCCTCCAAAAGAGCAGAGGAGCATTCTAATGTGGGAAAAATAGGATAAAGGAATAGGAGTCTGCCTAAATTTTGTGCTACCAAAATGAAATGCTAATGCAGCCCAGAGGGTTATTACGTATTCAGGCCGAGGTTTTAATCTAGGGTGTGTAAATTCAGGTTGGAGAACTGAGAAGACCCCTGGAACCCCTTTCATTTAGAAGGAAAAAGGCACAGCACAAAGGTAGATGGAGTCTGGACATCTTAGTGCTTATGACATGGTTTTCCTTATTATGCAAACTCTTTCTCTGTTTGATTGTCCCTCCCCCATGCCCCCAAGCATTTCTGTAGCACAAACCTAACTAGCAAGGAGCTAGGTGTCCGCCCATGACTCAGGAACAGAGCCATTAGGGAAACTTCAAAATGTTGGTGGCTTGAGAATTAGCAATGGTCCTAAAAAGGGACGCTTTAACCATGGGCTTGGAGAGGGAGGCAGTGAGCACAAATCCTGGCTGTAAGACATTTCTGGCTGGTCTTTCCAGGGAGGGAGGTGGCAAGTCCCTAACCATCTGTAAGCGGGTAACATGGGCTATTGGCAGGCAACGAGAAGCCAAACCCAAGTACTCGAAGCTAATATCCAGCTTAGCCAATTACCGAGATGATCTGCTCTAAATGGATGGATAAACTTGGCAATGCCAGGCCCTGATGTCTTTTAGTTTGGTCCCTGCTGCCATATGTGAGAGCTTTGACTGTCTTTCGAGTGGAATGGGAAAATCCTTCCTTGGAAGGGTCATCTGCATTGGGAAAGGTCTGCATCTGTGCAACACGTGTGACCTTGGAAAGGAATAACTTTCTTAAGGATGAGCCAAAGAAGTGAGAGATAGCTAGAAGGATAAGATGCAGATCACTCATGGGCTCACTAGAACAGCATGACAACCTAGACTAAGCAGATTTCCTGTAAGCCCTTGTATTTTCTTTAATTTTTCCAGCATCTGTTCTCTGAAGAAGTACAAAACTTCTTCCATGCTAACAACTCCTCCCAGCTCAGATGAGTTGAACTAAAGTTCTTTAGACAATGGCCCCCACACACTTTTGGGTGAGGAGAAGAACAAACCAGTCATGCAGAAGGGTGGTGGTGGTTTCTCCCCATCTCTCCCCTTTGGACCTTCTGAAATGTGGGCACATTCATGGGTACAATAAAACCTATGGCTTCTTCAGGCTATGAGGGTGAAATCCACCCAGCTGCTTTGGGCTCTTGATGCTCCAATGAGCAAGCCACTAGCACTGTAATCAATTCCTCTCCTCAAGTTCTCAGTCGTGAAGTTTCTAGATTGAGAATCCTCCATCATTAGTATTAATATTAATAATCATAATACTGGTACTTGTGAAGTGCTTACTATGTGCCAAACACTGTTCTGCAGGTTGGGGTAGATGCAAGTTAAAAATAATAATAATAATGGCATTTATTAAGTGCTTACTATGTGCAAAGCTCTGTTCTAAGCGCTGGGGAGGTTACAGGGTGATCAGGTTGTCCCACCGGGGGCTCACAGTCTTAATCCCCATTTTACAGATGAGGTAACTGAGGCACAGAGAAGTGAAGTGACTTGCCCAAAGTCACACAGCTGACAATTGGCAGAATCAGGTTGGACAGTCCCTGGGGCTTACACTCATCCACATTTTAAAGATGAGGGAACTGAGGCTCCAAGAAGTTAAGTGACTTGTCCAAGGTCACACAGCAGGCAAATGACAGAGCTGGAATTAGAACCCAGGTCCATCTGACTCCCGGGAGACTACGTCAACCCCTTAGAGCGATAGGTGCCTACTCCATGATGGGTTTCCAGCTGTACAGACAAAGTGTGGCTCATGCCAAGTCACTGACAGTCAGTGCTATTTATTCATTCATTCATTCAATCATATTTATTGAGCTCTTACTGTGTGCAGAGCACTGTACTAAGCTCTTGGGAAGTACAAATCGGCAACATATAGAAATGGCCTTTACCCAGCAACGGGCCCTCAGTCTAGAAGGGGGAGACAGACAACAAAACAAGTAGACAGGTGTCAATATCATCAGAATAAAAAGAATTATAGCTATATACACATCATTAATAAAATAGAGTAATAAATATGTACAATAATAATAATGTTGGTATTTGTTAAGTGCTTACTATATGCCAAGCACTGTTCTAAGCGCCAGCCAGGGGGGCGGGGGAGTATACAAGGTCATCAAGGTTGTCCCACATGGGGCTCACAGTCTCAATCCCCATTTTACAGATGAGGGAACTGAGGCACAGAGAAGTTAAGTGACTTGCCCAAAGTCACACAGCTGACAACTGGCAGAGCCGGAATTGGAACCTACAACCTCTGACTTCCAAGCCCGGGCTCTTTCCACTGAGCCACACTGCTTCTCTGTATACAAATATACACAAGTGCTGTGGAGAGGGGAAGGGAGTAGGGTGGTGGGGAGGAGGAGGAGAGGAAAAGGAGGGTTCAGTCTGGGAGCCCCCCTTTATTTGAGTTCTTACTTTGTGTAGGGGACTGTATTAAGCACTTGGGAAAGTACAGATCAGTAGATTTAGTAGGCATGATTCCTACCCATAAGGAGCTTACTATCTAGAGAGGGACTCAGACATTAAAATAAATTACAGGTAGAGAAAATACGTACATAAGTACTAAGATGCTAGGGTGGGGTGAAAATCAAGTGCTTAAGGGTACAGATCTGAGTGCATAGGCGATGCAGAGGGGAATGTGAATAGGGGTGGGAAATTGGGGGTTTGTCAACGAAAGCCTCTTGGAGAATGTGGGAATTTAGTAGGGCTTTAGAGATGGGAAAAGTGGTGATGTGTCACTAAAACCCAGGAGCCCCCAAAGAGGGCAGAAAAGACTCCAAATGGGGCTTTTTATAGCTTGTTAGAAGCAGCGTGGCTCAATGGAAAAAGCCCGGGCTTGGGAGTCAGAGGTTGTGGGTTCTAATCCCTCTCCTCCACTTGTCAGCCGTACAACTTTGGTTAAGTCACTTGACTTCTCTGTGCCTGTTACCTCATCTGTAAAAAATGGGGTTTGAGACTGTAAGCCCCACATGGGACAACCTGATTACCTTCTATCTACCGTAGTGCTTATAGCAGCACTTGGCACATAGAAAGCCCTTAAAAAATATCATCATTATTCCAGCGCTTAGAATAGTGTTTCGCATGTAGTAAGCACGTAACAAATGCCGTCATTATTATTATTATTGTTTAAAGACTGCTTGCCCCTCTGACTTTTCACTACTCTAAAGCCCTGCCTCTTTTTCATCCCCATTCTCAAAACAGGACTTCCAGAACCCCAAGCAAGCCAATGGTAGAGTTTGGCCCCAGGAGTTCACCTCCAGATTAGACAATCCCCTCGGGGTTTTGCTCTGAGGTGATTCCTGAGTCATTTGATTTGGGCTGTAAACCTAGAAAAAACATCTCCTCCAATGGGCGTGTTCACTGACTGCTGGAATATGGGGCCCCAGTTGATTGACCTTGTAGACTAAGTGTACTCGCTGAATTCTGACATTGTTACTCATCACTCTTTTCTCATGATGTAGGTTTTGGTGGCATTGGCAATAGACCCCCTGACAGTGTTTTTGGTGCAACAAGTCTAGCAATCGATAATAATAATAAAAATGGCATTTATTAAGTGCTTACTATGTGCAAAACACTGTTCTAAGTGCTGGGGAGGTGATCAGGTGATCAGGTTGTCCCACATGGGCTCACATTCTTAATCCCCATTTTACAGTTGAGGTAACTGAGGCACAGAGAAGTTAACTGACATGCCCAAAGTCATACAGCTGACAATTGGCAGAGTCGAGGTTTGAACCCATGACCTCTGACTCCAAAGCCTGTGCTCTTTCCACTAAGCCACGCTGCTTCTCGATGCTGCTTTCTTCCAATGTCACCGACAGGTGAATCTCAGATCTCAAGTAACACAGAGAATTTTTAGGCTGCTTTACTATTTAATCTCAGATAGTCTAATGAAACAGGCAGGAGAAAGTGGGGCTTGCATCCTGATGATGGCAAGAAAAAGACTTGTCTTTGAAAGTACTGAACATGGAAAATTTAATAATAAAACAAGCAAGGGACAAGTGAAATCCGGCACCATACTTCAAAAAAGTGCCGATACCAGACCTAGGATCTGGGTCGGGATGTAATTACCTGACAGCTGCAGGAACAGAAGAGATCAGGGCAGTGGGAAGCAGGCTCCTGGAATCATCATCATCATCATCAATCGTATTTATTGAGCGCTTACTGTGTGCAGAGCACTGTACTAAGCGCTTGGGAAGTACAAGTTGGCAACATATAGAGACAGTCCCTACCCAACAGTGGGCTCACAGTCTAAAAGGGGGTGACAGAGAACAAAACCAAACATACTAACAAAATAAAATAAATAGAATAGATATGTACACGTAAAATAGAGTAACAAATATGTACAAACATATATACAGGTGCAGTGGGGAAGGGAAGGAGGTAAAATGGGGGGATGGAGAGGGGGACAAGGGGGAGAGGAAGGAAGGGGCTCAGTCTGGGAAGGCCTTCTGGAGTAGGTGAGCTCTAAGTAGGGCCTGGAATCTAATGGGAAAAGCATTCTGGCCATTCTGGGTTTTTTTTTTTCAGTATTTGCGGGGTGAGTTAGGCGCCTTCAAAGTGAGACGCCTCAAGGAACCACTGTATTTGTGGGAAAATGAGAGATACAGAGGAGGATGCCCCTGGGAGCGGGGAAGATTAACTTGGGTTGGGCGTTTTGCGTGAGATCCAGAATACCCTTTGCTCACCCCTTAGTGACGAGCATGGCACCTTCATGGATATGCCGTGTCATGCCGTGTCCCATCATCCAAGAGGCATTCGGCGGGTTTGGCACCACAGCTGGCCCCAGGCTATCTTTCTTGGGAAGATGGGGTGATCCCTTCCACTCAGTGGCTTCCTCTGTTCAGCTGAAGCGGCGGAGCAGAGGGAGCCTTTCAGAATGGGAGACGGCCGAATGCGTTCCACATCGTCCGATGACGAGCCCCGCTTTGATGCGGCTCTGCTCTCCCAACCCAAAAGTACTTCATGTTCCTGAGCAAAAGCGATACTGTGCTTTGAACCGCCAGAGTTCAAACCCTGCTTGCAAAAGATATTTAGATATCCTCGCAGTGCTTTCCTTTTCAGGCATGTGGAGCTCTACCGTGGCGTGGCTGCATTTTAACTTTCACAGTGTCATTGCTGAAAGGGAAAAGGGCAAAAAATGTTTTGAATTGGCTAAGATACAGTGTCGCAGCGATTGAAAATGTGGCCAGAAAAAGGAAATGTTCTTGTAGCTCCTTCTCGGGAGGATTTTGAAGATAGAGCTCTAGTACGACAATAATTATTATGGCATTTGAGAGCCGATAGGCACTGCTTTAAGCACTGGGTTTGATACAAGTCAATCAGGTTGAACACACCTGCCCTATCCCTGATGGGGTTCACAGTCTAGGAAGGAGGGAGAAAATGTAGTGAGTCCCCACTTTGCAAATGAGGAAACTGAGGCCCAGAGAAACTAAGTGATTTGTCCAAGGTCACACAGCAGACCTAAGATTAGAACCAGGTCCTCTGAATCCCAGGCCTGTGCCCTTTCTACTGAGCCACACTGATCCTCCATTTAGCTTGTGATCAAATTATATGGGTATTTAAAACCTTTCATCCAGGCACACTGGAATCCTTTGTCAGTATTTACTCACTCATCTTCACCACAGCCCTATAGGTTATGGTTAGATATCAGGGGGAGAGAGGACTCCCCCTGCCCTGCTCCCTTTGTCTGTGAATTGTCTCACTTCCTGACAAGCCAACTCTGAAGGTCTTTTTGGTTGGGGTGGAGGAGTTGCATAGAGAACTACTGCCTGGCCAGGGACTGCCTGATTGAGCTTCAGGAGATGGGCAGTGGGGAAGAGCAGAATTGCTGGGGCCCTGGTTCTTGCATGTAGGACAGTCTAATCATAAATCATTACTGTTGCTGTGTCGATCCCATTTCACAGAGCAGAAGCATTTAAAAGTTTGGGCCAGATAAATATCCCTGCAGCACATAGCTCTTGGAAGTTAGCGATAGAGACAAATGATGAACATAGAGCACATGAGGTACAGCTGACCATAATATCAGAGAGGGAGAGAGAGAGAGAGAGGTCTGATTCAAATGAGACAAAGAGGTCAGGTTGGACCAGTAAATGGGGAAGAAGTTATCCCGGTGGCCCAGCAGCCAAATTGGCTAATATGATCTTGGGCTGTTTCTGCAGAAATGTCAAGTTTCAAATGAGAGGAGAGGTGGCCCTGTGACCCTGGTGAGATCACGACTGCTTCATTTCATTGGGGGCAAGACAGAACCTGATAGAGATACAAAAACTGGAGGGGCAATTCATAGAACAGTCAAATGACTAAGGCACTGGCAAAAGTGATTTCTAAAAGAAATAAAAAAAAAAATTCCCAGGTAGAGCGCTAAAGCATGAGAAGATGAAGAGGGAAGCAAGGATGAGATAGCTCAATGGTGGAAGAAGTAGGCCAAAGACATGTAGTAAGCTGGGAAAGACTAGGAAAGGAAAACAGATTAGAAAGAAACAGGACCTAGAAATCCACATCAATCAATGGTATTTATTGAGTGCTTACGGTATGCAGAGCACCATACTAAGCACTTAGAAAAAACAGTATAGCAGAGTTCCTTCCCACAAGAAGTTTACATCATTATGACAGCCCTATTTTGAGGGTTCATTCATTCATTCAATCGTATTTATTGAGTGCTTACTGTGTGCAGAGCACTGTACCAAGCGCTTGGGAAGTACAAGTCGGCAACATATAGAGACGGTCCCTACTCAACAATAGACTCACAGTCTAACATGGGGAGAGAGACAGACAAAACAAAACATGTAGACAGGTGTCAAAATCGTCAGAACAAATAGAATTAAAGCTATATGCACATCATTAATGAAATAGAGTAGTAAATATGTACAAGTAAAATAGAGCAATAAATCTGTACAAATAGATATACAAGTGCTGTGGGGAGGGGAAGGAGGTAGGGCAGGGGGGATGGGGAGGAGGAGAGGAAAAAGGGGGCTCAGTCTGGGAAGGCCTCCTGGAGGAGGTGAGCTCTCAGTAGGGCTTTGAAGGGAGGAAGAGAGCAAGCTTGGCAGATGTGTGGAGGGAGGGCATTCCAGGCCAAGGAAAGGACATGGTCCGGGGGTCGACGGTGGGACAGGTGAGAACGAGGTACAGTGAGGGGGTTAGCGGCAGAGGAGCGGAGGGTGCGGGTGATGGCAAATCTGCACAGCCCAAAGAGTCGCTGTGTGTTTTGTTGGCATGAATGTGCCTATTATATTTGTGCACTTTGTTGGTTTGGGCTATCATAGCATCAGGAGTGAAGGCAAGTGGAAATATGAGGTAATGGGCTGTCAGGGGATGGGTAAAGGAGTCAAGAGCAAAAAGTCATCGAGATCTTGGTTTAAGGTGGTGACCTACTAGTAATAATGGCATTTGTTTTGTGCTTATTATGTGCGCTGGGGTAGATACAAGCTAATCAGGTTGGCCACAGTCCCTGTCCCTTATGGGATTCACAGTCTTAATCCCCATTTTACAGATGAGGGAACTGAGGACCAGAGAAGTTAAGTAACTTGCCCAAGGTCGCACAGCAAACAAGGGGTGGAGCCAGTATTAGAACCCAGGACCTTCTGACTCCCAGCCCCACATTCTGTCCATTAGGCCATGCTGTTCCCCCAGATACTTTCTACTCTCAAGTGAACAGTTCATCACATTGACCCCTGGGACAGTTCATACAGCATCTGGTGAAGGTGGCAGCTGAATGCAAAACTGCATGGAATTCATAACTTTAATATGTACATCTTCATATACAAATGTGTTTATGTGTATACATCAGGACACTCATGGATGCTAAAAATGTATATCTGATTATTAGCATGTGTGTGATTATTATGGCATTTAAGTACTTACTGTGTATCAAGCCATGTTCTAAGCACTGGAGTAGATAAAGGCTAATCAGGTCAGACACAGTCCCTGATTCTCATGGTCTCATAGTCTGAGTAGGTAGGAAGAACAGGTATTGAATCCCCATTTTACAGATGAGGAAACTGAGGCATTGAGAAGTTAAGTGACTTGCCCAGGATCACAGAGCAGACACGTGGCAGAACAGGGATTAGAACCTGGGTCTGAGGCCCAGGCTCTTTCTGCTAGGGCATTCTATCTGCTCTATAAAAAATGATGCAATTTTAAAATTTAATATTGATCTTTTAGATCTCCAATCCTCCGTTGGTCCAGGGGAGGAGAGGAGGCATTAACAGTTACCAGGTTGGTGGGGAGAGGGGAAGGGAGTGGGGTTTTTTTTTGTTTTTGGGTTTTGGTTTTTGTGTGTGTGTGTGTGTGTGTGTGTGTGTGTGTGTGTGTGTGTGTGTGTGTGTGAGAGAGAGAGAGAGAGAGAATGAATAATGAATACAGTAGTGCCATTCTAAAACTCATCTCTCAGAACTTGGGCTTATTTTGATCAGTTATTCTATTAGTTTAAGAAAGTTCCGTAGCCGTGGGCATCATTATCATCTTCACACTGATTTTATTATTCACCTAGTATGTGAAACCCCCAAATGAAGGCCCAGCTGTAACGATGAGTTGGAATTAATTAGCTCATGTTCATTGTAAAATCTTTTATCAACCTTTGTCGAGCTTACACTTAAAACAAACTCTCGAATCAGGAAATTTGGCCCCTACTCTCTTCTGATATCCCAGACCGTCCAATTACACTGCTGTGGGTGTTGCCTTTGGCGTCTTACATTCAATCAATCAGTCGATGAACTGTAATTACAGTGCTCTGTACTAATACATTCCCCGCCCATGACTATCTTACAGTGAGAGAAAGTCCTTAAGATGAAGGTTAGGTTATTTACCAAGCATGGGCCCTCTTGGAATTTAGCAAGCCCATTTGCTACCAAATCCCTCTGATGGTTCTCCCACCAGCCAGCATCTGAGAGGCAACTATTTTTTCTGGCACCCTAATTCTCCTGTCTTTAGAAACCAAGAATAAGTGTGGCAGAGAAAAGGGGTCCGGGGGGATGGACTGAGGAGGGGACAATCAAGAGCTCTTTGGCCAGAAAGCCACCATTTTAGGTCTTTTTAGCCTGTAAGCTCCCAGGTCTTGTCAGAGACCTGAGATGTGTGAGGCTAGGTGTCTAGCCCAAGAGGCTTGTTGGCCCATGCCCTTATCCCCCACATAAAGTTGACATTTGGGCTCCTGCCCTATAAAAGCCCACTGAATTATTGAGATCAAGGCCCAATTCCAATGTCAGGGAAGAAGGTCAGAGGGAGTATTCGGGTGATGAAACAAAGAATGATTCTTCACCAAGGACAGAAGTATTGGGGGAGCTTTTCTGAACCCAGACTTTTACATTAAAACCCTTTGTCCAATCATCCTCATGTAAATATTCTTATATCCTCCTAACTCCCCACTTCCTAATCTGTTTTATTGTCGCTGTACCCCAGGAGATTGTAAGCTCTTTGTGGGCAGGAAGCAGGAACTGCATCTGCCAACTCTGTTGCATTGTTGCCAACTTGTACTTCCCAAGCGCTTAGTACAGTGCTCTGCACACAGTAAGCACTCAATAAATACGATTGATTGATTGACTGTACTTTCACAAGTGTTTATTACAGTGCTCTGCACACAGTATGCATTCAATAAGCATCATTGATTGCTCTAGACTGTGAGCTCGTTGTGGCCAGAAATGTGTCCTTTTGTTCTATTGTACTCTCCCAGTACAGTAAGTGCTCAATAAATACGATTGAATGAATGAATGGTTTAGAATTCTGGGTAATTATGTCTCATGTAATCACTCAATTTATGGACTTTTCCCACTCACAAATTGTTATTGGACATGCAGGAAAGAGCAAAAGGTTAGAATATTGTGAACAGGAAATCAGCCAGCGAACCAACTTTAGCACTCACAGAGGGACTCAGAACCACAAAAAAGCAGCAGAATGTGAAGTGATGGAGCAGTGCCCAGCCCCCTAGCCGAGAACAGTGCAGCAATCAGATGATGCTGGGGAAATTTCAATTACTGATAAAATATTAATACAATCATAGCATGGTTTTAATTGCTGTAATTTAACACACTGTACACGATTAATATTTTACAGTTGTGGTCAAATGAAGCACCAAGAGGGACAGCAGAATTTCCACCCACTTGTATTTTCAAGGAAGTGGGTTGCATCCCTCCAGTGGCCTAGCCTGGGCAACACTTTTACAACATTCAAATGTCCAGGGCAGAAAATGACTGCTGTCCACTAACCAGTCAGCCCTCAGCAAAATCAATGGCTCGATGATATTTATTGAGTGCTTACTGTTTGCAGAGCACTGTACTAAGTGTACTTGGGACCTTGATTCAACAGAGCTGGTAGACATGATCCCTACCCTCAAGACGTTTACAATCTATAGCAACTTCATGAGGTTCCTTTCCAGAAACAGCTTTTCCTCACCATTCTTAATTCCCACTCCTTGCCCCTCTCCCTAGACCCTCTAAGGAATTGCCAGGGAGGATTTAAAGGAATAGTGGAGAGAGAAGAAGGGAATAACCAGACAGCAGCACTCAGACAGCTCCTTGTTCTTGTTCTGAGCAGCTTTTCCATGGGCACTGGAGATACTAGGGATGCAGCATGGCTTAGTGGAAAGAGCAAGAGCCTCGCAGTCAAAGGACTTGAATTCTAATCCCAACTCTGCCACCTGCCAGCTGAGTTACTTCTCTTCTCTGTGCTTCAGGTTCCTCCTCTGTAAAATGGGTATCCAATACTTGTTCTCCATCCTATTTAAACAGTTTGCCCCAAATGGGATAGGGACTGTGTCCAACCTGATTTTCTGGTGTCTTCCTCAGCACTTAGTACTGTGCTTGGCACATAAGAAGCGCTTAACAAATATCACAATGACTATTACAGGGATGGGGGCTAGAGCCCTGAGACCCACTCTAATCTCCCTCCTTCCATGTTTTGCTCCTTCCTTCCCCATCCCCCGGCTCTTTAAGCCTCCTCAGCAACAGTGAACAGGATTTCCCCACCCCATACCTGTACTGTCAGCCAGGGCCCGTTTAAAACCCGCCCGTTACACCCCGGTGGTTTTTTCCCCCATCATTGCCATAAGGAACACCAGGTCTGCTACCAGCCAGTTTATTAGCGATGAGGAAGAAGAGAGGCCTGGGAGGGAAGTGGTGTAAACGAAAACAGGGAAACTCGTGACCCTGGCAGTGACTTGCTGCAAGAATGTAACTTCTCTGTGCCTCAGTCTCCCCACCTGTGAAATGGAGATAAGAACGTTTCTCATTCAACTAACCCAGGGACTTGTGTGAGAAATTAATCAGTGATTATAATGCATTTTTCACACACCATGAACCAGAATAAATATAATAAACTCATCCTGGTTTGCTCAGCTCACTCTGAAAACTCACCGGAATTTGTAGACTCCAAGCAAAACTCAGAGGAAAATATTATGATTCATTGCATTAAGATAAATATTTGCATTTTAATCATTCCTCCCAACACTCGTACACTAAACTAATGGAGGGAAGCCAGTTAATTAATACTCCGGATTTTGGGCTTCGCTCCCAGGAATGCAAACATATTTTTCTGTCCTTGGGGGACTTGCTTCGAAGTGGCGAGTTGGCAACCGGACTGCTCAAACCTGTTAGAGAGCCAAGCTGTGACATCAGTGACCCAAGGCAAAAGGCATTCGGGGAAACTGTGTCGATTTTGCTGTGGGCAAAATTTTCTACTCAGTCAACTGTCTCCCGCCTGCTTATCCCAGTTCTACCACTTGCCTGCTGTGTGACCTTGGGCATGTCACTAAACTTCTCTGGGCCTCACTCTCCTCATCTGTAAAATGGGGTTTATCTTGAATGGACCCCGCCATTTAGTATGGTGTTTGGCACAAAGTAAGTGCTTAATATATATCATCTCTCTCCTACCACTGACCTCTTGTTCACACCTTCCTTCCTACCTAGAAACCCTCCCCTTAAAAATCTGGAGGAAAGGAAAGGGAGCTAGATCAATCAATCAAGCATGCTAATTGAGCACTTACTATATGCAGAGCAGTGTACTACGCACTTGGGAGAGAGCAATACAGCAGAATTAGCAGAAATGTTCCCTGGTAGATGATCACTACACTCTTGGGTGAGTAGAATAGTTGTCCTATCGACTCTGATTAATGGTCACTCTTTCAGAAACTATCTAGTTAACCAACGTTTGGGAGTTTGGGACACAGTTTGGGAGTAGTAAGTCTTATTTCCCCAGTGGTTCTTTTGTCTAGGCGACTGTGGTCCTAGGCCCTGGGTGACAGTAGAGAGTCCATCCAAATCCCAAAAGAAGGTGGCATTCTGTCCCATTTGGAAAGTTCTAGGAGAAACTCTTCCTTTCTTGCCTAAGTCTGTGGCCTAGAGTTCTGGGCCATTACAATCTCTAGACTGTAAGCCCATTGTGGGCAGGGAATGTGTCTGTTATACTGTACCCTCCCACATACTCATTCACTCATTCAATCATATTTATTGAGCACTTACTGTGTGCAGAGCACTGTACTAAGTGCTTGGGAAGTACACTTAGTACAGTGTTCTGCACACAGTGAGCATCAATAAATATGATTGATTGACTTCCTCTCTTTTACCTTCAGTGGAGATAGAGAGCAGGTGCATGGATCATTGAACTTTCAAGTTGTTCAGTTGATTTATCACAGCCGCCTTTGTGTGTTTGGTACAGGTTTTTCATCAGCTATCTAAAGTTAGACCAAATATTTTTTTTCCTGTAAGAGAGGGGACAGGTATTGTTAATAGTCAATAAGACTACTGGACTATATGGGTGTCTTTTACTTGACTTTAACTAGATATCTCTGGATGAAACTATCTTGAATGGAGGTTGTGAAATGTGATTGGAATGGTTTGATGGGGGGAAAGCCAAGAATTACTGAAATACCATCCACCATCTCCTGACTTTGCAAATACTTATTCCTCATAGGAAAGTCAGGACAATCCCCCTGTCCAGCTGCAAATATCTCCTTAATGGTCTCTCTGCTTCCACTAACCAAAAGCTGGAATTCAGTCAAATCCCAAGAGATGGTGCAGAGATAGGGATGCAGAGCTGAGAGTGAATTAGAGGAAGCTTCAAGAGAAGAGATCTGGTGATTCTGGATTGGAAAGGAGTAGTATGGCCTAGTGAAAAGAGCCCGTCTGGGAGCCTGAGGACCTAGATTCTAATCCCAAGTTTGCCAATTGCTTTCTGTGTGACCTTGGATAAGTCACTGAACTTTTCTGTGCCTCAGTTTCCTCAACTGTAAAATAGAGATTAAATACCTGTTCTCCCTTCTACTTAGATTGTGAGCCCCATGTGGGACAGGGACTGTGTCCATCCTAATTAACTTGTATCTACCCAGAACTTAGAACAGTGTTTGACACAAAGTAAGCCCTTAAGAAACACCATTAAAAAAAAACTAGGTGTTCAACTGTCTTCCTCTTCCAGGACTGGAAGCTTGACAGAAGTCGGAGGCTTTGCTATTAACTATTGATTCTACTTTGGCCCCAAAGGGAAACCCTTCAACTTTGAAATCCAAAGGTGCTGGGTTGCTGTTTCAGCTGGGAATGATTCCTTTTAAATGAGGAAACTTAAAATGAATGTTACTTCAGTAACCTTTCTAAATTGGCTGGCACATTATTGTTTCCAAATAATGTTGCGCAGCAACAATAGAACAAAACCTGAAATGCAGCAAACCTGCTGTGTCAACTCATCCAATTTACAGGATTTATAGAACCATGAGTTTCTTTGATTATAAAAAATCCTCTTAGTGATATGTAATAAAACCCAAACAGGCATAAGAGCAGTCAGTAGATGGGAAGAAGGATATTCTGATGGGAAATGGTGATGAGCAAATACTAGTAAGGGAATGGAGCTTACCACTCTGTTGGCCTGGCTTCTGTCATTATTAGTAGTAGTAGTAGTAGTAGTAGTAGTACCATTATTATTTATTTGTTTAATGCTTACTCTATGTCAAGCAGTGTTCTAAGCACTGGATTAGATGCAAGTTAATCAGACTCAATCCCTGTCCCTTATGGGACTCACAGTCTAAGTATGGGGGGAGAAAAGGCCCTGAATCCCTGCTTTACAGATGAGGAAACTGAGGCCCAGAAAAGTTAAGTGACTTACCTAAGGTCACCCATCAGGCAAATGATGAATCTGTGAGTAGAACCCAAGTTCTCTGACTCTCAGGCCTGTGCTCTTTCCACTAGGCCATACTGCTCCTCATTGTTTCCAAGGTCCACAGTCATTTCCATGAATGTATCTAAGCTTCAGGTGAGTCCCCAGTAGCTAAGGCAGAAGCTGTCAGGGCAAAGGTTGTTCCAGGACTGGGGGAAAACTCAGAGTTCTGAAACTGTCCTTATACCCTCCCTTTTACCCTCACATTGGAGGGTCTCTGAAGCCAAGTATCTCTGAAAAGGCATAAACAGCTGTAGTTCCAAGTCTTCCCGGTTTCATTAGTTTTGCTGAAAGCTCACACCATTGTCGATCCCACTCTTTTGGGTTGGGGCACATCAGAGAGTGAACACTGTTGCTTTGGTCACCTGGGGAGTTACTGCATTAGCTGGAGGATCAGGTGGCCTGGTTGTAAACACCATGAACTTCCTCTGCTGCCTTTTGGAGAGAGTCAGTTTTGTGATCCTGCTACTATTTGTGGTTTAACTTGATCTTAATTTCATTGGTGGCATTCCCCACTGCTCCTTTAGGCTATTTCCAAGTTCATAAGAAATGAACAAAAAAGCAGAGACCAGAACTTGTGGCATCAGAGAGAGCAAAACTCTCAGTATAGCAGTAGTAGGGAATGAATGAATGGCATTCACTGAGCATTTACTCTGAGCAAAGCACTCCTGGCTACACCACTTGTTTGCTGTGTGACCTTGGACAAGTCCCTACACTTCTCTGGGCTTCAGTTACCTCATCTGTAAAATGGGGATTGAGCCTGTGAGCCCCACGTGGGACAGGCACTAGGGCCAACCCGATTTTCTTGTATCCACTCCAGTGCATGGTATAGTGCCTGACACATAGTAAACTCTTAAATACCACAATTATTATTATTACTGAGAAAGGAGGCTAGGCCTCATTAGGAGGAAAACCTGGTGAGTTAGGCTCCACTCCACAGATTCATTAGCTTCTTGTTGTGGTACTTCCTTCTAGTTTGATTTTTTTTTTTTGTTTTTTTGTCTCTAGTTGTGAGCTGTTTGTCTAGTATAGCCTTGGGATTGATTTTCTCTGGTTGACTGGAATCTGTGGGATGTATATAGTAATACCTAAAAACAAGTCCCTGTTGGCACACTTCCCCCCACCCCTCCACCCCTTGGTATTTTATTATTTGCTCTCGCAAATTTAACCACCATTTAGTAATCCTCAAAATAGAGCTGTCTTTTGATGTTGGCTCTGAGTATCCCTTCACTCCCCCAAATATTCCACTCTGTTTTTCCCCCATGCTCCAATCTCTCTCCCTCTCACTCCCATTTGCACACGCTTACTCACACACAGTCACAAACCCATAGACATAGGTAACTCTACTAAAACTAAATTTTAAATATTTACTGAATTAACTGCTCTTTACTTCGCCACTCAGTCTGGACTCCCCCCACTCTTCCTTTTAGCCCTAATTAATGAGCTTTTTACCATTTAATGTATCGATGGCTTTACACATGATTTTCTTTTCTGTCTTGCAAAGAATGAGACTTCCCCCATTTCAACAAATTGCACAGTGGAATAACCTTTGAGCAGTGCTTTGAAACAATACATGCAAACCTTCACACATTTATATGGCCATTAAACAAAAGATGTAACTGTCTTACAGTATGCTTGCCTGTTCCATTAAATGGTCATAAACCCAGTAGCCATATAATCTTTACATTAATTGCCAGCTGTTTCTCTTCTCCATATTGGTTTCCCCAAAAAAGCTGAATTTATTTATCTGATTTGTGTGGGATGGGGTTAAGGAAAAATTTCCCAGTGGGCCCCCTACTTTAATATAGTGTTGAGTAAACTGTTGCGATGAAGATGAAATACCAGAGAACAATGTTTTATTTATAGATCTTTATTGAAACACAAACAGTTTATGCTGAATTTTGCATTAAATGCAGGTTTGAAATAAATGCTTTCACCTGAGCAAACAGTCTCTGGAGTCTTTATTAAAATGGCATTACAGGGGAAAAAAAATCTGCAGGTGATGAGAAACGGTGGAATCGGTTGGTGTAACTCGTCTTCATTTCCAATGGAGAGAGTCTGTATGAGGCTTGTTACTGGTGGCATCGTTCGCAATATATATTTTCATTTTATTCTGAGGCACAGCAAATAGATTTTGTAAGCGAGTGACCTTGTGGATTAACTGTGTTATTCGTAACTTAGTGAACCAGTCAGTTGAAATATTGAAAATCTTATCCCAACTCCGGCTGATTCCAGTTGTGTCACCATGATGACATTAAGTTGTTCTTGCTGATGAATAACAAATGAGATGGCTTGTTACATGTGTTTTGGAGAGTTACAGAAATGAACTTACCTTGAATGTGCCTGCTTTTCTTTCCAACAATGAAGACCTGAGGTTGAGACAAATGATTGAATCAAAATGACCCCATGCCAATAGGGTTTAACTAAGAAACAATATTTATTTACAAATTAGGATGGGTATGGAGTGGGCTGAATTTATAATAATCAAAAAGCCAAATATATCTTATCCAAAACTTTTAACTGTCCTTAAATGGAAAGTTTCTTTGAGGGTAGGAATTGTGGTCCTTGTTACCGTGGTGAATTCCCAAGTGCTTAGTACAGCGCCTAACACTCAGAAGGGGCCCAGCAGATGCCACTGATTGATCAGTGAATTATTTAGACTTGTGTTCTGGTTTCCTTCCTCACTCAGTTTTGCAGAACTTGGTTTGAATTCAAGGTGCAGAGGAAAGGCGTGATAGTCGGGAGGAGAGGGGCTTATCGTTTGATCTTGGGGCTGATAGTTTGTCACTGAAAAATTAAAACGTTGCATGAGATTTTTAGGGGTTGGCAAGTCTTGTGGCAGTAGTGGGTCTGAGACTTACAATTTAGATTTTTTTCTGAAAGAGTAATGGAAAATAAACTTGAGCTTTAAAAACATGTTACCAAGTTTAAGAGGTCAGCTCGAGTCCTACTTCTACTTATTCATTCATTCATTCAATCGTATTTATTGTGTGCTTACTGTGTGCAGAGAACTCTACTAAACGCTTGGGAAGTACAAGTTGGCAACATATAGAGATGGTCCCTACCCAACAACGGGCTCACAGTCTGAAGACATTGGACTCTTAATTTGGGTTTTGTAAAATGTAGCAACTAAATAGGAGTCTTGCTTTCATTGATTTAGAAACCTCTGGAATAATAAGATGAGGCAAAAATTGTTTCTCCCAAGCACCTAGTGCTGTGTCCTGCACAAAGATAGTCTACAAATAGCATTACCTTTGCTGCTGTTGCTACTATTGCTCCTGCTAGTAATAGCTAAAATGAAGCAGAGGGATGAACTGCTAAGTTAAAGACCAAGTGAGTGAGCAGCCTGGAGAATAAATCAAACTTTTGCTTTCCTTGCGTTAACTATAATTGCACTTAAGTATGACAACACAACAAGGGACAACCTTTTTGTGCACGGTGTTGCTGCCAATCCTGCATTGGCCTTTTCAGGCCTCCTCCCATGCACGCGCGTGCGCACACACACACACACACACACACACACACACACACACACACACACACACACACTTCTAAGTGAGCTTCACAGTCAGTGGTGTCTTCAAATAAGAAGGGCAGTTAGAATTGGCTTTAGAGCATGTCTGCATTTACCTGGACCTTGAAGTGTTTAATGAGGGACATTGACCTAAGCGCTTGTGAGATGGAGGTAAATCCTTTCCTAGCACTCACTGTATCTCTGTATGTTGCCAACTTCTACTTCCCAAGTGCGTAGTACAGTGCTCTGCACACAGTAAGCGCTCAATAAATACGATTGAATGAATGAATGAATGAATCTCCTCCAGGGTGGCTGTTGGGCACTTTAAAGCTGCTCCCTCTAACAGAAAAATTGTTTCTATATCACATGACCTTTGTATTCAAGCAGTCACTGTTTATTTGTTGGTCATGTCAAGAACCTTCTGGGCAGGCTAAATGTTGATTTCTTTTTTTTTATCTAAGAATACTAAAGTGGCTCATTGTTACAATATGGCAGGTGCCTAGTTAATATTGAGTTTGGGACAACATCTGTAATATGACAGTATGGTTTATCCAACTGCTCTAAAACACCACCATCCAGTGTGTCCCTCCCCTAGAGTCACCAAATACGAATCTGTTTAAGACTGTGTTGAAAAGGAGTCATTCTGAATGTCATCCTAAAGGCAGTAGTGTTCTGAGTGACATTTACATTGACGGTAATGAAGGTAATGCAGTTTTACCTTTTGTTTGAATTACTTTTTAACGAGTACTATATTATGGGAAGTGGTTAGTAGTAATGGCATTTATCGAGCATCACTGGGTGTAGTGCACTGTGCTAAATACTTGGGAAATACAAAACAAAAAAGTGAAATATTCCCTGTCCTTAAGGAGCTTACACTTTACCCGTAGTTTATTAATAGTTTGCCAACCGTTCTGCAACTACTCAGAACCCAAAAGGCATGGCTGCTGTTTTGCAGGGACTGTTGTTTACGGAGTTGGTGCTCCTTGTCCCAGGATGACTTCAGCTTCGCAGTTGTGGGCTCCCATAGAGGCTCAAGGTCCGAAATCCAGATTAACAACATTTGTCCTTTAAGGCAGGTGCATTGCTAATGGAGATGGGCTCCTACCAGTTTTCACTCCAGCTTGAGATTTACCTTTTCAAGAGTTAATCACATAGGGACTTGATGGAACATAATAATAATCGTGGTGTTTGTTAAGCATTCACTGTGCGCCCGTCCCTGTACTAAGTGCTTTGGTAGATACAAGCTTATCAGTTTAGAAACAGTCCACGTCCCACATAGGGTTCACAGTTTTAATCCCCATTTTACAGATGAGGTAACTGACACCCAAAGAAGTGAAGTGACTTTCCCAAGGTAATCATCATCATCATCAATCATATTTATTGAGCGCTTACTGTGTGCAGAGCACTGTACTAAGCGCTTGGGAAGTACAAGTTGGTAACATATAGAGACAGTCCCTACCCAGCAGTGGGCTCACAGTCTAAAAGGGGGAGACAGAGAACAAAACCAAACATACTAACAAAATAAAATAAATAGAATAGATATTTACAAGTAAAATAAATAAATAAGGTCACACAGCAGACAAGTGGCAGAACCAGGATGAGAACCCAGATCCTTTTGACTCCTATGGTAACCCAGAATATGCAGCCATGGCTAGTGAAAACTGATAGGCCAAATTATGAGTGTCTCTGGCACCCTTCCCTGGACCCTGTTGTTAGAAGTATCCGCTGCACCAGGAGCAGACTTTGGACATTTCTGAAGATCGACATTGTTTTAAATTACTCCCTGCAACAAGGCCGAATGGGGGAAAAGAATCATTTGAGCAAATTGAATTGCGGAAATGTTATCAGAAATTAAATTAATGTAAGTGAGATTGAAATAATATCTAATTAAAATCATTGAAAAATGATTTGAAAATCGGAGCTGACATTAGCTTTTACCAGTCTGTCGTGATTATCACTTTGTGACTCTTGCTTCCATTTTCACCAAAGGCCTTAAGGTTTGCCAGAAATTTCACCAGAGACCCTGGCAGATCAAAGACTGATTTATTTACCCAGCTTACCTTGAAAAGCCAAGGCTAGGGAGTCTTCCTTGGAAAGCTGGAGGCTGGTTGACAAACTGACCTTTAGGTTTGCAAAGAGAGAATGCCATTCTGATTAACCCCTTAAGTGCCTTGTGCCATTTTGCTTTCGAAGCTGAGCCACGATCTGTTTACCTCCTGAAGGGCATTTAAAGAAATGCCAACTCAAGCTAGGAATGGAGAAAGATGTAAAGCAAGGAGGGTCCATGGCTGGGATTTATTTGAGGCAAAGGAGAAAAATATACAAGGCTGTCAGAGACCTAGATACTTGGCAATGGGTACTCAGAATTGACAACCACTGCTGTGAACACAGAACTCCCATTGAAGCAGCACTGCAGCAGGAATGCAGGAAAACATGCAGCACCTGTCAGTCTGTGTTTTCAATAGTCACAGGAAACTGCACGAGAAATTTTGAGGATTTTTCACGTTCAGGCAGGTCAATAACAGGGTGAAAGGCCATCAAGAGGAAAGGAACTTTCTCCCCAGAATATAGACAGGTGGAAAACCTGACCCCATTTTCCTTTTGTCTCCCTAACGTCTCCTTCAGGAGTCACTTCCTCATCTTTGGTCTTGTCCTTTTAAAACATGAGCCATATCTATTTTGTCATGCTGATTTAACTGCCCTCAAATGCAAAACACGTGTGTGTGTGTGTGTGTGTGTGTGTGTGTGTGTGTGTGTGTTACCATTTTCCAAGAGTCTAAGGCTTTAAATATTGTCACTAAGGAAAAAGAAATACAGGAGACTCAGGCATTTAAGGACTCTTGACAAAAATATTGTAACCGATGTCAGGTTGAGGGTTATGATTAGTTGAAACCTCGCTGGGAAGAGGAAAGGTGAATGTACATATTTAGTTGACCAATCTGTCCCACTTTTTTTAGCAATCTCATCTGTGGTTTTCTTGATCCCTACAGACTGTAATTGGCAAACCCTCTCTTCTAGTTGAGTTTGGAGGAGGTCTGGGCTTCAGTTTAAATTGGGGGCCAAGGGTGGGGATGTAGAAGATTGTTTCCAAAAAGAGGAAAGCCAAGGAATCTACCATTTTCTCCCCATTTTCTATTTTCTGTGTCTAGGATTCAGTCTGAGATTGAAGCGCTGATCTGATTAAGTAATTTTCAGGAAAGCCGTTGTGTTCTGGAAACATTTAATCCTTTCTGACAGGGAATAAAATTAGATATCCAAACATTGTGGCAACACGCTCCTTTTGGGTGACATGACGTTAAATGATTAACATCAAAATATCCCCCAATGTTCTGTGGTTTTCCTGTGCAACGGAGCACAGAATGTTATGGAAACATGCCCCAGTCACTCGGCAAAATAACATAACTAAGTGCATTTTTTTCTGAGGACGCTGTCACGTTGCATTTTGACCCAGAAGGCTTTGCATTGTTTGTGACTCCTGAATACCACAGAATTATGCCTAGTGAGTGCAGTGACTGGATAGGAAATTTGAAATCTGCATTCAGCATGAGTGTAAATGTTTCTTCTAAGGAAGACTCAGAGGCTCAATAAAATATTAGACTGTGATTCCAGATTGCTCACATGTTTTGTTTGGGGAACCTGGTGTAGGTTATACAAGCTTTTCTTAATGCCCCAGAAAGCTTCTGAACCTCCTGATACATTTGAAGACTGGTTTTGGTTAGGGAAGCAGAGCAATGGAAATGAAACTTTTTGTGGCTGGGTAGAATTAATGAGGCTTTTGCTGAGCCTAGCAACACTTTCCTGCATTAGAGGAGCAGGAGGCCACTCATGGCCCTTTGTGTTAGAATTTAGAAAAAAAAAAAGGCGCTGTGTTTGAAAGAGGAGAACAGTTTGGAGAGAACAGACATGTCTCTTTACTGCCCCGCGAGATGGGGGTGGCACCTCTTTTGAGTTGCCTATTTGGAAAGCTCAACTCTGGAATTCAGGGTGACTTTGGGAATCAGGCATGAGTATCACCAGTGACACCTTTTGAGTGTCTACTGAGTGCTTCGGAGAAAACTGCAGAAGGAAGATCACTTGTCCTCCAGGAACTTGTAATTGAATGGCATGGATGGATAGATAAAAGAATTGTTTATTAACAGTGGCAGCTGAAACAAGAATAAAGATATTACGAGAAGTTATAGATGGGATCATTTATTGTATAACATACAATAATATATAGAAAATAATATATTAATATTGTGATATATTTTATTAACACTGTAATGTATAATGTTATAAATATTGTGCTATCCTAAGTGCTTAGTTCAGTGCTCTGCACAGGGTAAGCGCTCAATAAATATGATTGGTTGATAACAAGAAGTGGTTGATATAAATCCGGATGAAATAGCTGAGTAAATAAAAATATTCATTCATTCATTCAATCGTATTTATTGAGCGCTTACTGTGTGCAGAGCACTGTACTAAGCGCTTGGGAAGTACAAGTTGACATATATACACAGTCAAAAATGCACTTATCCATCATGAAAGTGCTGAAGGCGGAATAAAAAGTGTCAGAGGAAGGGGTGGTGTTGGATTGAAGTGACTGATGGGTTGAGGCAGTGAGATGAAATTGTGCTTTCAGAATGCAAAGTTATATCAGCTGAATTATTGTAGGTAAGTGCTTACTGTGTTCCAGGCACTGCACTAAGCGCTGGGATAGATACAAGCTAATCTGGTTGGACACAGTCCGTATCCCACGTGGGTCTCACAGCCTTAATCCCCAAGTGCTTGGAACAGTGCCCGGTGCTTGGCACATAGAAAGTGCTTAGCAAATACTATTATTATAGAATAGATGAAGTAATCGAGGCACAGAGAAGTTAAGTGACTTGCCCAAGGCCACACAGCAGGCGAGTGGCAGAGCTAGGATTAGAACCCAGATCCTTCTGACTCCCAGGCCTGTCTTCTTGCCACTAAGCCAAACTGCTTCTACTGTCTACACGTGTGTTTCAAATTACATGTGCTTTGGCTCCAGCACTGTTCATGGAGATTGAGGATTGGGGATTTAGTCCAGAATTGAGATGCATTTCTTCTTTGATCAAATGTACCAGAGCATATCACTGTTAAAAGTTGCAATTCAGTTTTCTGGGGGTAAAATTTTTAGATTCATATATGACACCCGCTAATCGTTAACCCCATACATGATACCCCCAAGTCCCCTTCCTGAGTGAGAATCTTAGAAATCAGATATGAAAAGATCACTTCACTGGGTGAGAACAGAATTTGTAAATGACTGAGCAAACTGCTTATCCTGGACAATCATTATCAGGTCCCAAAAGAGATATTCTCCCTACTCTTCAATGAATAATGAAAACTCAAGGGTGACTAGTAACATTGGTGGTAATAGTATTTATTATGCACTTACTGTGTGCAGTACTACGTGCTGGGAAAGAATACACAGCTGGGAATTAAATACTTCCCTGTCGTAAATTTTTTTTTTTATAATTAGGGAACACAGCAGCAGAAGGCTAAGGATTGAGAGATGATCTCAAACTACATCAAACAGATAAGTCATAGCACAACTAGGTAAAGAGCATCTGAGAAGTAGTTATGTAGTAGCAGCGTGGCTCAGTGGAAAGAGCATGAGCTTTGGAGTCAGAGGTCACGGGTTCAAATCCCAGCTCCACCAATCGTCAGCTGTGTGACTTTGGGCAAGTCACTTAACTTCTCTGTGCCTCAGTTACCTCATCTGTAAAGTGGGGATTAAGACTGTGAGCCCCCCGTGGGACAACCTGATCACCTTGTAACCTCCCCAGCACTTAGAACAGTGCTTTGCACATAGTAAGTGCTTAATAAATGCCATTATTATCATTATTATTATTATTATTATTATTATTATGTAAGTTGGGTGAGAGGCAGTGTGGCTTAATGGATAGCACAGGGGCCTGTGAGAAGGATCTCAGTTCTAATCCTGGCTCCATCACGTGTTTGCTGTGTGACCTTGGGCAAGTCACTTGACTTCTCTGGGCCTCAGTTACCTCCTCTGTAAAATGTGGATTAAGAGTGTGAGCCCCATGTAGGACAGGGGACTGTGTTCAACCTGATTAAACTATACCTACTCCAGCACTTAGAACAGTGCTTGTCATATATAAGTGCATAAAAAGTATCATAATAATAATAATTACTACTATCATTATTACTAATAATAAAACAACTTTTGCTGAGCCTTGAGTGCAGTATTATGCGGTAAGCACCCTTCTTTGAACCAAGCCCAGCACTTAGGTCATGGAGACTTACAAAATACTATAAGGAGGAAGCCCTGCCCTTGAGAAGCTTTCAATCCAACAGATGAGCCAGAACCAACACATAAACATACATGTAGTCAAAAAGGGCAGAGGCCAAGGCCTAAAAGCAGAGGACAAATTGCAGAAATGTACCAAGATTTAGAACGATACGCTCAAGTGCTGGGTTCTGAGGGGTTAGTGGGTCCAGGTAAGGGAGGGTTACCCTGAGAAAGCCAGTGTAGGAGGTGAATTGAGAGTGGGGGAAGGAGGAAGTAGTGAAGTGGAGCAGAAGGCACTGGCTGTTTGTTGATGGATCAGTGAAAGAGTCTACACAGGGGACATTGAATGGTTCTGCCTGACTGGGGCCGAGACGGTCAGTCGATCGTATTTATTCAGCTCTTGCTGTGTGCAGAGCACTGTATTGAGTGCTTGGGAGAGTATAACAGTCACATTCGCTGCCCACGACGAGCTTACGGTCTAGAGGAGAACCTGAGCTAGCAAGAAGCAGAAGAAGAGGCAGTGAAGTCAAAGTGGAGGGTAAGTGGGGGAGAGGTTGCAGCCCAGACTCAAGAGTTTTTCATTTGATGGAAGTGACGACCAAAGCCCCATTGGCTTTTGAGAAGGAGAGCGACCGGTCAGATAAAACCTCTGCAACTGGTCCTATCCCCCTTCATTGCTATTGATTTCAGTCCAGCTGATTTGTTCCACCGAATTGATTGGCTGGGCTTTTCATAGACTAATCACACAAGGGCTTCTCACCCACTCTGGGAAGAAGTGCTCCACAAAATGATTTTTGCACTCCCCCCCCCCCCCCCAAAAAAAAGAGTAAGAACTGTATTTGATAAGGATTTCAAGTGGTAATACATTCTGATATCCTAAGCTCTTGACAAGTGGCTGAATGTCCTTTAATAGGCGCTGACCTTTGCTTTGGGAAAGAAATGATGCTACTTCGAAAGTGCAGCAGGCTTTCTTCAGGTTACTGAGGCCTAGGCCTGCTGACAACCTATGCCTTTCAGCTCTCAGCTTCTCTCTCCTCAGGCTCTCTAATAGAGCAAAGCCATTAAGTTGTCCCCATTGTAATTTAGATCACAGAAGAGACTTCCACAGACTCTTTCAGGTTAAAATAACTGGTATAAAGAGAGTAGGCAAAATTATTCCACTGTAGCTACGTGCTTAATTATATGGAATGCTGCATAAATTGTCAAGTGCAAAGAATTATTCTGATAAATTAAAATACTAATTAAATAGGCTATTGCAGAATTTTGAGAACATTATAGGGTTCCGCTTCTTCAGATAATTTGCATATCCTTCATCTAGTGAATTTAATTTTAAAGGACTTCTTTTTTGTGTGTGGAAACCCTTTTTGTCTCCCATGAAGATAAAAAAGGGCTTTATACGTTGTTCCTTGCCTTTATTAAAGCGGCTCCCACTAGAGTCCTTCTTCTTGGGCGTTTGTCAGCCTTGGTTGTAAATGCCCAATTTTCAGGACTTGAAAAATTGACCTTAAAAATGGTCTTGAGGCTAAAGTTTGGTATTCAGACCTTCATTTTGGCCATTTATCTTTTCTATCAGTCAATCAATAGTATTTATTGAGTGTTTTCCCTATGCAGGACAGTGGACTAAGCACCTGGATGAGTACAATACAGTAGCCCTGACAGATAAGATCCCTTCCCTCAAGGAGTTTACTATCTGGTCACAGAGACAAACATTAAAATAAATTGCAGATAGGGGAAGCAATAGAGTATAAGGAAGCATATGTACCTGTACAGAAGTGCTGTGCAGCTTGGAGTAGATCAATCAGTGGTATCTATTGAGCGCCTACTGGGTGCAGGACACTGTATTAAGCTCTTGGGAGAGTACAGTATAAGAGATCCGGTAGACACGCTCCCTGCCCATAAAGAGCTCAGAGTCTAAAAGGGGAGTTAGACATGAAAAATAAATAAATAAATTACAGATCTGACCAGAAGTGTTGCGGTGCTGAGATTGGGGTGATTATCAAGTGTTTAAAGGGTACAGATCTAAGTGTATAAACAGTGCAAAAGGGAGAGGGAGTAGGGGGAAAGAAGGCTTAATCAGAGAAGTTCTCTTGGAGAAGATATGACTTTAATAAAGGGTTGAAAGTAGAAAGAGTGGTGGTCTAGCATATATATGGTGGGGGAGGGAATTCGAGGACAGGGGCAAGGGGACGGCAGCAAGATTCTGGTGATGCTTCTGAAGCCTTAGAAACTGAATGAGAGGATGGGTTCTGAATGCTGACTGATATTTAGGAAACTCGAGGTACTTGGAGGTTACAGATGAATTTCAGAGGTGTCTTATGCTTACTGTCCTCATCTTTGCCGTTGTCTTCCTCAGAAGGCTTCACAGGATCTACCGCGAGCAAATCACTGTGTTAGACACTAGAAAGAAGCAGCGATCGCATCTCAAAATATTTACAGTCTGTGAGGGAGACAAGACAGAAAGATAAATCAGTACCCAATACTTATTCCTGGCATTTTACTCATTCATTCAATCGTATTTATTGAGCGCTTACTGTGTGCAGAGCACTAAACTATCCACAAAGGCCTGGACACACACACACAATCATAGTGGTATAGCAAGACTCGCTTTCTCAGGGAAAATTTAATAGCAGAATTATTGGCCATTTCCAGTGGGGGAATGGCAAGTTCATTCATTCAGTCTTATTTATTGAGCGTTTACCATGTGCAAAGCACTGTAGTAAGCGCTTGGGAAGTACAAATGGGCAACATATAGAGACGGTCCCTACCCAACAATGGACTCACAGTCTAGAAGGGGGGAGACAGACAACAACACAGAACAAATAGACAGGTGTCAATACCATCAGGATAAATAGATTTATAGCTATATTCACATAATTAACAAAATAAATAGAGTAATATGTAAAAATATACATGAGTGCTTTGGGGAGGGGCAGGGTTAATAATAATGATGGTATTTGTTAAGTGCTTACTATGTATGTGCAAAGCAATGTTCTAAGCGCTGACACTGTTCTGAGTGCTGAGGTAAGGTGGAGGGGGAGGAGAGGAAAAAAGGGGGGGCTCAGTCTGGGAAGGCCTCCTGGAGGAGGTGAGCTCTCAGGTCTTTGAAGGGAGGATGAAAGCTAAAAAATATGGAACGCTTCACGAATTTGCAGGTGTGAGGTGGCAGGTTCTTGAAAGAGTGTTGGTCACTAGAATCCCAAAAAGTAGTGATGGGTAGGTTTGGCACATCTCTTCGGGGCCCTTAGGTGGATAAGAGAAACAGAGAATTTCCCAAAGACGAATAGGGCCTGTTGGCAAAGATCACTTCTTTCTTGTGAGTTAGCCTTCCTAAAAACCGGCAACTCTGGCTAGATTTTATGTGCTTGCTGGGCAGGGTTTGAGTCTACCTACTCTATTGTATCACACTCTCCCAAGCGATTATTACTATTGATTGATTGATCGCTGATCAGTCATTCAAGCAAATCCAGTTTTCTAGTAGTCGGAAGCTATTTGTGCCTGCCAGCTGCCCCTCAGCCTTCAGGAAGAGAGGCAGGAATGAATTATAATTCCTTTTGTATGTGCGTTCTCGAAGTGGATAAGGTCCTCGACGCCAAATTGCCAAGACCTGCTTGGGTCATGGAAGTTAAACTACCTGCTCTGAGGGATGATCCCGGGATTGGGGAGAGAGGAAAGGGTCTGTTAAATGGAGGTTTCCCACACCCAGTGTGTTCCACATCCTCAGCCCTTTTATAGATCCAAATACTTGATCGAACATTCACTTTTATTTAACACTGATTTCTCTGCTTGTGAATAGTTTTTCATCTATCTGCCGATTACAGTGTAAGCTTCTTGTGGACAGGAATTGTGTCCTGTGTTCTGTAAGCCCCTCTGCTAGACTGTAAGCCCCTTAAGGGCAGGGATCATTTCTACTAGCTCCATTGTATTGTGCGCTCTCAAGCGCTCAGTACAGTGCTCTGTACACAACAGGTGCTCAATAAATGCCATTGAATGATTTCTGGATCGGTGCTCTGCACACAGTAAGGGCTCAATAAATACAATTGATTGATTTAATGTCCCAAGTGCTTTTAATAAAGTATATTACATTAAGTGCTCAGTAAATAAAATTACTGCCACTAGAGATGGGGTTCCTTTAAATTTTGAGCTATGAGACCATGAGGCCATTTGTGAGAGTTTGTTGGCTATTCTCCATAAAAGCGTCATTGCCGCAAAGCAAGCATTTACTTTTGCTTGTTCCCTCATCTGTAAAATGAGGATTAAGACTGTGAGCCCCACGTGGGACAACCTGATCACCTTGTATCCCCCCAGCGCTTAGAGCAATGCTTTGCACAGAGTAAGCGCTTAACAAGTGCCATCATTATTATTATATACCTCCTTAAAAAATAGATTGCTTTGGAAACCACCAGTTTCTGGTTTGTTTTTTGTTTTTTAAAAAATGGCTTTGTTTTTCAGGCTATATGCAACCATCACTGCTATTAAATATCCAGATTGGATATCTCAAAGTCCTGTGTGAGCCTTTACTGTAAACTTGTTTCATTTCTCAAATGTCTGGTTTGGCCTTTTATGAAGAAGAGATCGTCACCTAAACAGAAAGATAATGTTCAGTTTTTCAAAGGGAAACTTTTCTCGAAACAATGGAAAGGCCTTAAGGGTGGGGATGGCAGGGTGTAGCAGGATCTCATTTTGTATTATACATTAAATATATAATTTCATTAGCCAGGATTAACGTGGTTGGGGAGCTGTAAGAGGTGAAAGCGATTGCTATTTTCTTGCTTTCCCATTCTATATTAATCACAAATCCAGGGCATGCTTCATTCTGGGGGTTCCATGCAATCCTGTTTTTTCTGGGTTTTCATATCCATAGTGACAGGGGCTTTGTCCAATGCAAACGTTCATTGGCCCATATTTTCTCAGCATCGTAAGTGAAGGTCAATTGCTTGGTGACACGCTTCGTTTGGGTTCAAATGAGGGCAGGTGGGTTTTCAGCATTAGTGTGCGGATTACCGAATTTTCATTTACATCTACTAATTGTTTCCCTAACCCATTTGTCCCAGAACTATTATTGAGTGAAATTCATTCCATGAAAGTCTTACTCCCACTAAATCAATAGCCTACTTGGAAGCTTCTTTTATTGGCTTTCAACTGTTCTAATACATTTTTTGTAAAAGAGGAGCAAAGAGTGTATATCATAACAAATGAATAAATACATTCCGTTTTCCCCTCTCATCGGGCTTATCATGAAAGACTAATCCCCCAGTCAATAGTTATATTGCTGCCCACGAAAGAAGTGCCTTTGAGAAATGAGATATCGGCAGTGATTTTATTGAGTTATTCCAACAAGAGAAAGGAACCAAAGGTTATTTGTATCCTGAGCACTGCAGACCCGTAGACTTATCTTTCCTTAACTCTGTACTTCTTAATTTTCTCAACAGTGGACAACAAAGACAAGCTGGAAAAACTCTCTGGACTGAAAATCCTGCAGACTGGAATCGGGGCGGTGAGTGACAGCGGGAAAGGGGAAATGTCATTCAGGACACTTTGCAAGTTGAAACTGTGCATAGTGCCTTTTCAGGAGATGTGGGCATCAGAGCTTGCTATTCCCAGGGTAATACTCCTGTGGGGGACACATGTAAAAACCCGGTTCTGTTTCCCCCAGAGAAAATGGAGAAGGCTGATAGGAAATGCAGTTCTTATTCTGGTTGTCCAGTGAAACCTACATTTCTGGAGAAGAGTAAAATGATCAGAGTTGTCTTTTGCTCCTGGGAATCAGTAGTTGTCTCCCAGCCAGGTTGGTCTTTGGATGGGAAAAGTGATGGATACCCATTCAAAGTGCCAAGACTAGGGCACCAACTCAACATTGTTGATTAGTAGGGTGGCCTTTTGTCCAGTTTTCAGCTGGCCTGCCCAGTACAACTATGGCATCAGGCACCTGGATGTCTGATATTTTCATTCTGTAGGCGTGGTCTCCCTCTGCCACAAGTTGTGCAATTCAGGGGCAGCATTCCAAGGACCGTGGCTCTGGAGTAAGAGCAGGGCAGGAGTGGGATCGGGGGAAGGGGGTTGAGTGGCCTCTCCAGAAAAATACTCTCAGTCCATTCTAGGTGAACTCGGGCCGACTTCCACAAAATGTTCTATAAGATATCCCTTCTGTCTCTTTGTGTGCCCGGCGTATAACCCGTGTAGTACTGTGCGTCTGCCGGTCTAGGATCCCCAAGTACCACCACGGGTCATGTGGTTCGCATGTGCTCGCCTCACCGGGCACACCAAATACCAACTTGGCACAGTTTTGCCTGGATCTTGGCTCCGCCTGGATGGCTATCTAAATTTGGGATCCAGTTAGTAGATATGTAAAGTGAGTCCAGATTTGGGATCCAGTTAGTAGATATGTAAAGTGAGTCCAGCTGGAGAACAGCCGGTGCAGCTTGAATGCATTTGGAATATCATTGGAAGTATTTGTTAACGCCACATGTCCTGGCCCTGTTGTGTCGGTGTCACAAGGACACACTTGACAAAGCACACCCTTGTTAATTACAGGAGAGATACCATAGCCTTAGAACCTTGTCTAAAGTCTGTCTGATTTCTAGGGGTGATGCTAAATTTAGGATTAGAACCCAGAATGACTTCCCTGATTTTTTTTTTCTTCCAATGCTAAACCAAAACAGTGAACCCAGTGGATCTCTAACCAAAACAAATATCTGCTCAGGTGGACTTGGGTTTGTAGATTTCTCTGGCCACACTATTAAATGTTACTCCTCAGTATGGTATGTATTCTTGGTGTAGGTTTCCTCCTAAGCATCTGATGTTTCCCGCACATTACCACTTCCAATCTGTTGTAATTTGTTTTAGACATGATATTTGCCAGTTGTATCTGCAGTCCTCCAAGTAAAGAATGAGTTTAATGCACTGCTATTCCCACAGAATAACATCTAAATATACAAAACAGTATGTGATTAAGAACAGCCCTTCAGAGTAAGGGCACTGTATATTGAAAGCACCCATTCTGAAGCTTTATGGGTAGGTGGCAGAAGGTGGGAAAAGCATGTGATAGAAACATTTTAAACAACCCTGGAAGAGGCTTGATGTATTATTGTTCTTGGTGTTTCTCCAGTGCCTTTCTGACCCTGCCTGGATAAATGAAGGATTTCACAGCTGAAACCATCCTGCATTTTTTGCAAAGTGCTGCATCTTCAGCAGCCAAATAAAGAGAAAGGAATAAGCCAAGAGCCTTGGGGGCTGAGAGGGAAAGGACATGCAACAATTTATAGAGAGAAAGAGAAAGAGAGGGAGAAAGAAACACATACTTGCATTCAACTGTTGCTCTTTGGAGTAAGTGAATTTACAAAATCCCTATAACTTCTTCCACGCTCCTCCACCCTACCCGCAACCAACCCTATCAAATGTGATTTTAGATATTTTCCAGAACAATCACTCCTTCGGGAGGGCCAGGGCACTGAAACTCTGCCAGTTCTCCAGCAATAGGAGTCAAATTCAAATGACTGCAGGTTAAATGTATTCATAGTAATCCAATCAGTCAGACTACCTCAGTTATCCCTTATGCCTGCCTATTTAGACCAAACTGAAGCAGAACTGAAATAAAAATGGAAAATTCTTTTGCCAAAGCTGGAGTTCCTCTGAGTTGGTAGTGTGGAGGAGCATTGAAGATGAGTTATAGTGTGAATAGAAATTGTTCTACAGACAGAGGTGGGAAGAAACTCCCATTACCTACCTAGCCAATCTTTGGCCCACTCTTTTTCAACTCATTCTTATAATGATTGAGCCTGTTTATATATAAATATATATATGCATATATATGTATATACGTTTATATCTATATAGAGCTATAAATATACGGATATAAGTATTTTGTCCACCACTTCTCCCCAGTTGGATTGTAACCTCGTAGTTAATCCTTTAATTGGGTGATCCATGAGGACTTGCAGAAAGGGACATGATCACTAGCGGACAGTAGAAAGTGGTCATCCTTATATAGGTCTATTGCCACCCTTAAACTTATACCCTGAGTTGGACTCAATGTGTTCTGGTGAGTCACAGTCCTATCCACGATGTCTTGTGCACTGGAACGTGTCTAACTCTGCTGGACTTCAGAACTTCCTTCTCAACCACTCCCCAGGAGTCTGTAAGCTGTTCCCTTCCAGATAGTAATTTTTCCCTTGTCAAAATATGGCTTCTCCTCCATTATCTTTGAAATTCAGTTCCTGAAGGTTCACTTGGAGATCAAAAGGGAGATATAAATCCATGAACTCTATTGGTTTCTGTCCAGCTTTTTTGATAATCAAGTTGCCATTCAAAAAATATTTGGGCTCCTTTTGACGCTGAAGAAAATAGGATTGGTGGAGTGGGAATTTCAAAATAATGGACACTACCGTCTTTCTGATTCATAATTGCATCATTTCCACATTATAATTTTTCCACCTGATTTTTATGATTGTGCCTGAAGGAATCATATCATTTTTTGTGAATACCTCAACTAATTTCCAACGGGGGAATTTAAAACAGATTCTGATTACTGGAAATCTAGCAACATTTTTAGAACACTTGCCTGTTGTAACCTGTGAGTTCCGTGCTTCTGACGGATATTTGAATTAAAAGTTTTTTTTAATCAAACAGAACTATCACCAAACAAAATTTAAAGGAAATGAACAGCTAACAGCCCCTGTACACATGTCAAGTAGATTAGTGATATTTTGACAAGTTTCTCACGTCATAGCTTCCGATATTTTGAAAGGTTGCGTAATTATATCCAAATTACACTAAACCATGTTACTTCAAAAAGAAACCTGCAAGTCAATATAAACTACAATTCCACAAAAGGCTTCGAGAAGCAACCGTTCGGAGAAGTACTGTTGTGAATCTGCACACTAGCTGTGTAGTCATCTTTCACAAACTACCCTTTCGGACAATGGGTTGGAGCCCTGTCTTTGTGAATGATAGATTCTTGGGAGTTGAGCAGCTTGAAGCTATTCCTCTAACCAGATTATGTGGTGTAGTAGCTACAGTATTTATTTTAGTCTTTGTCTTTATATGTTGTTTTTCCTCTTTCACCTCTCCTTATGCATTCCTCTCCAACCCTCCCAGCCAGTCAATCAATGGTTTGTATTGTACCCTTACTGTGGGCAGAGCACTGTATTAAGCACTTATTTTTGTCCTTCATTTGTCAGCCCCTTGAGGGCCAGGGATCAGTCCAGTTATCATCCATGCACATTTTTGTACAGAGTTTTGCACAAGGTAAATTCTTATGATTTGCCCTTAATAAATAATACGGTTCCAGTGGAGGAACAGAGAGATGACGTGGTCCAAAAAACATAAGAGAAGTGCTGCTGAGAAGCTGTCTGGGCAAGTGGGAGAATCCAATCCCTGGCCTTTTTTAACTTCTTCACCCATGGCAGCCCTACGCACCCCCCCACTATATCTCCCCCAAGACTGCCTTCCTCCCTTTTGACTCAGGCCCAGGGAGCATAGGCAACTTTCCCATCTCCTTCTGCAGGGCAATCTGGTGCTCCCTTTGAGGCCCATCATAGCTGGGCTGGGAGGTGGCGTGGCAACTGTGGCACATGCCATGGGAACTCAGTCCTGGTTTGGGAGGGCAATGCTGTCCAGCCCCTTGCTGCTAGGGCCCACAGGCTCTTAAAGCTTATGTCAGCCCTGATCTTCATCTTCTCCTTCTTGTTGGACACATGTGCTCCCCTCTGGAAGTTTGGCCCATCCCTTTTTATCTGCCCCCTGACCTTTAGAGAGCAGGATCGCCATTTCCTTTCTCCCCGTAGTCCCGCAGGACTCCATAATTCACTCTGCTGACAGGATCCGTTTTTTTGTGTTTTTTTTTTTCACAAAAATGTTCAATCCATGTTTCCCCACTCCTCAAGAACCTCCAGTGGTTGCCCATCCACCCCCACAACAAACAGGAACTCCTCACCATCAGCTTTAGCTTTAAAGCAGTCACCTTGCCCCCTCCTACCCCTACCTCACCTCGTTATGGAGGTTTGACTTGCTGTTTGACTTGCTGGGCACAACACCAGGTATCAACATTATTAATCAGTCAATCATATTTATCGAGTGCTTACTCTGTGGAGATTTTCCCCTACTCTAACTGAAATCCCCTTTGCTTCAACTTAAGCCTTTTTCTTCTCCTTTGGTTTTCAGCAGAAAAAATAGACTCTGCCATGTTCTGAAAAGTGTGAAAGCCCAGCTCAGTGGTGTTATGGGAGGCAAAAGGGTTGTAAACATTCAGATGTCACCAGTGTGCTCTAGCCGATTATATTTCTGCCCCTCGGGATCTTATACCTATGAACTTATCCTTCAGAATAAGAGCAAATCTTATGTGAAATGGAATGGAAAAATTGTGATATTGTGAAAGAGCCAATTAGCTGGGCAGAAACCGTTGGGCAGGTATTGTGGTTAAGATTTTTCTCTCTTCCCACAGCCTCATTATTATTGATATTTCATGTATATATTCACCTTTTATTCTTATCTGCATCCCACTACAGAATTCTTCTCTCCTGCCCCCACCCCCTACACACACAAATGCACTATGCTTCTGTCCAAAGAAAAACCCATTTTACTTTTAAATATATTTGATGGGTGGTTGAAAAAGGAAATATCCGTGAAACTGTGCGTAAAATCTTTTAAGCAGCTTTCCCAGTGCCACGCCACCCTGGGCAAGGGCCCTCACTAGTGTATCCCTGACTCTCAGTTATCTGGTGATGAAAGGTGAAAGGTCAACTGAATATTCCTTACTTTTGTCTCAACTCTCACACAATAATGCATTTGGACTCCCGAATGACAAGATCCATGCTTCAGCTTTGAACACACTTCCCTTGAATATAGTGTAACTGTTTTCCCGTGGTGTGCTCTCTCTTTGCCTTTATATTTCCAGCTTTCTGGAAAACAGAAAGAAAAAATTAGCAGTAAATATAATTAAATGCACTTGACATTCACAGGCAAATATAGGTTTATTATACCACAACATCTTTTTCTTCCGAGACACTGTATAAAGTGCAGGCGTCTAATGTCACATTGGTTCATGAATGTCTTTACAATAGTATTCTGTGATTTAAAGGCTGCCAAAGTGCCATGTGATGTGGCAGTTGCTATGGTGACAAATTCAATTTTTATTCAGTATCAGAGTAAATAGTCACGTAAAATGAAATAAGTAATGTCTGCCTCGTGGCTATAGCCGCTCATGCGTCTTTCCACTCCTTGTCGTCCGCCCCCTTCCCCATCCCCCCACATTTGGGACTATTTCTTATATAAATATAGGTAATGTATATGTCAGATGCAGGAACATGTCTTGTCCTTGTTTGGTGTGTTTCATTGCATTTCACAATTCATAATAGTGACTAGCAACTTTGGCTTATGTTTTAATAAAATGGAGAGTGTTCCAGCCCTCAGCATTCCCCATGAACAAAGCATTGGTCTGGGTACTCAGTAGTATTTTTCATTTTTAAACTGCATTCCCTAGTTCTTTGAAGCTCAGATAATGCGACATTCAGGGAATGTAAGTCTTTTCATCTCCATCTTCTTCAAGTGGAAATTGTTAGAAGGAGATCTGACCATTTTTGACTAGAATAAGCTGTCCAAGTCTCATTTGGCTGAAGAAGCGAAAGTACTGGATAACCGAGTGGTTAATCCACACCTGCTTTCCTTTTAGGATAAAGTCTAGTGGAATGGGGCTCTTTGGCTGAGCTGCTCCTAGGGGCTCTACACCCCAGTCAATCGGTGGTAATTATGGAGCACTTAGTGTGCAGGTCACTGTCCTAAGCACTTGGAAAAATACAATACAAAAGAGCTGGTAGACACATTCTCCGTGCGCAGTGGGCTTACAGTCTAAAGGGGGAGACAGACATTACTATAAATAAATAATTTATAATATGAACTCCAAAATCTAGGGCTTATTATTTGCACACTTTAGGCTTTCTATGGGTGTAACATTTTGTAGTGTGTTTTTTTTTTTATCTTTCCAACCTAACTGTGAGAGGGGTCAAAATTCCCTTTCCCTCATTGAGTGTGCAATAGGCAAGGAAGAAAAAGGTGAAGAAAACATTGCCCAGGGTTTCGCAGCAAGTCATGGGTCAGAGCTGTGTTGAGATGCTGAAGTTCTGGTCCTGGTGAAGGCCATGCAGCCATGTCATCTTGAGTTCATTCACATTTTGCTAACTCTCAGTTTCTGCAAAACCAAAACCCAGACGTTTATTTCACAGGCTATAAGGGGTTTTAGAACATCAAATCTATCTTCCTGGATCAACTTACATAGGCTGTTATCATTTTTATATTCCCTGTTATCAACTTACATTACCTGCCATTTCATCACTTACTCATCCGCAAACCATTTTTCCTTTCTCTACATTCAGTCTATTATTTCATACCTGTCTCCCCTGCTAGATCGTAAGATCCTTGAGCTCAGGGATCATCTCTTCTAACGCTTAGTGTTCTCTCCCAAGCACTTAGTACAGCTCTGTACATGGTAGGTGTTCAGTAAGTACTTTTGATCTTTGCGAACCACGGCTCCCCTGTCAAAAGAAAAAAAATTCAGATAGGAAAATTTGATTGCTTTGCAAAAGTGCATTAACTTATTCTCAGCAATACCTTAGGAGAGGCGATACCATACCGAGGAAGAGAATCTAACATTGCGTTTTTATCCAGCTTAAATATTTGTGCAGTAATTTCCAGGCTGCCACTTGGGAGAAGAAAATCCGGCCCATTATCTCCAGGTATTGCAAGGGAATTGCAATCCTTAGATTTCTGTTTCTTTTACACTTCAAGACCAAAGGAGATTGTTTGGGGAAGAGTTCCCGAGAGTTGAGGAGAATAAGAAGCAGCGATGCATGGCTTCCCTCAAACTCGGCATTTTTAAAATAGTTATAAGTTCAGTGCAGCCAGGATCACCCAGCTTTAGTGGAAATAAAGTGAAGTTGTGCATTCATAGCGTACATTTTTGGAAAAGAAAGGGCACTCGGTTGGGGGTAAGAACTCGATTGCGTTTTCTTGCAGGCCTGATCCTGCCTTTCTGGTAGCACAATTACTTTGTGTCAAAGTGTTGTTTTCCTCTGCAAGAGGAAGAAAGGCAAGATGGAGTAGTTTTGAAGCTCCAGAGTGTGGTCTGGTTTCCACTGACTAGTACAAGGGAGAGTTCAGGGGAGAAATGCAGGAACAGCCAACTCCAACAGTGGCAAAGAGATCTTGCAACTGGCCAGTTCGTTCATGGGTGAGCTTGGAAAAACTCTCAAAAATGAAATAATATGAATTGTGTTGCAGTTTTAGTTCTCTGACAAGAGGGCTGTCTCTCTGTGAGTTATTAACTGATATCAGCCTTTTCATTTCTGTGTGGATCAGGTAGAGTAATGAATTTATTTTATAAATGTCAGTGATGTTTTATGGTGCAGTTTTCAATGGCGACATAAAAGGTACTGATTGTTATACTGTTAATTTACAGATCTTCTCTAAGTGAATGCAAACAAATTCGGGTCCTCAAAGCTCTGCTAATATACAATGTTCAATTTTTAATTTCCAGTCCATCTTAGATTATGGTGATGAAAAACAATATTTAATCCCTCGTTAACACATGAATAAGCGGAAGCTGTCATTTTCAACCAGACAATAACGGGATTATCTCAAGAACTGTCAGTTTATGTGAAAACATTATGTTGCCCAAATTTTCATAAAAATTAGCAGTGGATAATATTCAAGATCAGAGCAATGGAAAGAGGAAAATCTGCATTCATGGTAATAAATATTCATATTTGTCTGCTCAAGAGATGAAAATCTAATCAAGGGGCTATTGATGCTGTGGCTTTTTTCCTTTTTTTTTTTTTTTAAACCAAGACGTTTCATCTAAATTGGGTTTGATATGGAAATTAGTCTCACTCCAAGTCCTCCAGGCCATGAGCTTGCTGGGATAACACGGAGGGTGTCCACTGCATCAAGATGCTGCTGCTGGCGTCTGCTGCCGCTACCCACAACAGACATTCCGTTCATTTATTTATTTATTTTAAATCGACAGCATCTCAAGGGTTGTCCTCCCAGGGGCTTCGTAGGTTGTTGTGGGTTTTTTTTTTTTTTAATTTTATACCTGTTAACTCCTAGTTACTGCAGGGTTAAAATCTTCTGTGTTCTTGCTTTTGTTGACAATTACCATAAATCAGAAGACACTCTGCGTGAAGCTTAATGAAATATGTATGATCTTAAAAAGGGGAAGATAATAACTGCAATATGTTGCTTTGGGTTGTGGGTGGTGGGGAGGTGTGTGTCCCTGTTTCAAACTGAAGAGAAGCCGCTGCCCTTTTTTGGCTGTGGCTTCATTTGGCTTCCGAATACATTGAATTAAAAAGTGAGGCAATTAATAAACATAGGTAAAGATTTCCAGTGTGGGGAAGATGCCTGTGCCCTTTAGTGGGCTGGTTTTAGCATAAATAGAAGATAAGGGCCGTGTAGCTGCTTATTTGAATATGAAACACAGCTCCGATTAGGCCAAGAGTTTCTACGGGACGGGGATATGTCAGCCTACAGGGAACAGCATCTCGGATGTATTGGGTGCCCACCACGTAATTCCAAACTACGTTTTTTCGCATCACAAGGAAGTCCCCTTCAAAGTGGGTTATGAACTTCGGGATTCAAGGCAATGGCCCCATCTGTAGCGGGACTACAGTCCTCACTTGCAACATCTCTTCTCTGCCTGTGGGCCTCTTACACCACTTCTCACACTAGTAGACCCATCACTCTCTTTTCGGCCCTCATAAATGCTACTACTATTACTGAGACTTCAAAGTCTGTCGGGGAATCTGTGGGTTCACCTGGCTCTCTGCTGTGGAGTTCAAAGCCTGTCATGGGTCTTTTCTGTCCGTGTGGCAGTCTCCCTCCACAGAATTCAAACCACTCTGGGATTTTTCCCAACCACATGGCTCTTGGCCATTGCAGAGCTAAAAATTCACCTCCGGGGCGCCTGTCAACTGGGCTGCTGCTGTTGAGACAAAACGAAGAGTTGTGGGAGAGACACCAGATGTAAGAGTGTGAGGGTGCTCCAGGGTGTGAGACTGTATGTATGTTTGAAAATATTTGGGGTGTGAGTGGGTCATAATGAGGGATTTGTGAAGGAGAGAATGCATACATGTGTAATAGTGGAATTTAGTGGGTTAAGTCACTTTAAAAAATATGGTGTGCGTTAAGCACTTACTGTGGGCCAGGCACTCTATTAAACTTAGTAGGGGTAGATACAAGCTAATCAGATTGGACGCAGTCCGTGGCCCACCTGGGGCACACAGTCTTAATCTCCATTTTTTAGATTAAATAACTGAGGCCCAGAGAAGATAAGTGACTTGCCCAGTGTCACACAGCAGTCAAGTGTCAGAGCTGGGATTAGAACCAGGTCTGAGCTCATTCCACTAGGCCACGCTTCTTTTCTTATTCTGACCTGTCAGATTTTGAGGGGATCGTGTTAAATCCAGGGTTTTGAAACAGTGTGGTCTGAGTGACTATAAATTCCTTCAGGGGGTCACACTGTGTTTTTGGTTTTGTTTTTTTTGTTTTTTACTTTGTACAGCACGTAGCACAGGCTGTGAGTTCCATATGGAGTAGGGACTGTGTCTGATCTGATAAAGCTGTACATGCCCTAGTGCTTAGAACACAGCTTGACGTATAGTAAATGCTTAACAGATACCACAAATTAAAAGGATCATTTATCTAGAAACCTAAATATTTGGGTTGTTTTTACAAGGTATACACCACACTGTATGCCTGGGAAATATTTTCTTACTAATGTCCGTATGTTCATAAACGTTAGATCATTAGTATTGGAAGATTTTTTAACTCCTCGCTCTCATATACTCCCCATTTCTCTTCAACCCATGTAATAATAATAGTGATAATTGTGATATTTACTTGCTTTGTATTGCCTGACTCTGAACTAAGCACTGGGGTAAATGCAATACTATATCAGACACAATCCCTGTCACATATGGGGCTCAAAATCTAAGAGGGGGGGAGAACAGGTATTTGACCCCCATTTTGCAAATGAGGAAACTGAGGCGCAGAGAAGTGCCAGGCTACATGGCAGACAAGTGGCAGCCTGGGATTAGAACTCAAGTCTCTTGACTCTGTCCTGTGCTCTATCTGCTAGGAAACACTGCTCCTCTCAGTCCAAAGAGAATAGCCAGGAAACCAGGGACAGTCGTAATTGCTTGAGGAAAATATTTCCCATAGTACAATATAAACTTTGCTCATAAAGGTCCCTAAGGACATTGCTATATTGAACTCCTCCTAGAATCTCTTTCTTGCCTCAATCTTTCCAATACATCACTCTCCTGGTTCTTGTGGTATTGTGATATTTGGTAAGAGCTTACTATGTGCCATGCACTGTACTAAACGTTGGGGTAGATGCAGTATAAACAGGTTGGATACAGCCCCTGTCTCAAATAGTGAGCCATGTGGCTTGCTTTGATCTTTGGCTGCCTGTCTGGGTTTTCTGCATGTGAGTGGCAAGACTTGGGGCAGAAAGGCTCCAATGCTTGTCCTGCTGCATGACCTTAGGCAACTCACTTAATAATAATGACATTTGTTAAGCACTTACTATGTGCAAAACACTGTTCTAAGCGCTGGGGAGGATACAAGGTGATCAGGTTGTGCCACATGGGGCTCGCAGTCTTAATCCCCATTTTACAGACGATGTAACTGAGGCACAGAGAAGCTAAGTGACTTGCCCAAAGTCACACAGCTGACAGTTGGCGGAGCTGGAATTTGAACCCATGACCTCTGACTCCCAAGCCTGGGCTCTTTCCACTGAGCCACGCTGCTTCTCCTAACTTCTCTGTGCCTGTTACCTCATCTGTAAAATGGGGTTTAAAACAGTGAGCCCCATGGGGGACAGAGACAACCTAATTAGCTTGTATCTACCCCAGCACTTAGTACAGTGCCTTTCACATAGTAAGTGCTTAACGAATACCATATTAGAAAAAAAAAAGACTCACAGTCTAAGGGGGCGGGAACACCATTTTACGGATGAGGAAATTGAGACATAGAGAAGTTATGTGATTTGCCCATGGTCACTCAACTGATAAATATCAGAAGCAAGGATATGTTCCCATTTCTCTTTACTGCTCCATCTCAATTTTCCTATGCTGGCTTTACGTCCCCCGCCTTTAATTTTTGTTTTCCTGCAAGGGTCGATTCATGTCCCCTTCACTCATTCTCTTAGGGCACTCATCCACACAACATCAGTCACCACTTCAACATGGATGACTTCCAAGTCTTCACCTTAGCCCTAAGCTCAACTGATATTCAGTCTTGTTTCTCTTCATACCTCCTGGACATTGCCAATTAGATGACCCACCAATCACTCAGTGGTATTGGTTGAGTACTAACCATGCACTGTGCAGAGTACTCTACTAACTGCTTAGGAAAATACATTTCAAAAGAGTCGATAGATGTAATTCCTGCCCTCAAGAAGCTTGCAGTTGCAAGCCTCTTCAACTCAAACTATCAAATCCTGAACGCCTCGTCTTTTGTCAATATTTTCCTCCTCCCGACTTCCCTAGTACTGCTGACAGCACCACCTTCCTCCCAGGCCCAGAAACTCATAACCTTGGTATCTTCTCCATTTCTTGATGGGCAAATTCAATTACTCTCTAAATGCTGCCGTTTCTTCCACTGTACAGAGAGATTCTGTGAAATATTCATCACCTGCCTAGACTGTGAGCCCTTTACTGGGTGGGGATCGTCTCTATATGTTGCTGACTTGTATTTCCCAAGCGCTTCGTTCGGTGCTCTGCACACAGTAAGCGCTCAATAAATATGAATGAATGAATGAACTATCTGCTGTTGATAGAACTGTAACGCCTCTCTCCCATTCTCCCTACCTCGGCCTCTACCCTCTTCAGGCTCCTACATCCATGTCATCTTAAAATACCATAAGGAGCGATTCACCACCGTCCCCTCGAAAACCTCCAGTAGCAACCCACTTTCATTCAATCGTATTTATTGAGCGCTTGCTGTGTGCAGAGCACAGTACTAGGCACTTGGGAAGTACAAGTTGGCAGCATATAGAGACGGTCCCTACCCAACAGTGGGCTCACTTCTCACCTGAAACCAAAACTCTTATCCATTGTCATATGCACATAGTTTTGTATGCTCCCCAAGTGTCTAGGACAGATCTCTGCCATCAGTACTCAAACGCTGCTGCTGCTGATAGTATTGGGAATGGCATGTATTTAGTGCTTACCATGTGCAGAACACTGGACTAAGTGAAGTCCTTAAATTGGTCAGTTGCCCCAAATCATCCTTGTGCTAGTTAGTGCTCGTTTGAATTTGCTGTTCCCGGCTGGACTTTCACTGATCTCAGAGTGAATGGAAAGAAAAGCTGGGCTCTGACATTGTCCGCTCTCTGTGGGCTCCCCATATCCGTGCAAACTTCGCCTTCTTCCGGGCCTGGAATGCCCTCCCTCTGCCCATCCGCCAAGCTAGCTCTCTTCCTCCCTTCAAGGCCCTACTGAGAGCTCACCTCCTCCAGGAGGCCTTCCCAGACTGAGCCCCTTCCTCCCTCTCCCCCTCGTCCCCCTCTCCATCCCCCCATCTTACCTCCTTCCCTTCCTCCCAGCACCTGTATATATGTATATATGTTTGTACATATCTATTCTATTTTATTTTGTTAGTATCTTTGGTTTTGTTCTGTCTCCCCCTTCTAGACTGTGAGCCCGCTGTTGGGTAGGGACTGTCTCTATGTGTTGCCGACTTGTACTTCCCAAGCGCTTAGTACAGTGCTGTGCACACAGTAAGCGCTCAATAAATACGATTGATTAATTGATTGATTCTTCCTCAGACCCCCCTCTCTCTCCATGATGGTCCTAACTGCTGCCACTCGTTGGAACCACTAGGGGTCAGACTTACACATCTGTTATTAATGGTTAACGCCATCCGAAAATTCATGTGGTTTTTAATCCCCTGCCAAACGACCTGGATTTGTAGATGTCAGAAACTTTGCCAAATGCGTGAAAGGCTGGATAAGCTGGCGGACGGATTCGGGACCGCTTGGAAGGGCTTTCTCGAGCTGAGTGCCACATTCCGTAATTAAAACCCCAGCAAAAGATAACATTTCTCCACTTGTACTTCCCAAGTGCTTAGTACAGTGCTCTGCACACAGTAAGCGCTCAATAAATACGATTGAATGAATGAATGAATTTATCTTCAACGCCAGTGACCAACTCTGTTGTCCCAAGTAAGAGTTCGGCTCACAGCCACGAATGAGCCAGTCGGGATTGGCTTTTCCCATCTCCACTCTGCCCAGGGAATTCTGGAGGCTAGTAGAAGCAGGACTGTGAACTGCCCCACTACACACCTCACTTCATTTCCAACCCTTCTTTCTCTTTCCGTTCCGCACTTTGGTCCCTGGGAGAGTGTGGTCTTGGCTACTAGCAGGGATGCTTCTGCATCCTTCCCCAGCCCAACAAGACCGGCTATTTTCAAATTGTGTTTCTGCGGGGAGCAGTAGGAAAGACACCTGAGGAGGCTCATTTGTGGGAAGGGATGTGTTCCACCAGCTCTGTGATGTTGTACTCTTCCAAGCATTTAGTAAAGTGCTCTGCACATTAAGTGCTCAATAAATATAATTGATTGAGGAGCAGGAGGAGGGAGAACCACAGTGCCGTTCCAACGACTAACGGAGTTCTGGGAGGGAGAGGGCCACAGAGATAGCCTGGCTTGTTAGCAGAACCTCCCGTAACCCCAATCTCTAGCTGATCCATGAGGACCATCTGAGTCCTTGAGAAGTTGACTGGGAGAAGGAGCAACAATCACCATTCTGTCTTGCAGTTGTGCAGGTTTCATCTCACCTCAGATTGAGCCCGAGCCTTGTGCCAGACTAATTGCCTTTAGCCCTGGGGTGGGGAAATGAAACCCTCCCCAAGATTGCACAGTGCACAGAAACAATGTGTGAAAACCTGATAGAACAGGGATGTTGAGAGTGTCATGGTGTCAGAGTAATAGAAATGGCCGGTTTGGCGAAGCAGATGGGTCCCCGAAGTTCTTGAGAAGTCAGGCCTCTGACAGTACACATTCCTTCCTCTCCCTTGGTCTGCACAGTCCCAGCAAAGTGGACAGTGGAAGCAGTTTAGACCAGAACATTTTTACAGCTTCATTTAGCTGGGCGATGGTCTCCCTCTCTGGAGATTTGAGTTCTGTCTGTTGCAAGAGATCTGGGCTCAGCAGCCAGAGTAGCGTGACTATGTTTGTTGACCGAAGAGCCTCTGGGACAGATTCCGTGAGGTGGTTTGCACCCACCCTGTTCTTTCACATCCCTGCATATCACGGCCTGCATTTGGATCCCATTTGCTCCAAGCGAGTTGCACCAGTCAGATAGAATAGCGTCTCTCCCCGCCACCCCCATCCACCTTCTGTACAGACGTAGGTTCCCTAGTCCCTCCTCTGACTACAAATAAGAGTGCCAGAATACTGCAGATGGGGGTAGGAGCCTTCTTTTGTTCCCAGAAGGAACTTCCTCCACCAACTTCAGCACTGGGGATTTGCAGGCACAGATCCCCCAACAATTTTCCCAAGCAGAATGTAAAAGGTCAGTTGGTTATCTGCTTTGGATTAATTAAACACGATAACCAAGTGGCTCTGCTGACAGGACAGTTATCCGAGAAAGGAAATTGTTGCCCCTTGAGAAAAAAGGAAACTTTTCTTCTTCTTCTTCTTTTTCTTTTTTTTTTCTTTTCCGCTTACTTGGAGCAGTGGCAAGCTTGGCTGTCAGCACGGTTTATGGCTCTGGAAAAGGCATCTAAGCCCAGCGTGTCTTTGCTTCGCAAGTGAGCAGAAAAGAGATTTCTCTATTTCCTTGTCACTGTCCTGGTTTCTACATGTCACCAAACTATGAGCCAGGCAGAGCATGAAACCCCCTTTTCAGGGCAAAGAGAGGGGGTGCTGTAGTAGTAGAAGTCTTCATGGTATTTATTGAGCACCACTGGGAGCACTGAACAGTACTAAGCACTAGGCAAAGTACAACAGAAACATAAGGAGACAAGAACCTTACACATCAATGTGGGGGGACAGAGAAAAATGCGGGAGGGGGCAGCGGTTTGAGGTCAAAGACAGAATGTTTCTGTGCCCATGATGAGATCCTGCCAAGTCTCAAGGCCCCAGGACTTTTACCTTTCATTCATCCATTCAGCTGCATTTATTGAGCGCTTACTACGTGCAGAGCACATAGGGAGAGTAAAATACAGCAGTAAACAGACACAGTCCGTGCCCACAGTGAACTTACAGTCTGGGGCCTGAGGGTAGAGACAGACGTTAATATAAATCAATGTCTGAGAGAGTTCACTCTCTCAGGCTACCGCCTTATCCCTTTGATTTTTCTATCACCTCTTCAGTCTCCCGACATAGAGAGAAGCAAGCCATCTGTAGCCCCAGATGAGAAACTTTTACCTGCTTGTCCTGTAGCTTTAGTCTAAAACCAGAAGACATCCAGTGCTTGGCTTTATTTTAGAACCAAAGGAGTCTGTTTCCAGGATTACTGAACAAACTAACAGTAATTATATCCACTCTGGTTTTCTATTACCTAAAGTGAGAGAAAAAAATCTCTAAGAACAAATGAGAAAAATGAATTTCTGTATGTTGTGCTGCTGCCTACAGTTTGGCCTGTCTTTAAGAGGTGAAAAGGAGGAGTTTGAGGAACTGTGCAGAGTATGTGTCATTCTCACAACTTTTGAGTAAAATCCCAAACCAGAAATTGCAGACTGTCCTTAAAGAGTTCATATGGTAAGGGAGATCCTAGGATGAGACAGAAAAATTGTTGCCATGGTCTAAAGGGGAGCCTTTTGTTATGGTAAGCAGCTTCTGTATTGAGTGCTTTCTAATTTTTCTGTTCCTCTATCTCGTCTGCTTATTTTTAAGATAGCAGTTCTTCTGAGTAACTTCAGGAGAATGGATCCTGATAAGAGTGTGTGGATAGTGTCCTGTCCACCATCACTCTTGTACATAGTTCAAATGTTAAACCTTAGAAAGTGACAGCATTGTCTTCAAATAGAAGAGCAGGGATTCTGAGACATTGTTTGAGCTTAAAATTCTCCATATATAGCGAGCGAGAGAGAGAGAAACAGAATAGAGAGAGATGTATATATCAAGTTTTGTTTGTTTTGTATTCAGAGATGATGCTGTTGATGGTGAGATCCTATCCATGCAGCTGTGGCTGAAAAATGAAAAAGTTGTTATGCCTTGGGTGCCCACAAAGTTTGTCCTTTGCCACACTTATCTGTTTGCCCTTCACAGCTCCATACACTGTTTTTGAATCTGCCTTTTGGTCACTGGCATGTAACACAGGACCTTAAAAGGCCAGTTACCATAAGGAGTTCCCATAGCCATATCCCATCACCCAGTGATACTAAAATACACCAAGAGCTAATGAATCCACTTGGTAAAAAGAAACACGTGCTTTGCCCCAAGGGCTTTCTGTCACTATTTTCATCATCATCATCATCAATCGTATTTATTGAGCGCTTACTATGTGCAGAGCACTGTACTAAGCACTTGGGAAGTACAAATTGGCAACATATAGAGACAGTCCCTACCCAACAGTGGGCTCACAGTCTAAAAGGGGGAGACAGAGAACAAAACCAAACATACTAACAAAATAAAATAGAATAGATATGTACAAATAAATTAGAGTAAAAAAAATATGTACAAACATATATACATATATACAGGTGCTGTGGGGAAGGGAGGGAGGTAAGATGGGGGGATGGAGTGGGGGACAAGGGGGAGAGGAAGGAAGGGGCTCAGTCTGGGAAGGCCTCCTGGAGGAGGTGAGCTCTCAGCAGGGCCTTGAAGGGAGGAAGAGAGCTAGCTTGGCGGATGGGCAGAGGGAGGGCATTCCAGGCCCGGGGGATGACGTGGGCCCGGGGGTCGATGGCGGGACAGGCGAGAGCGAGGTACGGTGAGGAGATCAGCGGTGGAGGAGCGGAGGGTGCGGGCTGGGCTGTAGAAGGAGAGAAGGGAGGTGAGGTAGGAGGGGGCGAGGTGATGGAGAGCCTTGAAGCCGAGGGTGAGGAGTTTCTGCCTGAGTTCTGTGAGTTTCACCCACAGGACTGCATTTTCTTTGGGCAGAAATGGCTGTCAACTCATTTTACGCTATTCAAATCAGCCAAAACATAAACTGTTAGCTCTTGTGTGTCCGCTTAGTTGTCTCCATCAAACATTTTGAAAAGTCACTATGTGCAGTTGTTCCCAGAAGGTGAATGTGAACATTTTATCGGATAGTGTGTGACAACTGTAATGTTGCCAAGAATCAAAGTTCGCTGATTGGCTAATAATCCGTTGCTTTGTAAGTTCCAGTACGCATAATTACATTCAAGTACGCTGGAATTGGGATTTTTTTTCCCCTCCGAAAGCTCTTCTCAGACCAAACCTAACACAAGCATTGACTCTTAGTACTTCACACTGAGAATCATTTCTTTCTGTACACAGCGAAGCACTTAGCAGGTAAAATATTCAGGTACACAGTGTTAGTTGATTATGGGATCAGGTTCTCCTTGTTTCCCTTCAGGGTCCAGTTTCAAGTGCAGGGTAACTGTCTCTGTACTTTATCTCTCTATACCTGAGTCACACCCAGCATTTCTGAATTAATGAATTTCTAGGATGTGAACAAATAGGGCACAGATCTGAATGTAAGCTAAGAAGTGGCAATGTCTTGGGGGCTTGCTGGTAACCCTTCACTAAACCAGTAACATTCTACACCTCCAATCCTACAGTTTTTCTCCAATTATAATAATAATAATAATGGCATTTATTAAGCGCTAACTATGTGCAAAGCACTGTTCTAAGCGCCAGGGAGATTACAAGGTGATCACGTTGTCCCATGGGGGGCTCACAGTCTTAATCCCCATTTTACAGGTGAGGTAACTGAGGCCCAGAGAAGTGAAGTGACTTGCCCAAAGTCCCACAGCTGACAATTGGCAGAGCCGGGATTTGAACCCATGACCTCTGACTCCAAAGCCCGTGCTCTTTCCACTGAGCCACGTTGCTTCTCTTATGAGTCATTTAGATGGTGGAAGCATCCCCAAATTACTCATGTTGGCCAACGGTGGCCCAGGTTGAGAGCTGCCATGCTCTCGGTTGCAGATTTTGTGGTTGAACTCAGCAGGATGTTCCTGAAGAATCTCTGTGACCAGTACTAATCACTGACTCACTAGAGCTGTTTTTGATTCTGTCCCAATGTTGTTGGTGTTAGGGGTCGATGTAGATGCCCATTGGAAAGAGCCATCGCCCTTTAGGTAAAGGGGAGAAAGTGATGGGGAGGTGGGTGGTCTTCAAGCTCCTACCCCGATTTAGAAAGCCAGAGACTCAGCTCCCCCAGAGTAGGAACCTTCCCTACTGGAGCCTCACTCTCCTCCTCTGCAGGGGTGGGAAGGGCCCTGGGGACCCGCATTTCTGAAGTTGATGTGTCAGTCAAGGGCCCTGACCACTGGCTGACTCTTATATCCAACTGACTGGTCATCATCTTTTTTATTATGATTTTTTAGATGAGGCAAAATGAAAGAATAAAGGCATTTTGACCTTCCTTCAGTCTAAGCAATGTTTCGGAACCTGGGGCTTCAGGGAAAGGGGCTAGTTTAAATCAAAGCCCCAGTCATCATGACCCCTAGGTCTTTGTGTTGTTAATTTGAAACACTGCACACACTTTAAGAGCACCTTGGATAATCTTACTATTTGTTAGTTCCTCTGCACATCCCTGTGAGAGCAGCAAGTTGTATTATCCTCTTTTCTGGAGGCCGTTGATTCAGATCCGCTTCTCTCATCCTACTCCTCACTTGATGAATCCTGGACTGTTCAGATGCCAGTAGGAGTTTATATTTCAGTTAAAGACGTATGTAGCTATATAAATAAAAGAAGCCACCTGCTCTCTTTGCCCACTGATTAATTGTCATGTTCTAATACCTAATTATATAAACACATTTAACAAGTGAGATATTAAACCAGAAGATTAGATATTAAAAGGGGTCATTAAGGAGCAGAAATTACATTTGCAAAGGCATATTTCCAACCTTAAAATTGTAGCATTGAAGTAGCACCCGGTGAGAGATGTAAACTTCCTCGTGAACCATTTAATCTAAGAAATGAATATAGTCATCTATTCCAGCTCAGCAAAAATGTGGACTCCGTGAAAACTCAGTGCTATGGATCTCAGTAGCGTAATTTGATGATTAATGAGATATGGACTAGTGTTTGTAAAACAATGTTGAGATCTTTAAAGAAAAGTACTAGGATAATTACAGAGCAGTGCTGCTAGATTCAGCAATGTTGACGTTACCTAGAGAAATGTCTGTGTTGCCCAGTGCCAAATGATTTGGTACCCAAATCACTACAGTCTTCGGCAGCAGTTTTCAGGTAATCATAGAGACATGAAGTGAACCCTGAGCCCGGCGATAGTGTACGTAAGTGATAGCCACCGAGGGCTGAGGTGGTTAATCTGGAGTGATGGCATCGAAGGGTAATTACACATACCCACAGTCCTATCACCTCCAGCTGTGATCTCTTCAGGCTCTCGCATTGAACAGGGGCTGTGTCTGGTTAGTAATGAGACAGGAACTTTCCCCAGATGATAGTCTGAGGGTCTGCAGATGCAGATGTCTGTGGGGGTGATGGCACCCTTCACCCTGACTCACTCCTAAGCCTGGGGTTCCCTGAGACTGCACAGCTAAAGAGGCTGTCTGGAGGCAAGGTGCAGCAGCCAACTATGCACAGGCCTTCGAAACCTCCACTCATGTTCACCAAAGGGACACCACCCAGTACATCCTGCTCCTGTTCCAGTGGGGCTCAGTCTTCACCTGCATGGCTCTGGAGAATCAGGTCTTCCCTCCCCAGCCCCATCATCAAGCCTTGCTAATTAAATCAATCAGCCGTATTTATTGAGCATTTACTTTGTGTAGAGCACTGTACTACTTGGGAAAATAAAATGCAATCGAGTTGGTAGGCGCAATTCCTGCCCACGAGCAGCTTATGGTCTACAGGGGCAGACAGACATTAAAATAAGTTACAGAGAGGGGAAATATTTGCCCATCCTTTTGCAATGCATATGCACTTGGGGCTGTACCCCATAAGCACTTTGATTTTCAACCCATCCCCACATCACTTATGTACATATTCATCTGTAATTTATATTAACAACTGTCTCCTGCTCTATCTGAAGCTCCTTGTGAGCAGGGATTGTAGCTACCCACTGTATTGTACTCTCCTAAGCTTTTAGTGTAGTGTTCTGCACACATTAAGCGTGCAGTAAATAGCATTGATTGATCCCTATCATTCATTCACTCAATCACATTTATTGAGCTCTTACTGTGCTCATTACTAAGCGCTTCCTACCTCTGCAGGCAGTACTCCAGCTGCTGTTTAGTGACTGCTCCATTTCACCAGGATCTGCTGAATGTCAGTGAAGGCTGAGAGGATGCAGCATAGGGGGGCCTGGGCCAGTCTTACCCCAGCGTAATTGGACACAAATTCCCCGGAACTGATATTTTGGAGCAAAACCTGCCGCAAATGTTGTTGAGATTTGGGGACATTCCTGGGGAGCCCTCCATACCAGTCCTTGTGGAGACTTGCAGGAGCCTCGAAAGACCATTGCAGTCCTTCACTCCAACTTCAGGAAGGTGGTCCCCAACCTGGACCCCCCTCCCTTTCTAGATTCTGGCCCTGGGATTGCCTGAGGACTTTTGCGGGAAAAGTGAAATGGAGAGTTGAGCAACTAACCATGTAGTGAAGATACCCAAAATCGCCATTAAGGAAAACGTTGGCAAGAGGCGAGACTAATATTTCCAAATTATACATGTAGGCTGTCTGTGTTAGGTGTACCTCTTCTTAGCTCATCTCTTTGTTGCTCTTTATAAGACTAGTAATAATAATGGCATTTATTAAGTGCTTACTATGTGCAAAGCACTGTTCTAAGCACTGGGGAGGTTACAAGGTGATCAGGTTGTCCCACAGGGGGCTCACTGTCTTAATCCCCATTTTACAGATGAGGTAACTGAGGCACAGAGAAGTTAAGTGACTTGCCCAAAGTCACACAGCTGACAAGTGGCGGAGCCGGGATTTGAACCCATGACCTCTGACTCCAAAGCCCATGCTCTTTCCACTGAGCCACGCTACTTCTCTAAAGCGTACTTATGAAGTCCTGGACTTATTTGGACATTAGAAAATAGGGGGTGTGTGTGTTTCTTTTATTTTGAATAACCATATTATTTTACATATATATAAAGCAATTTAATATCAAAGTAATGCACAACTAATGTAAACTATTTATACATTTGTATGTATAGTATATCTAAATGGCCTTTGTATTTTGAAAGATAACAGTGTTGGTGAATACATCTATGGATGTAAATGTGACTGACAAGGCCCCAACCACGACATACCCACACAAAGGCGCTTCCTTGTTGTGCTGTCATGTTTGTTGTTTTTGCAACTCTGGGTGCTGTTTTATCTTTTGCCTTGAGTCTCATGATCCCTTCTGCTTGAAAAAAGCTGCTGCTTTCTTGATTTAAAGTGCTGGAACTACTTGGAAATCCACAAAGAATGATTTCTTATTAATGGAAGGTATCTAAGACCTCATACTAATACCCCGAATGTGGATTTGCACCATTAAATGTGTCATCCTTACAACCTTTTTGGAATCAAAAGGAGTATCAGTATTCACTGAAACCTGGTGGGTTTTCAAGAGAGAGGAAATGGAGAGACTGTGAGGCTCAGGCCTCAGCAGAGCCAGGGATTTTTTTTTATGGTATTTGTTAAGCACTTATTATGTGTCAAGCGCTGTTTTAAGTGCTGGGGTAGATACTAGTTTAATTAGGTTGGACTCAGTCCCTATCCCACACAGGCATCTCGGTCTAGGAGGGAGAACAGGATTTGATGGAGTTGGAGTGTAGCAGAATGGAACTTATGCCTTGCTTGCTTCGCTCATACGATCCTGCCTGCTTAGTACACTGCTTAGCACACAGCAGGTGTTCAATAAATACCAGTACTATTGACTGGGAGAGGCCAGAGTCACGTGATCAGAGGAGGGCATTAGAGTAGTTCAGGCAAGAGTGAGACAGAGAATAAATCCAGTGTGGTGATATCTGACATCTACCAGTATAACTTCAGCTCTTTTTGCCTATCTTGTAGATGGAGAAAGAGGAATGGCCAGAGAGGTTGAGAGCCCATTGTCTTCTAGACTGTGAGCCCATGGTTGGGTAGGGATTGTCTCTATTTGTCGCCGAACTATACTTTCCAAGCCCATAGTACAGTGCTCTGCACACAGTAAGCGCTCAATAAATACGATTGAATGAATGAATTGTGTAGGTCCCACAGCACATGAGTAAATGATAGTCAGAATTCAAAGCCTTAGATTTTCCATAGGGCTGCTCAACCCAGCAGAACTCCCTCCCTCTCATAAGTGTAGAAATGTTGTATTCAAATGTGACGGTATCCCACCTTTGGAAACTCTAACAACCAGCCCAAATACCATATTCAACTTGTGCACATTCTCTCATTCCATTCCATGCCGAGACCCAGGGGCCTGTCAGAACCTGGAGGCATGAAGGGGGGAAATGAGGTGATTGTCATGATGATAATAATAATGATAATTGTGATATTTGGTATTGGTTAAGCACTTAGTATGTGCCAAGCACCATACTAAGTACTGAGGTAGATACAATACAATCAGTTCAGACCCAGTCCCTTTCCCAAATGGGGGACTTGAGTAGGAGGTAGAACAGGTCATCTCCATTTTACAGATGAGGAAACTGAGTCATAGGAAAGCCTAGTGACTTGCCCCAGGCCGCGCAATAGGTAAATGGCAGAGCCAAGACTAGAACCCAGGTCCTCCAATTCCCAGGCCCACGCTCTTTCCACTGGTGCTCACTGCTTCCCAGATGCAGAGGTACAGTTTTCCTTTCATAAATCATGGCTGTCTGCACAACATTTCCTTTTGATTGGGGATGAAAACCAAACTTGGTTTTGAGAAACTCTGTGGAGAGTTTGTTTCATTGGCTTCGTCCCCATCTCCTCCCCAAGTGCTACCTTGGGGCCTGATCTTTACAGGTACAATTTCTGAATGATGGGCGTGATAAAAAGCATCAAGGAGACATGAGGCTGTGACAAAAGGGGCCATTTCGCCAGCCGGTATTGCTCTGTGTAAGAGGGTTTAAGTTGTTTATTGCAGGGATTTCCCACTTCAGCATTTAAACAAAGGTCAAACAAAGAGAATCCTGTGAATTGAAGTATTGAAAAAAGTCCACACAAAAGTGAATGTCCTTTACCAGGATTTAAGCCAAGTTTTCCTTGTATTAGATGGCTTTTTCTCCCTGGCCCCAGAAAGAGATGCTTATCTCCTGGCTGCCTTTTTATACTGCCTTTGATTGTCATGAGCAATTCCCCATTCTAATACTTGTCTAGCTTCTTCCCAGTCTCTCCCTCTGTTGCCTCCAGTGCCTGGACCGCCTTAATGAAAAATAAGCTATATCTCCCTGGTTTATACAGTCCTGAGCAAGATCCCTGTCAGAACTCCAGTAGTAATCATACTAATTTGGGGCTCTATTCTGCAGTTGTCACTCATGAATAAATTACTCCTCAGGAGTAGCCTTTTCATAAATAGCTGCCAAAGAACTGGCTCTCATGATTTACAAATAACTAATTAGAGAGCTATTTTTCCGTTGTTATTTGCAGGCCAGTTGCTCCCCATTCACTGGTATGGACCGAGTAACTTGTTTGTGAATAAACAAGTGACTTCACCCCTGCCCTATTCTTGACTTTCCGATCTCTGGGGAAGGTGTTACCGTCCCACTTGACCCACAAGGACTGAATCCTGACAGCTGTGCCCTACGCAGGCCAGAAATCAAGGGTCCGGCCCACCCTTGGCTCTACTCTGAATGTCTGGTCCCTTCCTGGCACTGTCCCTAGACGACACCAACAGAATGTCGAGCTGGCCTGGAAGTTAGCGCCGCTCACCCTTAAACAGTTTTGGGCCTCTTTCTTGGCAGTTCCACTGGGCACGCAGTGTTTTCACTTGGTTTTCCCTTCCCGTAAGCTCAGAGGGCAGATACTGTTTTCCCAAGGGTTTCAGGGGAATGTAGTTCCAGCAGTCCTCTGGAAGAGGCATCCATGGGCAACATGGAACGCCAAAACTGGAAGGACTGCAGAGGTCAGGATGCCCTTCAAGCCTGTTCCAATCCCATTAGGTTCTGCTCTGTTCCAGCCCTGCCCAACCCTTCAGTGTGTCAGAGCGGTGTGTTTGCCTCAATTCAACAAGGGATGGACCCAGCCAGGGCCCAGGGTCAGACCAGTGAAACAGCCTCCTATTTTACGAATTTGGGGAGAGGGAGGAAGAGCAAATATCTAGCTGGAAATAAATCAAATATATCCAGATGAACTAGCTGAATAAATATATTATAAATAACAATAATCAAATGAATGTGCTTATGCACGCATTTATTCATATAAGTGCTCAGGATAGAAACAAAGTAAATCAGTATTAAGAATGGGTGTAGGGTTCAGGCAACCATTGTATTGCGATTTAATCAGGGAAGCCTTCATGGAGGAAGTGGAGTTTTTTTCTTTTTTAAAGGAGATTTTGAGCTTTGAAGATGAGGAGAGCTGTGATCTGGCAAATTTGTGTTGCTGACTGTGACGAATCATTGAGTGATGATCAACCAATCAGGAGGGAGATTGCAGAGGGCCAAGTGGCAAAGGTTGATGAATGAATGAACCATTCTGTCGGCCTCTCAGACAGTGCACCCAAGTGCAAAACCTCCAAATTTCACTGACAGAGAGGTATTTTTTTTATGTTTCTATGCTTTCCAGTACATCCAAGCCTGAGGTTAATCTGGTTAATCAAGAATTTACCAGATCCAGTTTTGTCACATCATGTTATTGTAACCAGGTTATGAAACTTCATATGGATTGTGGAAAATATTTTGTCATTCCTAGATGAAAACTAATGTATTAATGTAAAAATAATCACCCTGAGCTAGACACCGGTCTTAGAATCAGGATTGGAATAATTTCAAATATACTGCTTGTGAACATGGCTGCTTTTATTTACTTGTTCCGTAGCTTGGCCTATCGCTGTCTTCCCTTCCCGTGCAGAATATATTTAGCAATGTTCAATAGATTCACTCCATCTCTTACCCTCCCATATTTCTTTCTCTTCTCCTCTCTCCATCCTTCTCTATGTTTATCTTTCTATAGATGCATATCTCTCTCTCTCCATATACATATGAATGCCAAATCCCATAAGAGGGCATTATAGATAGTTACATTACCCAGAGAGTGGGAGAAATTGAGTCAAAAATATGTGATATCAACCCTTTTCCCATTTTCCTAGAAAAAAGGTCCTGTATGTCATAATATGCAGAGGAAGCAAAAGCTTTGGCTGCCCCATGTTCTCCACATTCTCAGTCTCTGGCTGTTTGGGGTTCTTAAAACAAAGTCAGAAAAATGTTTTTATATTAAATGCTTCTGATCCAGAGCTGATTGTGGTGACCATCACAGAGCCTGTTTGACTCCCCTCCTTCTACCACTGTTGCAGCAAAAATGATACCGAGAAAGTACCATGTAACATGGGCAAACTGTCCCACTGGCAGTTTAGGAGCCTGATATTTTCTATCAGGGCAAACATAATTTAATCTCGTGACCCAGCTGGGGTAACTTATCTTCCATTTTTAAAATGCTAGGTGTCACAAACTTGCTGATGGTAAAATTCCAGTTGCATAACAGGAAATAAGGGAAAAATCCTCACTGCGTCCATCTTGGGTTTCTTCAGTCCTATTGTCAGGATATATAAAATAACTGTAGTGTTTGTTAAGCATTTACTATGTGCTGAGTACTTTCTTAAGCACTGTGGTAGATATGAGACAAGCAGATCAGACACAGTCTTTGGCCTAATTGTGGCTTAAAGTCTAAGGGGTGGGGGAATAGGTATTTATTCTCCATTTTACAAAAGAGAAAACTGAGGCACAGAGAAGTTAAATGACTTGCCCAAGGTCAAACAGCCCTCAAAGGCAGAGCCAAGGTTAGAATCCAGGTCCTCTGACTCTTAAGCCTGTATTCTTTCCCCTAGACCATGCTGTGCATGTGTATGTGAAAGTGAAAACACATTCTTATTCATGAGCTGTGTTCCTGTGAATTCTAAAATGCATATTATGATTATTGGATAAAGTTTAGGATAATTCAAATTTTCCACTGATTTTTTTTATTATTTTATGCAGTGCGGGTGCTTATTAAGCATTAACTACCAAACTGTAGGAGGCAGAAAACAAACCCAACCTCATTAAGTGAGTGATAAAATTTGCTTCCATTAGAGAACCGTTTTCACGGTGCTGACAATAACCACACGATAGTCATTAGACAAGAGGAGTAGAAGGAAGGCCTAGATTCAGGATGGAAGTCAAAGGGCAAGGGGGCTGTGCTGATGTAGTTCTGAATGCAACCATTTGACAGCAGGAGCCTGTGAATGCCCAGGATTTGCAAATTTCCCCTTCAGTCCTTTTGTTTTTAGGGTTCTCAGCCTTTCTTTTCCCTGTGGATGTCACACAAGTTTTAGCCCAAAATCCTTTCTTCCCATTTAAAAAAATTCAGGGTAGTCTGTTCAATATGTTTTTTGCAAACTTGTTTTTTTGACTGAAGCAATTTCTGAAGATTAGAATAATAATGATAATGGTATGTGTTTACTATGTAGTAAGCACTGTGCTAAGCTCCAAGGTAGATACAAAAGAATTATTCAGACCCAGTCTTCGTCCTACGTTGGGCTCACAACCTAAGAAACAAAAGGAGAAAATTGGCCTAATGGAAAGAGCACAGGCCTGCAAGTTAGAGAACCTGGGTTCTAATTCCAGCTCTACTACTTGCTACTGTGTGACTTTGGACAAATCACTTGATTTCTCTGTGCTTCAGTTTTCTCTTCTGTTAAAAGGAGATTCCATACCTATTCTCCTTCCTACTTAGACTGGTTTTGACCTAATCATCTTGTATCTACCCCAGTGCTTGGTACAGTGCTCGGCACATAGAAAATGCTAAAGAAAATGACAATTATTATTACTGTAGTTATTATTACCCCTATCATTATTAATAGAACAGGTTTCTACAAATTCAAAACATTACTCCATCTCTGAGTAACCCATAATCCCACCCTGAGTCTACCCTCTAATACGCCCCAGATGGACTAATTCAGAAATTTCAGGGGCTGTCCAGGCTAAGTAGGGGAGCCTGAAAAAGTTTAATCTATCCAAAATGTGTATATTTGTACATATATATTATATGTGTGTACGTATATATTATATGTGTGTGCATATATATTATATGTGTGTACGTATATATTATATGTGTGTGTGTCTGTGTGTGTCTATGAGGTATGATCTGTGGCTTGGGGTATGAATCAAAGTGCACAGTTCTAAGGTAAGGATCCTGTTTATTCCCGCAGAATAGAGAACATCTCAATTTCTTTCAACGCTCTCCACCCCTCACCTTAAACCGTCCCAAACACAAACCATATCCAAACCTCAGCCTAAGCCTAGGGGAGGTCTTCCAAATTGGTTGTCCTATTTTGTACATTTCCTTTCCTATCCTTGTAGATTCTCTTTAGTTTCTTTTTCATTCCCTCCCTTCTCTCTATATATACCTCTCTATCTCGCCTCCTCTCCTGTCTCTTTCCCTCCTCCCCAGCCACTTCCATGCCTGGGATTTCTTGCCCTGAAAAGGAGGGAATCACAGGCATAATCTCATTGTGCCACTTGGCTGGGCTAGGAGAAAGCAGCCCAGGGCTCCCATGTAACTTTTTCTCTTCCTCCCTGCAGAGATTCCCTGTCTCAAATGGTTAAATCCTGTGCTTGATTCTGGCTCTACTGCAGGTTTATTGGTCAGTCATCCCCTTTGGGCTTTTCCAAAGGGCCACTCTTGGTGACCGCACCTTGCTGTTTGAAACAGTTTGGAGAGTCATGTGTGTATTTGAGTAATAAAATGAATAATAAAAAGAATAGTAATGATGGTATTTAAGCACTTTGTGCCAAGCGCTGTTTGTTAATCAGGTTGGAGACAGTCCCTGTCCCACATAATAATAATAATAATAATGATGATGATGATGGCATTTATTAAGTGCTTACTATGTGCAAAGCACTGTTCTAAGCGCTGGGGTGGTTACGAGGTGATGATCAGGTTGTCCCACGGGGGGCTCACAGTCTTAATCCCCATTTTACAGATGAGGTAACTGTGGCACAGAGAAGTTAAGTGACTTGCCCAAAGTCACACAGCTGACAGTTGGCGGAGCTGGGATTTGAACCCATGACCTCTGACTACAAAGCCCATGCTCTTTCCACTGAGCCACGCTGCTTCTCTAAGGCTTCTCTACATAAGGCTCACAGTCTACGTAAGAGGGAAAAGGATGGATTCCCCATTTTACAGATGAGGTAACTGAGGCACAGAGAAGTTAAATGACTTGCCCAAGGTGACACACAGATGCGTGGCAGAGCTTGGATTAGACTTCAGGCCCCTGCTTTTGCTACTAGGCTGTGCTTCATGAGTGTTATTGGCACAGACTGTGAGTCTGTGTACTCTGGGACAGTTTTCAAGTTCATGTTATTGTTCTCTTGAAGATTTACATTTACTGTTCTTTCTGTTCCTTCTCATCCTCCCACTCATTGACCCAGTTTCCCCATTTTTGAAGGATATGGTGAGTTCAGGAGAAACAAGGGCAACCAAGACCCCTGTCTGTGAAGGCCCCCAGAGCCACAGTTTAAAGATCACACTGGTGTACACCACTGAACACCAATCAGTTGAATCATGTATTCACTATCTAAGATGGATGCGGACATGACACCAAGAGGCTTCCTCCGTCAGTAAAAGTGACGGGGATGAGGGTCCCAGTAGGGGAAGGGCTAATCAGGTGGTCGACAGACCCTGCCACCCTTAGGTGGTGGGCACAATTGTTTCTACCCTCAGTTGTGCACCTGGAACAACTGTGTGGGTCCTTTTCAAACATCTGGGTCCAAAGACTCCCTCGCAGGGTTTCATTTCAAGCGTGTCGTCAGAGAGTGATGGGCAGATTTCTTCCTGGGGCAGGAGGTGCAGGGACCTTCTGCTGGGGATACAGGCAGGGGCAGGCCCCGAGCCGGCATCATATGACTGGCAGATGTCAATCAGAGGAGAGGCGGTGCCATGTTGTGTCAGTCATTCATTCAGTCCTATTTATTGAGCTCTTACTGTGTGCAGAGCACTGTTCTTGGGAAGCACTTGGGAAAGTACAGTACAACAATGATCAGTGACATTCCCTGCCCACAACGAGCTCACAGTCTAGAGTGGGGGAGACAGACATCAATACAAATAAATAAAATTACAGATACATCCCTGCTCAACTCCTTCTGCTAGGGATCAAAAGATTTGTTAGGCCACAGACACTTTTGTAATTCAAACAAATGCCTCCTATGCAAATTTCAGGTGGTCCCTCCCCACAGTCTCCTTCCCCATCCTCTCTCCCTTCCCTTTATCCTTCAATATTTCCTGTGTGCAGGAGGGCTATACTCCCTCATCTACAAGTCTACTTGGTAGGAAAGGTTCACAGATTACACAATACAGTTGTTGGGAATGAATGCTGTAATTTTCCCAACCTCCCCCTTCCCCCCCCCCCCCAACACACCTCCTCTTTTATCAACAAATTAACATCCTGAGCGTTAAGCCTACAGCCCATGAATAATAAGCACTAAAGGAGAGATTTTGTTTTTAAAAGTGTGTACGAAACAAAGAACTGTATTTATTAATATGTTGTGTAGCATTTAGAAAAGAAACCAAAAGATATTTATGTATGTTAATATATGTTCATTAATTTTCTCCAACACCTGCACTCATTGAACTCCACCAGGCTTTACATGATTTTTAATACCAATGGACTTTTTCCTCCTCTCCCTTTAGAGCATTTTCTGATTTCAGGAACCAGGGAAGGAAACTCTCTTTACTTTCCAAGGGGACAACTTACAAGCGAATCACTGAGGAGCCAGTGCTGTCTTTAAGTCTGGTTCCTTTGTTTCGTGGCAGCCTTCAGGTTTTGAAGGTAGACAAAGCAAGGTAACTGTTTACACGAATTGAAAACCGGCCTATAAAATTGATGGGCCGGCCCTCTTGCGACAATTAATTCATTAATGCTCGAAACCATCATTGCATTGTTTTCTTGTAATTATACACACCTCATATGCTTGCTTTTTAGGACATTAATTGCATGATTAGTTTTATGATTTCTTCTGATTACCAATTAAGTTACCTTTTTTTGTATTTCATACATACCATTAGACTTTATAGTGCTGCTTTTTTAATTTCTCACCTAGCGGGGGTTCTCACACATTCGAAGACTACATTATCCACTCAATAAACAGAGAGAGTTTAATTTTCTGTGGAAAGTATTGGTGTGGACTTGGAAAGATGATGTTTCAGATATTATGCTATCAGGAGTGACATTTAATTTTACAGGGGGGAAAAAGAATCTTGCTTTTCACTGTCATAATGATGTTCGCAGAGCATGATTTTAAAGATGTGAGGAGACCGAATCAACTGATTCTGTGTCTGTTGGCTGGGTGAAACTTGTCAGACCTTCCCTTTTCCAAAGCACATTACTGGCTATACCTTCAATTTTTCCTGTTTATTTCCTGCATGCACATGTGTGTGTGTGTGTGTGTGTGTGTGTGTGTCTAATATATTTTCAGGTATCTATAAAAAATATTTGTGCCTGTACAGTGTCGAATTGGCAGGGACATTTCAGAGTGCTGGTCAATGCATTTTCAGAGATAATAAAAAAGCAGAGCCTCTGAAACTGCTCACCACACAACATCCAAATCCCTGTGGTTAGGCACTGCCCCCTCCTCCTGCAAACCCGAGCAAATAACTCTGTAATCAACGTACGATCAGGTGGAGAGGGTGCCTAATTGGAACTCATTCTGATGACATGAAAAACCTGAATGTACAGTAGGGTGGGATGGTGTAAGGGTGAGATTGAGCCACATTGATTCACACAAAGAAGCCAGTGAGTAATGCAATTTCTAATGTTGTGTGTGTGTGTGGCTCTGAGACCGTCTCGCGTTGATTTAAATGTATACACAGTTCCAGTATTCTGACAAGCTCTGTAGGCCAGAAAGGACAGAGTCTCCGGGAGGTCTGGGACACCTTTAATTGGACGGCTATAGAAAATAAAACTCCCAATTTTGGTGTTGATCCTTAAAGTGTTTGCTTGACAAAGCTATGCATTGTGGGCCCCTAAAAGGGGGGTTGTGGGGTGGGGAGGAGGGGGCAGGCAGTTGGGAATGGGGGCAAGCTGTCCTCAATGTACCATATGCTGTTCTGTAAGCTCCCCTGCAGACTGCAAGTCAGCATGGGGAAATGTGCAAAATTGAAGGTGTTCCTGTAATAACAAGTCAGAACATCTTTGGTTCTGTAAAAGCTACAATTTCTTTATAAATTGTAGGAAGAAATAGTAGGTTCCTCAAGTAACCTTTATTTACCCGTTGTGGCTTCCCTTTTTAACAGGACTTTTTTTTTTTAAGTCTATTTCATTTATTGTTCCGCTCGCTATTGAATAATGCATGAGTAGGGAGCGAAAGTCTGTCAGTCCAGAAAGCACAAAGATCCCAGTAGCTGTGAGGCTAGTTTAAACTGGGCTAACACAAGCAGTAATAGATGCAGCCTCTCCAGACCTTGCAGTTTCCTTTATCTGACGTTCGTGGGTAATTACTGTATATTAATGAGAAGTTTCACTGCCGCACTTATATTTGTTAAAAAAAAAAAGTCTTATTTTAAGGTCTCTTTGGTAGTTTTTGAAAAGCCATTTAAAAAACATCTCACCCTGTTTTCATTTAAAACAGGAGCATGGTTTGATTTTTTTTTTTTAATTTCAAAAGCAAAGCATCTTAGGGAAACATCAGAGCTGGAAACAGTACAAAGAAAGGAAACTAAAATGATCCGTGAGATGCAGTGGCTGCTGGGAGAGGATAGGCTGAGGAAATTAGGAAAGGCAAAGGTGGAGAGGGAACACAGCTGGAGAGGAAAATCAGGAAGGGTGGGGACATGGGGAGCAGAAAGTCATTGTTCACCAAATCCCACCTCAAGGCATGGGGCACCGGTGGAATCCTGAAGTGGGTAGGTTGAAGACTGACAAATGGATGCACTTCTGCGCACAATGGGTTATAAGCACCAAGAATGCATTACCTCAGGAAATTGTGGAGGCAGCAGTGATCCATGGATTCAAGGTGGTTTGGGATCAATCAAGTAGGATAGATCTGTAATGAATTACTAAGGGGAAAAGTAAAGAGGGTGAGAAAGCTCATGTAGGATTTAGCTCAATTCTAGCAATGAGTCCATGATGGAGGGGAAAGTTGGAAAGAACATATATAACCTAGAGGGATGTTTTGGACAGGAAAGTTCTGTAGAGGTCCTTTGTTCATTCATTCATTCAATCGTATTTATTGAGCGCTTACTGTGTGCAGAGCACTGTACTAAGCACTTGGGAAGTACAAGTTGGCAACATATTGAGACGGTCCCTACCCAACAACGGGCTCACAGTCTAGCTGAGCAGGATGGTCCACGTGGTTGGCCTACTGGGGCTTTGATTATACTCTAAAAGAGGACTGTCCTATTTATAATCTCTTGGATCTTTGGACTCCGTGGGAGAAGTTTAATTCAATGGCGTTTTAGCCGAATCATTTATACAACGTTCGAAATCCTGTGCAAAAGATTAGGCTTTTTAGTCCTGAAATAGATTAAAATCACTTTCAAAAACCCATCCCAGACTGAGACGTGTCAAAATCTGCCAAGCTTCAAAGCTCTCCTGGAATCCCACCTCCTCCAGGAAGCATTCTCAGATTGAATTTTTCCACCCTAGAGCATGTCCTCCTCCCAACATTTACCTTCTGTCCATACAGCCATCCTTAGCACCTGTATAGATATGGGTCCGTGTAGTCTTTCATTCATTCGTGCATTTATTTATTCCCCTGTTAATCTTTCTTCTCTTCTGCCATTCCATCTTTTTTCTTTCCTTTAATTGTAAATAATTCATGTCTGCAGATCTTCCCCATTAGATTGTAAATTCATTGGGGGGTACTCACTGAAGTGCTCAGGCCACAGAGGGGCTCAGTAAATACTATTGGTCGATTGATCGTATAATCTATACATGCTATAAGATCTATAGCTTACCCCTGGGAAGTGTAGTCAAGCAGTTTGAAATTGTCGCCTCCTTTGACCCCACAGCTCGGCATTGGCTAGGGCAATCGATGGTATCTACTGAGTACTTCCTGTGTGCACAGCACTGTACTAGGTGCTTAGGGGAAAGCGATGCCATTTAGTTGGTGGACCCGATCCTGCCCTCAAGGAGTTTACAATCCATGAGGATTTCCTGGAGGATTGGGCTAGAGAGGTAATGGTGCTTGCCCACTGATTGCTCACTCAAGGAGTTGGCTTTTCTGGAGGTCCTTCGCCTCTTTCCTCAGCCAGCCAGAGCTCTTCCACCTTCTCCCCTTTTTCCTGGGTTATCAGGAACACTTACAGGCCCTGATAAATACACTCCTGCTTATCCCATGCAGGAACAGTTAGCCAGTCATACCTGGATTCCAGCCACGGCACCTCCCCTTCTCTTCCCATCTCCCCTTTTATTCTCCCAGCAGTTCAGCCCCGGAACTATCATTATTATCATCACCATTATGATTGTGCTATTTGCTAAGTTCTTATTGTGTGTCATTCATTCATTCAGTCGTATTTATTGAGCGCTTACTGTGTGCAGAGCACTGTACTAAGCGCTTGGGAAGTACAAGTTGGCAACATATAGAGACGGTCCCTACCCAACAGCGGGCTCACAGTCTAGAAGGGGGTGACAGACATCAAAACAAAACATAGTAACAAAATAAAATAAATAGAATAAATATGTACAAGTAAAATAAATAGAGTAATAAATATGTACAAACATATATACAGGTGCTGTGGGGAGGCGAAGGAGGTAAGGCAGGGGGGATGGGGAGGGGGAGAGGAAGGAGGGGGCTCAGTCTGGGAAGGCCTCCTGGAGGAGGTGAGCTCTCAGTAGGGCTTTGAAGGGAGGAAGAGAGCTAGCTTGGCAGATGTGCGGAGGGAGGGCATTCCAGGCCAGGGGAAGGACGTGGGCTGGGGGTCGACGGCGGGACAGGTGAGAACGAGGCACAGTGAGGAGGTTAGCGGCAAGTACCGTTCTAAGCTCTGGTGTAAATACAAGTTAATCAGGTTGGACTCAGTCCCTGTTCCACATAGGGCTCACAGCCTAAGTAGGAGGGAGAGTGGATATTGAATCCCCATTTTACAGCTGAGAAAATTGAGTCTCAGAGGAGTTAAGTGGCTTGCCCAAGGTCACACAGCAAGCAGTTGGCAGAGTCAGGATTAGAACCCAGCTCCTGTGACTTCCAGGCCCATGTTCTTTCCACTAGGTCACACTGCTTTTCTTCCTTTTTTCATCATCATCATCAATCGTATTTATTAAGCGCTTACTATGTGCAGAGCACTGTACTAAGCGCTTGGGAAGTGCAAATTGGCAACATACAGAGACAGTCCCTACCCAACAGTGGGCTCACAGTCTAAAAGGGGGAGACAGAACAAAACCAAACATACTAACAAAATAAAATAAATAGAACAGATATGTACAAATAAAATAAATAAATAAATAAATAGAGTAATAAATATGTACAAACATATATACATATATACAGGTGCTGTGGGGAAGGGAAGGAGGTAAGATGGGGGGGATGGAGAGGGGGATGAGGGGGAGCAGAAGGAAGGGGCTCAGTCTGGGAAGGCCTCCTGGAGGAGGTGAGCTCTCAGCAGGGCCTTGAAGGGAGGAAGAGAGCTAGCTTGGCGGATGGGCAGAGGGAGGGCATTCCAGGCCCGGGGGATGACGTGGGCTGGGGGTCGATGGCGGGACAGGCGAGACCTTTTTTGGTCGAATGCCTTGGGTAATGCACCCATCCCTAACATCATGGGTGCTGTTCTTTTGTCAACCAGTTATAGGTCCCCCTGCTTAGTAACCTGGCCATTGGGTCGCACCCAGGTACCCAAAGCAGTTTGTTTGGGTGGAGAACAGCCGACTAGGACCTTTTCTCGTTTCTCTGGAAACTCAACATGATTTTCCCTTCCCTGTAGACAGCACCACCATCCTTCTTGTCTTAGAAGCCCATAACCTTGACTCCTCTCTCTCATTCAACCCACATATTTTATCCGTCACTAAATCCTGTAGGTTCAACTTTCACAACATGGCTAAAATCTGCCTTTTCCACACCATCTAAACTGCTCCAACATTAGTCCAGGCACTTATCCTGTCCCGTCTTGATTACTGTATCGGTCTCCCGGCTGACCTCCCTGCCTCCTGTCTCTCCCCACTCCAGTCCATACTTCACTGTGCGAATCAGTTTTCTTCAGAAATGTTTAGTTCACGTTTCCCCACTCCTCAAGAGTTCTCCAGTGGTTGCCCATCCATCTTCACAGCAAAAAGAAACACCTTACCTTCAGCTTTAAAGCACTCTCCTATTTCACCTCGCTGCTCTCCTACAACCCAGCCCACACACTTCACTCCTCTATTGCCAACCTACTCACTGTGCCTCTATCTCACTGCCAACCTCTTGTCCATGTCCTGCCTCTGGCCTGAAACACCCTCCCTCTTCACATCCCAACAGACAACTACTCTCCCCATCTTCAAAGCCTTATTGAAGGCATATCTCCTCCAAGAGGCCTTCCCTGACTAAGCCCTGATTTCCTTCTCTCCCACTCCTTTCTGCCTCACCGTGATTTGCTCCCTCTATTCATCCCTCCCTCAGCCCCACAGCACTCAATGTACTTATCCATAATTTATTTCTTTATATTCATGTCTTCTCCCCCTCCAGACTCTAGACTCTCTAGACTTGTTAACAAATATCACTATTAGGGAAACATATGTTTGAACATTAAAGCCTAGTGTTGAGGGCAAAGGGAGGAGTAAACAGATTTGTGAGAAACTGGAGAAAAGTCACAAATCATTTTCATAGTTTAATCCTTCTTAAATGAGTAGGTCTTCCTCCAATCCTGCTCAGGTTTTGTTTTTTTGGTTTTAGTTTGTTTTTTAAATTTCCCATATTTTCTCACCATGTGGACAGATTAGAGCCGGCCAGTCAGAAGTGGTCATCGTCAGATTATTTGTTAGCCTCCAAGTCGGTATCGGTCTTTTCAAGCTCCATTATCATCATTATTATTCCCTGCCCTCCTGTTCCCTTGCGGAGATTGCAGAGATAAAGGAACTCACTTGCAACAGAGCCAACGGTGCATTCTCCATATCTTGCTTGATTTCATGATCTTGTAGAAGCCTGTACTTTGGTTGGCAGATCAATTGACAGGGACTGGTGGGATGCCACAGCTGAAGAGGTCCAAGACCACTTACACTACCCCCAAACTCCTGCAAATCATTTATGAACATCTCCAAACTCACAGTCAAAGCACCACTGAAAAGTATGAGCAGTTCCACCCTCATTATGTCAACACAGCATGGTAATTGCTGTGTTCCCCATTCAGGAGAAGGCCAGGGGAAAACTTTGATTCTAGATCATACAAAAGCATTACCCAACTAGACCCAACGTTCCCACAGTGTGTGTGTGTGTGTGTGTGTGTGTGTGTGTGTGTGTGTGTGTGTGTGTGTAGTTCATCATTGCTTTGCTTTAATGTCTAATCCACGTCAGGATATCTATCTCTGTTTAATGCTTCTGTCTGCCTGGCACTGGTTCAGATTAAATAGTGGGATTATGCTACCCTGTTATTCTTGTTCAAACTTTAAATAACCTCAGAATGGATCTTTGGTAGAGTCAAGACCAGGCCCTGCTGTTCATCCACTGAATGTTGTGAATTGGGTAGTTCAACTTTGCCCAGTGGGTCCGCAGGAAACTGCTTTGGTACTCAATTCAACGTTGAGCGTTCTCTCTGGTCTCCTTCTTTAGGTACTGTAATTCCCCTTAGAACTTCTGTTGATGGGTTTCAGGAACAGGCTTGGGCATTTGACCTGATTTGACCCTTCAATCACTCCCTGAATTGAACCCGGCCCTTCACTCTGAGCACAGACCCACAGCTTACACTAACTTGAACTTGGAACCCTAGCCCTTACTTGGTATTCATTTAAGTTGCATCAGTTGCAGTTATCTGAGATTTTCCTCCTAATAACACATTCTCTCATTTCAGTTTTCCAAGGGGATTCTGGAGCAGCTGGAAACAAAGGCTCAGAACTTCCTGCCATTAGGAAACCTTAGCCCAAAGCAGTCCAACTTAAACAGTTAGAATTTTAGGGGGCGGGAGCCAGGGGCACCTGTAAACTCAACTGAACCTTTGAAACTTCACAACTTGCACATGCCACTCAAATCTATATTTAAAATGAAAACAAAAGTACCATATCTTCCATTTGCAGAAATGTAGCCATCCATAACAGACAAAATGGATTAGAATTGCTGTATCAGAAAAGTCCATTTAGTAAAGTGTAAAGTACGGATGCAGTATAAGCCACTTTGCAAAATGCAGCTGCCTCCGATCAATCTAAAAAATCCTCCTGTTTATAAAAACAGAACAGAAAATGCAGCATCAAGCCAGATGCCAATTATGCCAGTAACATGATTTGAAAAATGGAGTCTAAGCCACCCAAGTCAGTGGGACTAACCAAGCATTAGCTTGCAGGTTCAGTTATTTCTTTTCACATCCGTAGTGCTTTCTGGGTGCGATTGAAGAAGAATTAATCACATGGTCATGCAAGTGGTTTCCATCTACGGGAATTAAAGGAGGTGCCAGATATACTGTGGCTCACCCTGAAGCTCCATTAATAATCCTGCCTAGAATTGTGTGAAACTACCCATTCTGGCTTTCCAAGTATTTGCCTGCAAGACTGACACATTTCTCAAGTATCTGTAAGTTTAAGCCAGGAGAAAAAAAACCTCCCCCCTTGTATGAGGGAACTCAGCTCCTTACTGCAGACAGCCAGGCTTCCATCTGCTCTACCTTTAGGTAGCACTGTCCGGAAGAGATGATGGTGAATGTGGGTTGCGGGGATGAGCTCAGAGCCTAACCTACCTGTCAGCATTAGTGATCCAGCGCACTTTAAATCGAGAGAAAGAAAGGGCCAGGTGGAACTGGCTCTGAAAAATTCGGCTCCGAGATATTCCAGTCAAACTTTGGTGTAGGTGTTTCCCACACGCATCTGCTAATGATGCATTCAGCACGCTTAATGTATAAATGTAAGGACTGTAAAGACATTACACTCCCGGCAGATCCAGGCCTCTGACTGCTTGACCATGTCAGCCGGGGCCCTGGGATCCGACTTTCTGATCATTCCTCTGTGGAGCAGAAGATATTTTTAGAGAGGGATTTTCTAGTGGAAAATTATCTTTCCAATCTGAATCTACCCTATGCCAATATAACTTTTCACTCCAGGCTACCTATAGTGGAGAAGCAGTGTGGCTTAGTGGGCAGAATAAGAGCCTGGGAGTCAGAAGGACCTGGGCTCTAATCCCAGCTCCATCACATGTCATGTGACCTTGGACAAGTCACCTAATTTCTCTGGGCCTCAGTTACCTTATCTGTAAAATGAGTATTAAGAGTGTGAGCCCTGTGTGGGGCAGGGACTGTGCCCAACCTGTGTCTACCCTAGTGCTCAGAACAGTGTTTGGCACATAGTAAGCGCCTAACAAGTACCATAATTTTTCAGAGTAGTAGTAGGAATTGCTCCACTCTCTAAAGATCGATTATTCTGGAGCTATGAACCAGCAGTCCCATCTCACTTCTGCCCCGCAAAACCATTTCAGGGTTTCTCGGTCTCCCCCTGCCCCTCCCCGCCATCTTTTCCTTCCCCCATGCTGGCACCTTAAGTAGCCTCAGAGGGGACCCTTTCTTGGGCTGCATTTTCGGGCCCCAACCCAAGCTACCTGGCTGGCGGAAGATTCCATATCTGCCAGTAGTTCTGTTTTAAAATTTGGTTGGGAAAAGAGATTGAATATATTTGTCCGGAATGAGGTCTCTGGTTTTCCCATGTATATCAAATATCCATTCTCTCCCAGCCCCGCTCATTGACAAGGATAGCACAAACAACATCTAGTAGTAGTATATATTGAGTGCCCACTGGGAGCAATGCACTGTATTAAGTGCTTTGAAAAGATGAACCCAAAGAGAAAAGGCAGTAGTGATCTTTTCCAGATAAAGAGTGATCTTGTCAAGGCATAAGAATTTCTCAGGACTGTAGTCAGACCAAACACTTGGTATCTGGAGAGACTTTGCAGAAAGGTGATTTGAGTTGTCTCACCTGAGGATCTTTCTTTCCCTTCAACCCTTTCAGGGCATTTGAGAACATCAGCAGTTAAGGAACTAGTGTTCAGCTTGATGTTTGCACTAATTACTTGTCTAGAAACCTATTAATAACTAGATAAGCACTCAGTAGGGAAGTGCTAGGCCTCAGAGGGCCTATCACATCACCAGTGAGTAGTGAAGAAATGGGTAGTTATGCTGCTAAATCATTGAAATTTAAGGGTATTTTGGATTGTATAAGATGGTTTATGGGTGCTGGGTTTCCTTCATTTTGTTCAGTTTTTAGTGATTTCAGTTTAGGATTGATTTTTCCAGAAAGCCACTGTTTCATCTGTCACTTCTCCATCTTTCAAGGTCCTTTGAAACTCCAGTCAATAATAGTCTCTCATCAGTTAGAAAGCTCCATTTTGTGATAATGTAACATTAAATGTATAGAGTAGAGAATTATAGCCTTATAAACACTATACTCCCAAAGATGTGTGTGTATGTCACAGTATATGTTTGGTTTTAGGGGGTTAAAAAAATAAACATTTTCCCATGTCAGGGTTTGTTTGATATGGAAATTATGTATACAAACTGCTTTTAAAGCCACTACTTACATACCAAGTTTATGAATCACCAGTAAAATCTACAGTCTATTGTGCACCAGCAAATTTAGTTTTTAGTATGCACCTGCTTAAGCAATTTCTTTGAGAATGGAGTCCTTGAATTTTTGTTTTTGCCTTTAAATAGCTTTCCTTTGTAGATGGCAGCTTATTACAGGCTCTTTAAAATACATTTCTAAGAAAACAAATTTGGTTGTCCTTATTAAAAATGTATTACATATTTCAAAATTAAAGTTGCTGCTTGCAATAACGCAGCATTTACTCACATCTTATTTTAGCACCAGCATACAAAACATAAAAAGGGAGTACTGTGAGTACATTTCGAATTAAAATTATGTTTAGTTTTAAAAGGAGGATGTAATCAATTTTCCTTAGAAAATTATGGAAACTTTAATACATGGAGAAATATTAAGGGGTGATAGTGACATCTCTTTATTGAATCTTTGACTCCAAATGGTTTCCTTTCCCTCCCCCAGTGTTCCCTTCCTTATATATTTTATGCAAATAAAACTCAGTAGCGTCATTAAAATTTCCCACTCCTTTCACCCATGTGTCACAGCTGGGCACTATATAAGAACTTGTGACCCAGGCCGGGCCTTCTTAATTTATCAACTGTTTTGCAGGAAGTTCGTTTATTGCCATAGATTCAACTTTGCCTGGTTTTGTTTAACTTTTCATAAACAGATAACTTATTTAATTATATCCTATCTGCAGTTGCCAGATCCCTCCATCAAGATCTCTTTATAAGCTATGATACAATTTCTAAGCATTTCCTTTCATTTCATTCACTTGGAACCGCCGATACAGATGGCTGAAGCCATTTAGAGGTTGGTGCTTTTGAAGCCCGAAATGAAAAAGAAGAGAACACTGTCTTATCGGGCTGTGAATATATTTTTTTTCTTTCATGATATTTCTGCTCTCTCGAATTTTTTCAACTGATATCCGGGCAATCCAGTTTGGCACTGCCACCAGCTGAACTTTTCTGTCCCAGAGCACTGGCCACTTCTTTGTTGAGGAAGTCATGCATCAGGGTAGTTGGAGTGAGGGCTCAAGGAAAAAATCTAAACACCCACAACCATCTTTGTGTAAGCATACTAACATGCACCCACTCATGATACCCACTTCCCAGGGAGGGCCCAAATTCTTCCCCCATGGTAGGAGAGTGGAAGAGAACTGCTCAGGTTTTTTGCCCCTGGAGAACTAGATGGGTCACTTTCATTCTAGGGTCCTTTTACCAACCTTGCCCTAGAAGTTTGAGTAGGGATGGGATGGATGTCCACTTCAAAGAGGGCTGGGAAATATCCAAACAGGCCCAGGCTGGTTACGATCTGCTGAAGATAAACAATGCAAAATATCACAAATTCATCCTACAATCTCATTCCATTTCAGAGAAAAGACTCCAGAGCTCTGTCTCTTAGGTAAAAGTTTTAAATATAGGTAGAGAGGACACCTGCCTCTTGATTTCCATCTCTGAAATATGTGAGGGAAAACATAAATTAGAACAGATGATAAATAACCTCCAGGTATCTTGGGAGCATTGAAGAGTAGGGGTCTAATTTGTCTTTTCGAACTCAGGCCGCCTGTTTCAGGTCTCCTTTGGCCTGAGCTTGGTCTGAAGGAGGAGAGACAAATCCGTCCCCATATATAGAATTGACCTTTGTCTCTTTCTGTACCTCGGTTACTTGGTCCACGTTTTACCTCAGATTCATGGGGGGATTTTCATGAAGTGGGAAGGATGGCGAGTGGGGAGTTGAGGATGGTCTTCACCTTGCAAAAAGCATAAAGCAGTAGTATCCAAGTCTGGCTTTGGATGATGCATAGCCTGTCTTTACTCAGGATGGAGTCATTGTTTGTCAGCTTTACAGTAAAGCAGAAGGGAGAGTTAAGTATTTTTTTTTTTTGGCCAGGCAATTCCTCAAGGCCCCCAATTTTTTAAAATATTTTTTTTTGCATAAGTCAAGTTAATCTAATTGCTGGGGTTCAAATCGTATTTTCAGTGCACGTAACTCTGCCCGGACAGATCATTTCCAACCTGTTTCACTTCTTTCCAGCTTCCTCCTTGAAATTTTCTTTGGTTTGATACTTTGTCAGGCTGTCTTGTCACTGAAGATTGAAGTTGCGGTAATTACATCGGTATTTATTAAGCACCTACCAAGTGTAATGTACTGTAGTAAGCCCTTGGGGAAAGTACAGCAGAAGCACGAGACAGAGTCCCTGACTAAAAGGAGCTTACATTCTAACTGGGGAGGCAGACAAAAAAATATTTAAAGGTGGTGGGACAAGTAGGAAGAACTACAGTCAGAGAGGGAAGTGAAACAATTTGCCAGGAAGTAATACCATAGAAAATCAGAATTAAATAGTTGTTAAGGTTGTCTAGGGCAGGGATCATGTCTACCAACTCAGTTGTACTCTTCCAAGTGCTAGTAGTGTTCCGCACACAGTAAGCGCTCAATAAATAGCACTGATTAGTTGATAATTGATTTTACTGTTGAACTAACATGTATACGAAAGTGTTGGGAATGGGTATGAAGACATACATGCATAAATGCCAAGTGGGTGCTGTTCAGAAATTGTTTCCTCCGTGAGGACTTTAAAGGTTAAAGCGAGGGGGGAAGGGGAGGGTTGGGACTCTCTCTGTCCTAACATCAACTGAACCTTCATTTTTCAGCTCCCTCTCATCCCCCAACGGACTGAGAACTTGAGAACTCTCCTGTAATGTATCATAAGAGCTATTAGCTAATCTGCCTGAATGTATCTGCCTTCCAAATAGCCACTGGCCCACAGTACATAAGAGATGAAGCTAGGCAGGCAGTGATAACTTATTCTTTCCATACTTACGGACTTCCAGGAGGAAGAGCAGACTGGTAAATCTGCTTGTTTGCACAGATGCCTTGATTAATGCCTTAATGTAACAGGAGCAATCCTAAAATGCTTTTATTATGTTTCTACCCAAATTTTCAACCATCTTTAGACGAAAAATGTCCTGATCCCTCCCAGTTGAGTACTTGTCTGCCCATATCAGTGGTATTTAATTTAGATGTTAAAGTCTTGGAGGGACAAGAACCAATCTGTTAAATTTGCAGTGTTCCATGCTTACACAGCTCCACACATGTATAACACTTTAAAAAGGCTGATGTTGCTGCTAGTAACAAATGTGCAGGATCGCGCCTCCAATAGATTGTAAGTTTCTTTAGGCCAAGGACCATATCTATTCTCTTATTCTCCGGTACTCTCACTGCCCCCTGCCACACACACACTTCTATTTGGAGAAGAAGCAGCGTGGCTTAGTGGAAAGACCGTGGGCTTGGGAGCCAGAGGTCTTGGGTTCTAATCCCGGCTCCACAGATGTGTGACCTTGGGCAAGTCACTTAACTTCTCTGTGACTCAGTTGCCTCATCTGTAAAATGGGGATTAAGACTGTAAGCCACATGGAATAACCTGATTACCTTGTATCTTGTATCTATCCCAGTGCTTAGAACAGTGCTTGGCACTTAGTAAGCACTTGACAAATACCATAATTGTTATGACTGTACTCTCCTAAGCACTTAGAACATGTGCTGCACACAGTTGTCGTCAATAGAGAGACTTGATTGATAATGCTGCAATCATACCACTGTTCACAGTTAAATTTGGTTTAAGTTCAAATAGGCAGTTAGTCCAACATCATCTCCATAGTCACCTGACAAATCCCTACTCACCAGTTTCAACACTACCAAGAGAATCATGGGATAATAGGCCAGATCATTCCCTGTGCCAGAATTATCCAGGTAATCAGAAGAGGTTGCTTTGCTCTAGCCACCTGGCTAACTCCAGCCATCTCTGCGTCACTTGCATGGTACAGATCTGGCCTTGTGAAGTCACCCCACCGCTGCCTCTCAGCCACCACTTGGCAAGACTGTGGCAAGTCTCCTGTACTGTCTCTGGCTCTGGGGGAGTTTTCTTGGCCCGAGCTCATCAATAGCAGTTTCTGGGTGGGCTGTCATAGAGCACACATTCAAGCCTGAGAAGTGCTCTTAAATCGAAAGCTTCCTAATATGATGGATTTAATTTTAGCAGCAATTAGAGCAAACAGTGATGTGAAACTTTAGTAGGAACAATGAAAGAGCTGACAGCAATGGAAACCTGACATTTCCCATGCCACAGTGTGGTGCTTGAAGAGGTTGTCCAAGGAAGTCCTTGGGCCTTCATTCCAGAAGGGTTTCAGACCCACCAGGTGATTCCTCCTTTTCCACTTTATTTTTCTTTTTATTTATTTTTAATTTGATTTGGAGCAAAGCAATATTCTCTGAAACTGAAAGCAATGGGGGTTCACAAAGTCCAGGTTCTTGGGCAACTGTTGTCTTAGCAAGGGAACAGTTTGGTCAGTTCATTCATTCATTCAATCATATTTATAGAGCACTTACTGTGTGCAGAGCACTGTACTAAGCGCTTGGGAAGTCCAAGTCGGCAACATATAGAGACGGTCCCTACCCAACAACGGGCTCACCAGGAATGAATATCAGTATCTGCAGGAGGGAGTTCGTAATGAAAATGTTTTATCTCATTCCTGTGTATTCCTTGTGCTCAATTTTACCCCCTGGGCCATTGGGGCTAGGCAGCAATCCTGGGCCTCTTAGTGAGAGAGAGAAATTAAGCATTCAACATGATCACTTGTTTAAAACCATTAAATCAGTCCTCTGCCCATCCCTCACCCACCAGAAAGGAATGCATGTAAGCCATTCAGCAACCTGTCTGCCTTTATTCTGGAAAAGCGCCGGTGCAGGGAAGTGTGAGGGCTTGTAGAGTCCTACGATCGTAGTTCATGCCCATTGATAAATTTTTCATCCCAGTGTGTTTCTAGTGAGGTGAGTCTTCCCTGTAACAATCATCCTCCAAGTTTCCATGATCAGAAAACACTATTGTACACCAGCAGCCATAACAGGTATCGTTTTTCACAGGGGAGACTAGTTCCCAGTAAGGCTAGGTGTGATCTTTTGAGCTCAATATGCATACTGTGAAATAACCAACAGTGTAATTTAAAGCCCCAACCATAAACACACCGCATGGCCCACTTAATGGAAAGTCTCAACCGAGGCTTTAAGTGAATCCTATTTTAAGTGGGCCACCATGTTATGGGCACAAAGGCCTATGGAGAGACATATTGATCTGCAGGCCACTCCTCAAACTGATTAACCCTTTAATTTGAGAAGAGGAGAAAAGCTTTCACCTTGCTGAAGTCATTTGGGAGTCGTGTGGTCACCCTGAATTGTGGGAGCATTTCTGAGGCAAAGAGGCTTCGTTCTGTCTTTTTTCCATCTTTCGCAGTTCCCTCCCTCTCCCCCATCCAGAATCTTTTGTGTTGACACCTGGACCTCCCTCCAAAAGCTCTGCTTTCTAGACCACTTTGAAGGAAGCATGGGTGCCCTGTACCGTTCTCTTCCTCTCTCTATTGCTTTCTGGAGGAGACACTAAATATTTGCTCTTCCTCACCCCAGCAATAGAGATGTGTGAGGTGTCCTCATCTTGGCCTCCTTTTGTGTCCTTTCAACAACTTTCTCCTTCTACCTTACAATAGGCATTGAATCAAATTCATTGTTTCTCTCAGAAAGGTCGCTCCTTTTGGACAAGGAACTTCTTAATGAATGAGGATATTTTACATCTTCTCTACGGATGAGCTGGTGAACATCTAAAAATGAAGCACAGCATGCTTTCTTCAAAGGAGTGTCCTGATGAAAACCTGCAGTTAGCCAAAAGCATTTGTAGGGTCCAGCATTGCAGTTCTTGCCTCACCTCAAGGAGCAGGGGTCACTGGGGTTTTCTAAATCTTTAGGTGTTTTTAAACTAAACCAAAAATCATGCATCACTGAAGTACAATTTCAAGTGTATCAAATCCCTGGCTCAGCAAGGATGGACAACAGATCAAGGTTCTGGCAATTCAAAGGAACACCTTAGGGTTTTTTAGAGGAAGAAAAACCCCCCACAAAGCATAATCAGCTTGTATCTGACTTGAGATAGAAAAGTATTGGGCATCGATCTCAGATGTTACAGTATTTTCAAATCAATTCCTAATGAAAGCCACTGACAGAGTCTTAAAGTGTCCCTCTTCCAAATGCAAATATTAGAAGAGAAGAGGGTGAGAGCTAGGGGGAATTTGGAATCCAGTTCTAAATAGGGTCTCCTCTTCCAGAATGAATAATAGATGGAGTCCAACTGTTTTGTGGCTGTGCGTAAATTAGTGATTCATTGATTGTAATCAAAAGCAGCTGCTTGTAATCAAAGCAGAGGTACTGATAGGTCATTATCAAGTGCTATGCTAATACAGTGAGCCTGGTATTGTGTTTTCTAGCAGGAATATCTTGGTGCAAAAGGGATTTTATGTAAATCATCAATATTTATTTTAGCTATTCTTTTAGTACTTTAGTGATTTTTCTGGGGTTTCTTATTTTTTGTTACTATGACTATAAATATTAAAAGGAATTATAAATAAGTTAGGTGCCACTGTCTGCTTCCCCTCTTTCTTTAAAAAAAAAAATCAGAAGCATGTAGTGTTTGCGATCCAGGTCCAGGAGCTAGGAATGGTTCAATTTGAGCCCAAGCCTAATGGACTGAGTCCCTCCAGGCATTTGGCAAATTGTTTTAATCCATTGTCCCTTCCCCCGCCTCCCACTAGCATCCTGCTTGCCTTGACAGGCAGCCTTACATGCTGCAGCTCTCAACCCTCTTCCCCAGGGCAAGGAGCAATCTTTTCAAAGGTGGCAGATAGAAGCCTGATTTCTTCCATTGTTTTCAACCGGACACCCACCTTTGAGAAGATCATAGGACAAAAACCCGGGGAAAATGGAGTTCTTACTTTCCAGGTCGGTTTAGACTGAGAGGAGAGAGGGGGACTTAGGTCAGAAGCCAAGCCCTGGAAGCCAGGGACTGTAACGGCACAGAAGCCTGGGAAGAAACCAAGTATCACTGGTCCTGGAAAGGGGAATGCAGAAGAGAGACCTTTGAGAGGCAGCAATCTTCACACCCATTGTTCCTCCTCAAAGCTGCTGCGGGTGATATTGTCCCTATACCAAGTCCATCTGCCCAATTAGAAGTGCACCTTGATTAGTTGCTCAAGAGAGATTTTGGACAAACTGCTGTAGTTGTCTTCGAGCTGCATGGATTTGGGAAAGGGCCACTTTAAAAAAAATGCTTTGGACATACCTCAGGGATGATGGGGTGGTGCTTGTGTCTATTGTAATTGAAAAACTTCCCACTCCCTCCCCAGATTAGAGAGGCAGAGCACCATCTGAAGTGAACCTGAAGGTTTACAGTTATGATCTCTTTTATAGGAACGTCAGCCCTGATCCTGACTGTGGTATTTGTTAGGTGTTTATTCTGTGCCAGGCACTGTCCTAAGCACTTGGGTAGGTACAAACTAATCAGATTGGTCACAGACCATGTCCCACCTGGGGCTCACAGTCTTAATCCTCATTTTTCCGATGAGGTAACTGAGGCACAGAGAAGTGAAGTGATTTGGCCAAGGTCACACAGCAGCCAACTGGCACAGCTGGGGTAAGAACCCAGGTCCTGCTGACTGTACCCTTGGACAGCCCAGTAGGAGACCCAAGAGGAGAAAATGGCAGTGATCCTTCTTTCCTTGACCTAGCAGCAAGAAGCTGGGTGGGCTGGATTTGGGGAGATTTGAAGAGAACAATGGATTCTGTTCCTCCAGGTAATTACCTGTGACCATCTTCAAAGCCCCATAGAGAGCACTCAATGAATACTATTGATTGATTTGAGATGGTGGGTGCCTCTGATAGTTGGGCAGATTAGATGGACTACTCCTGAATAGGCCCCTTCCTCTCCCTGCACCTCACTTGTCACTCCGTACTTCTTGGAACTGTATGATCATCATCATCACATGTATTTAATGAGTGCCCACTTTATGCAAAGCAGTGCAGTGGACATGTGATTGAGTGCAAAGAAATGATCAGACAGTGCTCTGGCCCTCAAGGAGCATAATTCTTAGGGGAATGCAAGCTTTTTCATGGTATTTGTTAAGCACTTATTGTGTGCAAGTCACTGTACTAAATACTGGGGTAGATACAAGCTGATCAGGTTGGACTAGTCGGTATTGCACATTAGGCTCACAGTCTTAATCCCCATTTTGCAGATGAGATAACAGAGGCACAGAGAAGTTGAGTGACTTGACCAAGGTCACAGAGCAGACAAGTGGCAGAGCCGGGGTTAGAACCCAGGTCCTTCTGACTCCTAGACCCGAGCTGTAATCACTAGGCCATCTCCTTCTCTGATGGAAAATTGTCAGTGGTTGAACTACTAACCATTAAAAAACCATAAGCGACCATGGCCAGAGGACCAGACCCCTTTTATGAAGCGGGTAACTCTCAAATCAACTCCCCTCTTGCCTTTGCCCTGGTTTATGACTCTGATACTAGCTGCTGATATTGTTTTGTGAGGCCTGGATGTGTCCCTTGTCAACAGGTAATATAAGTTAAAATTTTTTCCCCTTTCTCTCTGAGGGTCAATCTGGTGTTTCTGTGTGCTCAAATGTGCATGAAGCGAAGAGCTTTGGATGGAAGTGAAATAGTGCAGTGATAACCGGTATAATGTCAGGGTCCCAACAGTAATACCTTCAGCCTGATAGTCTATATTTCTTCTCCCCACTTCCCTCTGCATTCATCTTCCCCATTCACAGAGCAGCTTACGTTTGTATCAGTGGAGAAAGGAAAGAACCGGAAAATAGTTCATTACTGGGTGATGTCTGCGCACTTCCAATCTGTGCCTAACTGCCTTGCTTCTGCCAGTATGCTGGCACACTGATGCTGTTTGGGAGAGGGTGGTTAAATAATTGCCTGTAAACATATAATATTTTTCTCCTCTGAAGCCAAAGGAAGGGTGGGGGCCTAATGGCATTATGAGAAGCCCACGCAGGATCACCATGGCAGGTAGCCATGAGAAAGTTCACTGGAAGCTTTAGCAAATCCCAGGTCTAGATTACCCTCGAGGAACACCCTCCTTCCCTCCAGTGTCAGACTTCATCCACCCAGGAAGCAGGGAAACTCCTAGTTTGTCATGCAGCTGGGTCCGACTCCCAGGGATGGGGTTTCTGGGAAGAGGTTACATCTGGGCATGGCATCATGGGGAAGTAGACTAGGGATGACCCCAAGATGCATGCTGTCCCACTGGGAAAAAGACAAAAATTTGTCTCCTTACAAACTACTGGATAATTGTCAAAATGTTTTTAGGCTTACCTTAGCACCCCCTCTTCTGAAGCTCAAACCTTCCCCTTCTTTCGGGAAGGCTTTTTTAGCCTCCACTCTGCTAGCCCACTCTGTGACCCAGTATTTCCCCTCAACTCAGGCTTGTAATTGTGCTCTCTCATTTGTTCCATAGTTTGTAGGTCTGTCTGCCTTGTCTCCCCTAATGGATTGTAAACTCCTCAAGCACAATGCCCATGCCTGTTCTTTATGAACCCCACTATCTATTGCAGGCCTTGGCACCCTGCAGGCATTCATTAAAGGCTTGTGGACTGACGGAGCTCTCTGGGAAAGCCTGACTGCCCAGCCTGCGGATCCAGTGCTGCTAGAGTCGTGCCAGAGGCCAAGAACTTTTCATTAAAGCTCAATGTGTTTAGATTGCACCTCAGAATGAGTTCCCTGGGCTCCCAGAGAGGAGGTGAAATACAATGGAACATTTCAGATGCGAATCTATGGTGTTCGGAAAGATGGAAATCTCTAGCATATGCATACAAGCCAGCTTTCACTCACCTTTTGACTTTTATGAGTTACAGGAGCTCTTATCAATAAATAGAAGTTATTGACCATCTGCTAGGTGCAGAGCTCTGCACTAAGTGCTTGGGAGAGTAGGACAGCAGCAAAACACATTCCCTGGCTGGGGGGAGTTTACAGTCTAACAGGGGAGAGAGGTTCCCTCTCTCCCCTGTTAGAGAGAGAGAGAGAGGGTTAGGGTTAGAGAAGCAGCATGGCTCAGTGGAAAGATCACGGGCTTTGGAATCAGAGGTCATGGGTTCAAATCCCACTCCGCCACTTGCCAGCTGTGTGACTTTGTGCAAGTCACTTAACTTCTCTGGGCCTCAGTTACCTCATCTGTAAAATGGGGATTAAGACTGTGAGCCCCCCATGGGACAACCTGATCACCTTGTAAACTCCCCAGTGCTTAGAACAGTGCTTTGCACATAGTAAGTGCTTAATAAATACCATTATTATTATTATTCCAATGATTTTCAAATATCGGGCGCTGGATAGAAGGATAGAACAGGTAAATAGTAAAAGAGTGTCACTATATGCTGACACTATTTCATTGAGTATACAAATGAAAAGGTACAAATGTATGTACACGAGGGCTGAGGATAGGAATAAAATATAGTAGTGCTAGGAGCGGCTGTTGAGTGGCCATGAGTGGATTGTCGAGGATTCACCAGGGAAGGTTTCCTGGAAAAGGTGGAATTTGAAGATAGGGAGAGCTGAGGTTTGGCAGATTAAGGAGTGGGGAGGGACCTCCAAGCCAGAGGATCAGTATGAGCAAGGGAAAAGAGACTTGAGGGCGAATGCAGTAAGAAGCGAGCTGTGAAGAGCATGCAGAGGAATAACAGTGAAGGGAGCTGGTTTGGATTGGAGATGTCCTGTAGGCAAGAAGAACTGGCAGGAGTGGGGGGCGGGAGTGTAAATTAGATAAGTAGACTTCTAGACTGTGAGCCCGTTTCTAGACTGTGAGACCGTTGTTGGGTAGGGACCGTCTCTATACGTTGTCGCCTGTACTTCCTAAGTGCTTAGTACAGTGCTCTGCACACAGTAAGCACTCAATAAATATGATTGAATGAATGAATGAATAACAGGTCAGAGAGATAGCTGGAAGTGTAAATTAGATGACAGGTCAGAGAGGTATCTGGGAGCCATCAACATAGAGGTGATAGCTGAAGGCCTTTTATTAGTGGTTGAGCTCCATTTTAGAGTAGTTGTACTTGGTTGTGAGAGTGCTACAAATAAATGTCCCTAGAACAGTGCCCTGCTGTTTCCTTCAATACCACACGCCCATTTGGGGGATCAAAGTGGAGGATCAAATTGAGCAGCCACACTTCATCTCTTGACTGCAATCAAGCAGATGAAGAAAGTCTTGAAAACACACCCTTGTGCTCGGACCTGAAAGAAATCAGGGTGGCCTTGCAGGAAATCAGCTGATGGATTTGATGAAGGGCAGGCATTGGGCTTAAAAATAATTTAATCTACTCTATTTTACCATTCAATCCCATTGCCCTTGTCTCTTGTCACGTTTCCCCAAATAATCAGTCAGCGCTGAATGTCAACTGACTATCCAGGGAAATCTAAGGAAAAGACACCTAAGGGGACTTTATAAGCCAGGATGGGGAGGTAGGTCCCAGTCAGTTCTTATGGGTAGGTGAAAATAACACTGTCATCCATCTACCTTAGTCCATTATCATTTATTCCACCTTTCCCTTTCACCCCTCTATGGTGAAAAGAAAGGGGGTTAAATTAAAGAGACCCAAATTAAAATCACCGACCAAAAATAATAATAATAATAATTTGCCTGTGATTATTTAGCTAAGGCAAAACAAATATTTTGAGCAAGTATAAATTGCTTGCATTGTGTGTGTGACCAGTGTGTTTACCACCGTGAACTCAATCACCATACGGTAGGAGGTGGGACTAAGTGGTTTGACACATAACAGAGAAATCGAGTTTTTTTCAAAAAGTTGACACTGTCACCAGAGCCAATTCCACCACCGTTTCAAATGCAAAATTAATTTTGCGATTAACTGAAGAAGTCTCCTCACTGTCATCTAACAATGGAATTAATATGGTAGCAGGGTCTCTTCATGTTTCCTTTGTACATGGGCCTGGCGTCTGCAGGGGGCCAAACACTCATGCCAGCACTTGGGCGTGTGCCCAACTGAATTATAATTTTTGCATTTCAGAGCGACGGATGGGAACTTCTTTGCCATGTGACTTTTCCAAGAACAGGGTACTTGGGGTGGAAGAGAGGAGTCCTGAACCCCCCCCCCCCACCGCCAAGGAATCAGAAGTGTGGCTGGCATAACCATTACTAGAGTAAATGGCTGAGGATTTAATATCCGGGTCAGGCTGTCTAACCATGACTTGGACAAGGCATCAGATGTCACGTCCAACCTGTGTGAGGAGGGACGAGGGGAGGAATTGTTCATGCACTTATCAATTTTGTTAATGTCTCTCCTAAGGTGCTTAGTACAGTGCCTGGCATACAGTAAGCACTTAACAAATACCATTATTATTATCATTATTATTAATAAAACGAATGTTAAGGAGGAAATGTGCAGCACCCTAGATCTGCGAGTGAAGAAGGAGCTGAGGTCGTCAACAATAAGCTATAAGCCCCTTGTGGGCAGGGAACTTGTCTACCAACTCTTTTGTATTGCACTCTCCCAAGCACTTGATTCAGTGCTCTGTGCACAGTAAGCACTCAGTACATTCCACTGATTGCTAAGCATTTAGTACAGTGGTTTGCACACAGTGAGTGCTCAAATACCATTGACTGAATGATTAGTAGAGCTTCGACGCCCAGTACTTGAAGAAATGAATAAAAATGCCCATGAAACAATGAGGGAAATTTCTTCCCACCTCTGCTGCCCTTAGCAAAGATGGTCTGATTCCCAGATGTGTGCAGAGCAGGTCAGAGGCAGGTCTGTGGCCAGGGGTCTAGTATACTCTCAAGCCCTTGGGCATTCCTAACGCCTACTAAACCACATCTCTGGGTCCCAGGCAAGCCTTGTGTCTGGGCACCAGTTCTCCGTCTCGACCGACTTTCGGCAAATGAAAAATGTGTCATGTCATTGCAACCCAGTTCTCTTCTGTGCAAGTCATAAACATAGCGGGCAGCTTGGTCCCAAACTGGCATTCAGGTCTCGGAATAACAGGGGCGTGGAGGGTAAGCTCAGTGCAGCACATTCAGGAAAAATGAAATGAGAATCGTGAGGAACCAAAAACCAGTATGTCTCTACAAACTCCAGGCCCACAGCCCCCTCGGTGGCGGGAGAAACAGACTCTCACTTTTGGGGCCCCCACCAGGGCTACTGGATCATTTGCATCATCAGTTGATATTGACATCTATGTTACTGGCATGTCACGGAGAACAGCTACTGCTCCCTGGGCACTCCCTGCCGATTCGACATGGGAGCTGCCGCTTTTGCCGGATTTTGGTTAAATGTGGCAGCAGCTTCTACCCTGGCATAGCATGGAAAGGAAGTTCTCTCTTCCAGATTAGCAGGCTATGGGAGGGTTGGGTCCTCTACTGTCCAGCTCCCCAGGAGTCTTGGAGCAGTCAGTTGGGTGCCCCAGCGGTGACAGCTGGGTTCCCTCTCCTATCCAGGAGACCAGGGGGCAGTGGTTGCAGCAAGAACAGTAGGATGAGGAGATGGGAAAGTGTATTCTGGTCACACCTGCCCCTCAACCTCATCCCTTGTGGCGGTCCCATTCATTCATTCATTCATTCATTCATTCAATCGTATTTATTGAGCGCTTACTGTGTGCGAGCACTGTACTAAGCGCTTGGGAAGTACAAGTTGGCGACATATAGAGACGGGCCCTACCCAACAGCGGGCTCGCAGTCTAGAAGAGGTGAGAGATTAGTCAGGGAAAGCCTGATTTCAAAACGGCCCTGAAGTTGGGGAGAACAGTGGTCTGCCAGATGAAAAGGAGGAGGGAATTACAGGAGGGAGGAGGTCAGCAAGAGGATGGTAACAAGCGAGACAAGACTGGTCCCAGAAGCAGTTGTATTAATTAAGCACCCTACTGTGTGCCGAGCACTGTACTAAGTGCTTGGGAGAGTACAGTACAACAGTATAACAGACACATTCCCTGCCCACAATGAGCTTTCAGTCTGTTGAGGGAGACAGACATAAATATAAATAAATAAGCAGCTGCAGGGAAGGTTCAAGAAGGGTAAGCACATTTCTCTTGCCTTTCGGCTCCCCTTCCCCGCTCTTGGGCAAGTAAGAGGCCAGTAAGCTGGGTTGTCCCAGTCCACCATCACCCCTGAGCATTCAGCAACCTGCAGGTGAACAGTGTCAGATCAGCCAGATTGAAGAGTCCCTCTCTGCCCACGAGCCCTGTCGGCATAAGCAACAGACTGGAAAACCATCAACACTTTTGACAAGTCAATCAAATCCCGCACTTCATGGAGAGATCCAAGAAAAAGGTTGATCCTGAATTCACTCAGTCTTGAATTCATTCTAGACTGAAAGCTCCTCTCTCTAGGCTGTAAGTTCCTTGTGGTCAGGGAAGATATCTACGAACTTGGTTATATTGCACTCTCCCAAGAGCTTAATAATAATAATAACAATAATGTCATTCGTTAAGTGCTTACTATGTGCGAAGCACTGTTCTACGCGTTGGGGGTGATCAGGTTGTCCCATGTGGGGCTCACAGTCTTAATCCCCATTTTACAGATGAGGTAACTGAGGCCCAGAGAAGTTAAGTGACTTGCCCAAAGTCACACAGCTGACAAGTGGCGGAGCCAGGATTAGAACCCATGACCTCTGACTCCCAAGCCTGGGTTCTTTCCACTGAGCCATGCTGCTTAATGCAGTGCTCTGCACACAGTGATTTTTCAGTAAGGTGCAGTTGATTGTTTCATTGATTCATTGGCCCAAGGCAAGTATGGATATGAGGATTAATCAGTCAGTGGTATTTATTGGGAAGTTAGTGTGTGCAGAGCACTGTAATAAGTGCTTGGGAGAGTACAGTGGAGTCGGAAGACATGATTCCTGCCCTCAGGGGCAGAATCTTGCTGAAACAGAAATTGTGCAGTAGATGGGAAAGGCTGTAGGCTTTCCCACAGCTGTGGGGTAGGATTTCCAGTGCTTGGGGTCAGGAGCTTATCCCAAAAGGGGTGAAGGATCTGTGTCTGAGCAGTGAGTCTGTTGGCTTACCAGCTCCTCCAGGACAGGGAACATGAAATTTGCTTTTGTTGAACTCCCCCAAGTACAGTGCTTTGCCTTCAGTAGGTGCTCAATAAATTCCGTTGATTACTTGATTGGATTCTAGGCTTAGGCTGGGTAATTTTACTTCTCAGGTTCAGGAACATCCTTTGTCATATAGCAAGCTATTTTTCAAGCAGACGGAGGGAGTCGATCATACTTCAACCAGTCGTATTTATCGGGCATTTACTGTATTTGTCAAATCCTGTGCTGTCGAATCCTCTCCGACCCATAGCGGTGCCATGGACACATCTCTCCCAGAACGCCCCACCTCCGTCTGCAATCATTCTGCTAGCGTATCCATAGAGTTTTCTTGGTGAAAATATGGAAGTGTTTTACCATTGCCTTCTTCCGCGCGGTAAACTCGAGTCTTCTGCCCTCGATTCTCTCCCATGCCGCTGCTGCCCAGCACAGGGAAGTTTTGACTTGTAGCAGATTGCCTTCCACTCACTAGCCACTGCCCAAGCTAGGAATGGAATGGGTATGCCTCTGCTCAACTCTTCCTGCCGCAGCCAAGACTGGTAGAGTACTGGAACTCTCCAATTGTGATCCTGAGAAGGGTATTGTATTTAGGACACTGTAATAAGCGCTTGGGAGAGTACAAGATGACAGAGTTGGTAGACACACTCCCTGCCCACAATGAGCTTAAAGTCTGGAGTCACTGAAAAAAATTCAGTCATATTTGAACCGATCACATTTAATTGATCCTAAAACAATGTATTAGCCCTTATGTGGCATTGTATTCCAGGATATCGAAAGTCAGAAAAGATCTACCTTTCACAACTCCAGTGTTTTTTGGTTCATGTACCTCAAAATAATGGGAAAAATAAGTGGAAACCGCATGAATTTTTTTTAAGAAGAAACATGGAAATTTATCTACCTTTATTATCTTCAGAACTCTAGGCTGGTATTTTTCAGCTCAATATGTGGGTTATTTCTTTTTAAAAGCGAAGGAACTGGACACAAATATGAGATGAATAAGATATCCAAATCCACTTTTATGTATAAATTTATCGCCCCTTCTGATGTTGCTTTGAAGAGATGTGGGTGTTTGGAGCAGAGCCGTGTGGTCTGGACCGCTGAACTCGCAAAGCAGAGCCAAGGTCTGTGTTCTAGGGGATCTTGGAACAAATCCTCCATCTCATTTTCATTCCCAACACAGGGCGGCTGCTTCCTGTCTTCTCGCTGATATGGCTGCCATTTTTGCTTCAGTTCCTCGGGGCAGTTTCAAAGTCCTTCATGCTTAAACCTCTCTCTCTCAGTGACTTCAAGGCGGTCTCTTTCCCGGCCTGGGATCAGTTTTTCATGCCTTCGCTTGGCAAGGAATATCCCTAGCTAGCATTTGTGTTTATGCGTCATCCCAAGCTGTTTTCCTTGGGGGTTCCAACCCTACATTGTGGCTGCCTATTCCTACCTCATTCTGTGAGCTCCATGTGGGACAACGTTTAGGTCTGTTCTAATTATCTTCCATCTACCTCAATGCTCAGCCCATCGCTTTGGCACGTAGTAAGCACTGAATACACCGCTTTGGCACATATTATCATTATTACTGAGAACCTTTGGTTTCAAGCCCTATTACCGGGTATTAGTGTGAGAATGTATAGGAGCCATTGAATCACCAGGCCCTTTCAGTGCTTTATAATACCTTTCTTACAAGTTGCACGTCTCCTCCCTGGACACAAATCATTTTGAAACCAAGAACGTTCCCGTGGGCAGATATGCTCCATTTGTGAAAGTTGGATCAGACCACTCCAGAGGGGAGACCCCAGAGAGGAGAGACTGAGTCATGCGTGTATTTTCAGCAAGACCCAGCACACCGTGGGCACACGACAACTGAAATGAGGGCGGAATGCGCAGTCTGAGCGTGTCTGAATGAATGTGTCATTGCGTTCTCCCATCTCCTACCAGGTGCCTCAGGAGTCACTTGACCCATCAAAGAGCATTTTCCCTCTTAAAGAGAATAATGATTCAAGTCTCTTCTTTATTTCCCCATCTGCAGTGCGAGGGTGGCTATTGAAGCCCCAAACATCTTCAGTGATGTTTCACAGGTACCTGTTCCTTCTCAGACATTTGGAAAGACAGACAGTTTCCTTGTAGCATTGCATAAAATATACCTTTAAAAAGTATGGCAGAATTAGTTGCTCAGATTTTATGCCGGATTCCTGCCTGGATGCCACAGTGGCGTCTGTCACACGTTCTGCAAAGTGCCCAGAGAACAGACTTCTTGACAGGACGCTCCTCCAGCAAAAACCAACAAGAACACCCTACTTGGAACTACATTGACCCACTTCCGTGGTCTTTTTTGTGTGTGTGGTACTTGTTGATAAGTGCTTAATACATTCCAGGCCCAGTACCTAAGTGCCGAGGTAGATATAAGGTTAATCCCACGTGACACACACAGTCTAAATTAGAGGGAGGAGAATTTAATCCCCATTTTACAGATAAGGTGACTGAGGCACCGAGCAGTTAAGTGACTTGCCCTAGGTCACTCAGCAGATGAGTGGCGAAGCCTGAATTGGAGCCCAGATCTTCTCACTTCCAGGCCTAAGCCCTTTCTCTAGGCTGTGCTAGCTTAATAATAATAATTCCCAACCTCTCCCTCCTCCAAGCCTGCTAATAAGGGTTCTCAGCCTGAGGTTCCCAGACACCTGTCCCACCACCCAAAAAGCCTAAAATGAAACCCTTATGGGTCCTGCCTTGAGTTGGGGTACTGGACTGAGCCCCTCAGCAGTAGTTAGAAGTGGAAGATTGGGGTTTTATGTCTTTCTGCATGTTATCCTCACCCACGTTTTATTTTTCTTTCAAAAATGGGATTTTCAGGATTAAAAATATTAATCCTCATTTTCTTTTGCATGAGTTGTAGGCCAAATGGATGATGTCCCAGACTTCTTTTGTAACAAATTAAATGCACATTTTCCAGACAACTAGTTAAAGTGGACTGACATTGTTGTAACGGCAAAGTACAACATAGTGAATTGCAGTTAAAAACAGCAATAAATCAGCTCCTTGGCCTGCTTTCGGAGCAAGTTTCACCATGTAAATATAGGCTTTCCGCTGTCCTTGACAAGCTTCTCTTTTTTATAATTAAGAAAAAGTCAAACTGTTTTAAGCTGAAGCTCATTAATGCCAGGGGTGCATAAAGGGTGTTGAAAGCGAGAGACGACTCCCCGATTAAAGTCGCTTCTAAAATGGCAAAAACCCTAGGCCCCAGACTAGCTGAGTGTTCTTGGCTGAGTTATTTAACCTCTTCCAACTCCAGCCTCACCCTTACAGAAAGGCAGTTTGATAGGCGCTTGCTCCTCAGAGGAGACTCGCCCTGCAATTCAGGGTGACCAGTAGACTCCCAAATGACTTCAGTATGTTATCCACATCCGCATTTTAGTTTTCATGCAGAGCACTATACTAAGCGCTAGGAATAAAATACGTAGATGAGAATGAAGATATAGTACCTGGCCCTCGGGAGAATCACCATCTAAGAATAAGGTGAGGAGGAGTTTGAAGACAGCCACAATATCATTATTATTATCATTATTAGACCACACTTTAAAATTTGTAGGAGTCTGAGGCTGCTGCCATTTAATCCCATGTGGCCCCATTGACTCGGGGCATGTGGGGAGCCGAAGACTTGGGTGACCCAGTTGGAGGGTGTCGGGAGCTCCTGGTGATGGCCCAGAGTGGTCTGGTGGGAAGAGCAAGCTTCTTTAAGAACCTAAATGACATAAGCACCTCCTTGGCTGAGTTAGACCGATGGGACACCCAACATAACAATAATAATTATTATGATATCTGTTAAGTGCTTACTATGTGCAAGGCACTGTACGAAGCGCTGGGGTGGTTACAAGCAAATTGGGTTGGACACGGTTCCTGGCCCACATGGAACTCACAGTCTCCATCCCCATTTTACACATGAGGAAACTGAGGCACCGAGATGTGAAGTGACTTGCCCAACTTCCCTCAGCAGGCAAGTGACAGAGCCGGAATTAGAACCCGTGTCCTCTGATTCCCAGGCCTGAGCTCTTTCCCCTAGGCCACACTGCTTTCCAGTGGTTGCGGGACATTGCACATCCTACTTTTCCCCTTCTACAGCCTGAACTGTTCCTCTAGTAATCAGTTAGTAACAGCTTATCCATGTTTGTATCTACACCCATCTTGAACCCCTGGCCTCACAAAGTTTCTTCTTATAACAAAAGTCCAAATGCTGGGTGAAGTGTGTCCTCTTGTCTCATGAGCTTATTAAATAATTTAGCGTTGGGGGCCTGAAGGTAATGGTTGTCTGCATGCATGGCTTGTATCACATTTGTGAAGGCAATAAGGACCAGCGAAGAGAGCTGTGGGGTTACCAGGGTGTTGATGACGTGGGTTGGAGGTTGGGTCCCAGGACTTTTCTCACTCTCCATTCTGTTGGGCTTCTGACCCTGCAGTTAGAATGGAGGCTGACATCGCGAGGTGTTACGGAAGGTCAGAATTCGGGTTCATTAAGAGTGGCAGGCCAAAGCACGTGAGCGTCCTGAAATAGTTCCCTTCCCTTATGGGCATGGAACATGTCTACCAACTCTGCTCTATTGTACTCTACCAAGCACTTAGTACGGTGCTCTGCACACAGTAAGTGCTCAATAAATAACCTTGATTGATTGATTAAGAGAAGGATAAAGAGCTTTTAGCTATGATTGAAAATAAGCCTAAATGGTTTGAATCTGGCTTCACTTCCCAGGTTCATTTTAGCCAAATAATTAGTTTGGGAAACCACAAGGCTGGGGACTGGAGTCCTGGCTAAGTGTGTTGTTGGGGTGGGAGGGTGGGGTGTGTGTGTTGGTTGGGGAGAGAGGGAGGGTGCACACAAGAGAAGGCAGCTGGAAACAAGCAAAATAGAATTCCTTCAGATCTTGCAGGAAGCATCCGCTCAGCCTCTAATCTTCAGGGCAAAGGGTTTGTTGTTCAGTGCGTAAAGTCAGGGTTGGAGCTGAAACAAAACTTGCCTCCTGGGGCGAAGAAAATATCTCTCAGAAACTTTGCTCTACTGAGCCAGTGACTCTGAATAACTGTGATAAAGTTCTGTATTGCCAAACTCCGCTCAAGCAAGCCAGCCCTAGGACCCAGCATCCCATCGAAGGAGAGGGCCTCTGGAACGGTTCCCTTTCTCCTGTTCGATGGAATTAACTGTCGTTCCTTTGTGGAAAGATTTTCCCTGGAATTTCCTTTTTGGTTTGAATTTGTAAGAAGTAGAGTCGATATTTTTTACCTCAGATTCCTGCAGCATTATGGAAGTCTCTGTGGAATTCCATTGTCATATCCAGGGAAAGGGAGGTGTCATTACGGTTCCTCAACCTCTTGCTGTTGTTTAGGGTCTGTTGAGAACCCAGAAGTGTGTGAGGTAAGCACAAGACATTCACACTGTGTGGCCTTGACGCTCCAGAAGGCAGTGTAGCATACACCACGAGCAATTCACAGATCAGGTCATCATGTGCGTCCAGCAGATGGTGTTGGCTGACCGATCATGCCTGTAGGGCCGCTGGGGAAATCAAAAACAGGCCTGAGGGCACCCGGTGGACCTAAGGCAAACCTTAGAAAAGAACCACAGACCCTCAACTAGCCTTGTTTACAACCCCACTTCCCTCCAAACGTCCCCCTTTGGCCAACGCAATCTTGGAGGGATCTCCACGTGCCTGGAAGCCCTGGTCAAACAGAACTGCCTGATCCTGCCCTCTCTTCTTGTCCCCCCACAACCAGATTCCATGAGCCATGCGCTGCAGGCTGCTACATGGTGGGGTTAAGGGCTGAACTGATTGCAGCCTCCTGTAGCCCCAGTTCTCAGGAATGCAGATTATGCCCGGGCTCAAAGGCGCACAGCCTGGAAGGGGAGGGATGGGCCAGGCCATGGGATTCTGCCCCTCTTCCCCACCCCAAACTGAAATTGGGCCAAGATTCAGGGAACCTGATGCATAAGAAGAAATCATTCAAGCCAAAAAAGTCCTTTTTGAAACTTAAATTCCCCAGATGGGCTCTCTAGATGAGCAAGGGCCTAGAATTCAGAAGGTCTTGGGTTCTAATCCTGTCTGCTGTGCAACCTTAATCAAGTCACTTAACTTCTCAGAGCCTCAGTTACCTCATCTGTTGAACGAGGATTAAGAGTGTGAGCCCAATGTGGGACAGGGACCGTGTCCAACCTAATTAACTTGCATCTACCCCAGCACTCAGAACAGTGCTTGGCACATAGTAAATGCTTAACAAGTACCATAATTATTAATTATTATTTCTTACATGCACCATAGTACTGACTTAGCACTTAGTAGAGTGCTCTGTACATGCTAAGTGCTCAACAAATGCATTGATTAAGAACTGACTTCTAGGCAATGTAGGCCCAGGCTATGAGCCTGGAAAGCATGAACTCAAAGTGATGAAGTCCCCTCAGTGTGGCAGAGTACATTTTATTTCAAATACTGGAGGAAATATAGGTTTCCGGCTGCCTCATACATGTTGTAATCGCTTCTTTCCAAACAAGCCATAAATAGTTTCACCTTTATAATGGTCCTGGCTCTCCTTTTAGAGATCAGAAATGACTTATCAGCCGGGAAGCAGATTCTTATTTTGTCTCCCTCCCACAATCCATCACGAGAGGGTTAAGAAAAGGGCCAGTTATCTCCTAGCAGACAAATTCCTTGTACATCATTGAGTTCTACAGTGAACATCTCTGTGTGCTGTCAACTGCAGAGAAAGCAGATTACACTGTCTGTCTGTTCCATGAATGCCCTGTAAACACGGCCTTGGTACAGAAAGCAGATTTCTAATCAGCCAGGAAATGAAGGGAAGCGCCTAGTTATTTGAACATTTGAATATTCAAGTGTGGTTTCTTTAGAGCATAGCCACAGTTTGTGTTGCACTGGGGTCTAATGGCCTGACCGCCAGATCTCTCCCTCCCTTTGAGAAAGTTTAGACCTAAACAGTTGCTGCCCATTCGGGTTCTGATTTGCCTCTCACTGACTCTGGGGGCCCACGGACCTACAAGCACATGGCTAGACTAGGCCAAAGAGAGGAAGTCACTTAATTAGCGTTGATTGTTTCGGAGTCCATGTGCTACTTGAATTTGGTGGAAAACCACACTATTCTTTATATAATGATATAACAGTTGCAGAATTCTACTGGACACATACTGGTTCTTCATGCTCCTTTAAGTAAAATCAGGCTATTCCAGTGTCTCTGTGGTTACTCCGTGGGCAGAATAGCTTTGGGGTCCCTTGCTGTGACTTTGTTTTCCCTGTGAGTTCCATTGCTTCAGCCCTACCTTGCAAAAGATGGTGTATGGTATTTATTAATGTTAGGGTAATTGGGATTTAACTTTGATTTTTAAGCCAGTTGATATTTTCATCATGGCTTTGGTTCCTCAGTAATTATACTGCTGAGATACATAAACTGTTCACAGGTTGGAAAAAATGCAGGTTAAGTGCAGCAGTCTTCTTATCTGATCTATTTTCCAGGCATCTTAGTTTCTTCTCTTTTGCCTCTTTCAATTCCCTGCATGTTTAAAAGTGTATTTCTTCCTTTCCTGTGTCTCTGACTTCCACTGCCGCCTAATTCGTAAGAAAAATGTGCTTTCAACTTTTAACTAGGATGTTTGAGCATAAACTACCTTTTTGCCTTGATAAACTACTATCCTTTTTGTTGTCTTTAAACCTAGAACCACTGGTACAGTTTTTCCATTTTAATGAAATGACTAGGAATTAAATAAAAACTCCTTTCAAGTGCATGATATAAAAGGAAAGAGGAGGATAAATAGTAAGAGGGAATGAGATGCTTTCTTTTCTTTAGTAGTATTTGGAATTGGAGGAGTGAAACATGGCCCAGTGGAAAGAGCATTGACTTGGGAGTTAGAGAACCTGGGTTTTAATGCCAGCTTTGCCGTGGCTCAGTGGCAAGAGCGCGGGCTTTGGAGTCAGAGGTCATGGGTTCAAATCCCAGCTCTGCAGTTGTCAGCTGTGTGACTTTGGGCAAATCACTTAACTTCTCTGTGCCTCAGTTACCTCATCTGTAAAATGGGGGATTAAGACTGTGAGCCCCCCGTGGGACAACTTGATCACCTTGTAAGCTCTCCAGCGCTTAGAGCAGTGCTTTGCACATAGTACTTAATAAGTGCTATTATTATAAATGCTTGCTGTGTGACCATGGGCAAGTCACTTAACTTCTCTGTGCCTCAGTTCTCCTGTCCGCCCTCCTAGTTAGATTGTAAGTCCCCAGCAGTACAGGGGCTGTGTCTAACCTAAATAACTTGTATCTACCCCAGCACTTAGAACAGTGTTTGACACAGAGTGTTTACCAAATATCATTTTAAAAAAAAAGATACTCAAGCAAAGATTATAACTGCACACTGTAGGTGGCATACTTGTTTCCAATGATTCGGTAGACTGAACCTATCAATCAGTGGTATTTATTGAGCACTTACTACATGCAGAGCACAGTACTAAGCACTTGGGAGTGTACAGTACAACAATGTTAGCGGACAAGTTTCCTGCCCACAATGAGCTTACAATTTACAGAGGGAGACAGACATTATATAAATAATTTGACACATAAATTATTGATGCATTTGTTGATGAATTTATGATATGTACATAAGTGCTGTGAGGTTGAGAGTAGGGTAAATATCAAATGCCCAAAGACATTTGCTATGCTAATATCAACCCTGTTGATCACCCAGAAAGAGAAAGAAAAATGGGGGAGGAGAGAATGGGGGGAAAGGAAGAGAGATAGGGATGAGGAAAAGGAAAGGGGGAATCTCTTCCTCTTCTGCTTCCACCATCCTCTACCTGCACTGGGAAACTCTCTGCACACACCCACACTGTCCAAGACAGTGGCTGTGGGTACCGAAAAGTGGCAGTGATCCAGAGGTCAGCCATGGTCACTTGAGAAGCAGCGTGGCTCAGTGGGAAGAGCACGGGCTTGGGAGTCCAAGGTCATGGGTTCTAATCCTGGCTCCGCCACTGCTGTGTGACTTTGGGCAAGTCACTTAACTTCTCTGGGCCTCAGTTACCTCATCTGTAAAATGGGGATTAATCAATCAATCGTATTTATTGAGCGCTTACTGTGTGCAGAGCACTGTACTAAGCTCTTGGGAAGTTCAAGTTGGCAGCATATAGAGACAGTCCCTGCCCAACAGTGGGCTCACAGTGTAGAAGGGGGAGACAGAGAACAAAACCAAACACATTAATAAAATAAATAGAATAGATATGTACAAGTAAAAAAAATAAATAAATAGAGTAATAAATATGTACAAACATATATACATATATACAGGTGCTGTGGGGAAGGGAAGGAGGTAAGACTGTGAGCCCCATGTGGGACAACCTGATTACCTTGTATCCCCCCAGTGCTTAGTACAGTGCTTGGCACATAGTAAGCACTTAACGAATGCCATCTTATTATTATTATTTGGCTGTGGTAGGCCCAAACTAGCCACAATGTTTACAATGTTGCTGGATGATGACTTTCTGACTTCACACCAAACTATTAGCCTTTTCCTGGAAGAGCTAGTTCAGGTACATCAGCAGCTTCTGATTCAGCTTTGGAAAAAAAGATTTTTCCTCCACCTCTCATCGTCCCCGTCAGTGGCGACATCAGCCGCCCCTACTGCTGGCATCTCTCACCATGGAGAGCTAACACAGGTTGCTGAAGAGCAGAGCAAGAAAGGCATACTCACTTATACATAAATCTGACAAACACATTATTGTTTAAAAAATCATGCAGTGACTGCCTTGATCATTTGAAGGTACACAATACCCAGAAAGATGCAAACTGGAGATAATTTAAGAGAAGAGCAGAGAGATAGAAAAAGAGCATAAATATGTTTATTTTAAAGGAAACGTTCAAAGAAGCAGTTGCTGTTCACATGGTCCCTGGAAAATCTTCAGTCAATCGAACAGTCAGTGGAATTCATTGAGCACATACAGGAAGGCAAAGCTCTATTCTAAGCACCTGGGAGAGACTACAGTAGAAGCAAGACACATTCCCTTCCCTCAAAGAATTTCCCATCTAATGGGGAAGACACAGAGGCCCAAATTACTTAGCAGTAAAGCAGGAGGAAAAACAGAATATAACCAGAAATAGTGCAACTATATCAGGATGAAATAATTTAATAAATATTTGAATATACAAATAAAATGTACATGTGTATGTAAGTGATCACAATAGGAAGAAAACATATGCCTGCTAAGGGTGGCTTTTGGTTTGTCCTGACCCGTGTTGTGAATCAATGGGAGAAAGTTTCCCATAGAAGGTGGGTTTTAGTAGGGATCTGAAGATGGGGATAGTGGTAAACTGACCGATCTCGGGGCATGAAGGATTCCAGGCCGGGGGGACAGCAGGAGAATTGAGAACGAGCAACATGGCCTTGTGGAAAGAGCATGGGCCTGGGAGTTGGGGACCTGAGTTCTAATCTCAGCTCTGCCACTTGTCTGCTGGCTGTGCGACCTTGGGTGAGTCATTTAACTCTGTGCCTCAGTTTCATCATCCGCAAAATGGGGAATGAAATACACCTTCTCTCTCCCCCTTGGACTGTGAGCTTCACGTCGGATAGGGATTGTGAACTGATTATCTTTTGTCTACCCCAGCGCTTGGTACAGTGGTTGGCAGATAGTAAGTGCTTAACAAATGCCACGTCATTTAGTATTTGGTATTTAATTATTATCATTATTCGTGAGGTACAGTTAGGTGTGCTGGAGAATAGGGTGAAGAGAATCGAAATGGAAGATAGGGTAAGCTGATGGAGCGCTTTGTAGCCGATGGTAAGGAGTTTTTGCTTGATGTGGAAAGAGATGGTGGCTTCTGAGGCGGCTGCATGGGGTTTTTCTATAGTTAGAGGGAACATGCTAAGTGCTACCTTCGTGAGCCAGGCCAATTAACATTGATCACAGGCCAAGACCTGGAAGAATTTGGGCTAGGCAGCCAAGAATTGCTGAGGGCAAATTCATCTTATTAAAACTGAAAATGGGTGCTGTGCCTCTTCAATTTTTGCTGCTAACTGCCCACTGGCACATCAGTACCAGGACTCTGGAAAGGATTGAGGAACAATTCTGTTTTATATACTAGAAGAGTGTTCCTGTATCTTGATGGAAAGGATGATTAAGTAGGATATGGGGTACAGAGAGGAGCCAAGGGCTAACCGGAAATCATGAAATAAAATCATGAGGAATTTAGACCCGAGCGAAGAAAATGACCAAACCTGAGGATTATTTTCTTAGCTTGTCCCCTGGCACAACTAGGTCAAAAAACTGGAACATCCTAGGTGACCTGCTTCATGCAGTGTGACTTTAAGAAGGGACCACTTCTAATGGGGCCAACCTGTTTGTGGAAATAATTATTTATCCCCCGTGCGTGGCCAACACTTTGTTCCTAGGAAACCTAAAGACGCCGAAGCTCTAACCCAAATACAAAACCCACTGGTAAAACACTCTATTTGTCCTAGAAGCCCATGAAGTGGTTGTCTACATTAGGCGTGTTTGCCTAGATCCTGTGTGAGCATTTCAATAGCCACTATTAGGGCTCATTTTGAGAAAGTGTTCATTTGGGAACTGTGAAATGAAAATATGAATCCACAGTGCAGAGTGCACATTGACAAGGAAAGTAGTCAATTTTCCCGGTAGTGTAGGCCCTGGCTAAGTGCTTCTAGTAATGGGCATCTTCTCATTTGTACCCCCACAGATTAGAAAACAATGAAACTCCTAACTAAGGGGGGTTTAGGTTTATAAGAAACATCCATCTGAAGACCAGAAAACACCAAAATCTGCTCTCTTCTGGGAAAGAGCAATATGGTCAGCCAAAGGTTTTGTTTCTGTCCTCAAATAAGTCCAAACCATTTTCAATCTCTCTCTTTGGAGTGCTGTTTAATAAAACACTTTCCTCACAAAGATTTTTTCTTGAAATCTTATTCGGTAATAGAGACATAAAATGTCAAGTCCATCACTTTCTCCCACAAGGGTAAATGATGGTTTGAGCTCCTTCTAAAAATTGTTTCTCTCCCCCCGTCCATTCCTCCATCATAACATTTGTTTTCATGCAGGCTGCAAATGTGCTTTTTGACTACACTCTGTCACCCACAGATTTCTCTGCACAGTGGGGGAAGAAATGGGGATTTGTGTTCTGTTTTCATGTGGCGTTCAGCATTAAAAAAATATGCGTTGCCGTCACCATAGTGGGAGCATGACATCTCACCAAAATGGATTAATGAATAACACTCATGATATGTGCTTGAGATCTAAATAAAACTGCAGCATAAATCACTGCACTTCTTTTCTCGAGATGGAACAAACACTTCTCAGTAAAGTGAGTTATTTCTGTAGTTCCTCAGTTGCCGCTTCACATAGGACTAAACTGCTTAATGCATCTAGTGCTTAATGAGGAGGCAGGCGGAATCAATTAGACTCCTTTTAATAGTTCAATTTCTGGTTATTAGTAACTCCTACCTGTATAGTACATAATCAAATTAGACCTAAAAAGTGCATTGTAATGAAACTGAAAATACAGTGTGAAGGGCAGCTGTGAATTGGATGATCATATTTTAGAAGTTAGAAAATGATCTCTCTTCAGTAAGGTATTGATTAAAATGTTTCAAGTTCAAGAGGACTTTGAGAGGAAAAAAAAGACATTCACCTGGTAAATATGAGGCAACTAGAGGGTTGTGAAGTGGTGGGGAGGACATGGTATGATGGATAGAATACAGGACTAGGAGTCAGAAGGTCTTAGGTTCTAATCCCAGCTCCACCTCTTGTTGGCTGTGTGACCTTGGGCAAGTCACTTCACTTCTCTGGGCTTCAGTTACCTCATCTGTAAAATGGGGATTGAGGCTGTGAGCCCCACAGGGGACAGGGACTGTGTCCAACCCAATTTGCTCATACCCAGCGCTTAGTAGGGTGCCTGGCACATAGTAAGTGTTTAACAAATACCATAATCATTATTATTACTGCCTAACAACCAGGTTAGGGATTGGTTGCTGTTGAATGATTATGTCAGAGTGTGAGATAATTTAAACTCCTTACCCTTCTGCCTCTAACATTATCCCCTGGCAAGTAGAAGGCTTTCTTTCTGCCAATAAGGATAACCTAAAATGATTTATTTCATTTGACTTTCGTGGCGGGACTACATTTGGCTTGCTTCATATGGTTATGCATTCCTAGAGCAAGTGTTTGAAATCAAATAGAAATGCCATGTGGAAAGAGCAGTGGCCAGAGAATCAGAGGACCTGAGTTCCAGTGCCACCTCTGCCACTTTTCTGCCTTGTGTCTTGGGGCAAGTCACATAACTCCTCTGGACCTCAGTTACCTGATCTGAAAAATGCAAACTGCGAACCCCGTGTGGGACATGGACCATATCCAATCTATCGTGTATCTACCCCAGTGCTTTCCACAGTGCTTGACACATAGTAAGCGCTTAACAAATACCATTTAAAAAAATGGAGTGACTCCTGTAGGGTACTCTCAGCAAGCTATCCTGCCTACAGATGTATGGGAATCCCACCCCCAGGAGAGGAGCTCACAAGCAACTGATCGATCGTATTGCTTGAGCAGCCTTGGAATACAAAGCACTCTTCTCAGCACTGGGGAGAGTAAACTAGGAATAGAGTACAAGCTCCCTGCCCTCAAGGGGCTTACGATATAACGGGAGTGGGAAGAACACAAGTTATGGGGACAAGTGGAAAGCAGTGATATAACTGGTAATGATATGAATGGATCAGGTTCAAATAGCTGAACAAATAAATATACAATTGACAGTGCATGCACATACCTAAGTACTAGGCAATGAATGTTCTTCATAAAGAGAACAACCCACAACAGAGTTCTTCCTGCTTGGTTTGTCTTGTAGCAGCTCAAATGTGGCAGGTAGTATTTATTGAGCACTTACTGTGTCCCGAGCACTGTACTAGGGACTTCTTGCTTTTGTCAGAGGTGGAACATGGGGATGAGTGGGCCAACACGCTGACCATGGCATGGCTTATGACCTCATGTTCTGAAGTGAGACCAGGCTACGCATCGTACTACATCCTGATCTCTCAAAGACATTAATCAATCAATCATATTTATTGAGGGCATAGTGTGTGCAGAGCAATGTACTAAGCACTTGGGAGAGTTCAGTGTAACAGAGTGGGTAGCTATGTTCCCCACCCATAAAGAGCTTACATTAATTGTTGTGTTGCAGTGACCAGGCGTTATTCTTTTCTGCCCATCCCTAATCAACTGAGGCATGGCTTGAGGGTTGGTCCCTTTGTCTACAACGAGGCTCCAACTTTAGGTTGCTTTTATGTTTTCTTGAATTAGCCAATTTAGTCGTGGACTTTTAGGAGGTCTCTTGCTTTGGGCCATTTCAGTGCCTCGTTTTGATGCCTGATTACAAAGCCCAAATCAAAGTACAGCAACTCAAAGCACACCTAAGTGGGGTCAAGCCGTTTTTGTGCTTAGAGATGCCCACTGAAGGTGGTTTCTTCTGGAGTATATAAAGCTGTGTGCAACTGGTACAGATGCACTTTGATAGCCACTGTGTTGCGGATCTGCAGTCCCCCTACACTGGCACCCTCGTTCCAGCAAATGCTGCGAGCCATTAATGAATAGGAAAAGATCATTCAGTTGATCTTACAAGACCTGCACTTAAGGACATGACCTCCGTCCAGAAAAGTCATAAATCTTTTCATCACTACTTGCAGAACAAGATAACCTGGTGACTGATTTTTCATCACTTGAGCCTAAGAGGATTTTCCTTCTCTGTAACATATGTATGTGATTTAGTTGGACAATGGATGGACTTTGACAGTTCATGGGGAATTTTTTTAATGTGGAAATTTCATTTCACCCACCTGGAATTTACTTTCTGTGTACTTTATTTGGCCACACACAGCATAATGCAGGAATTTTTTTTTATTCTTTCAGATAAGCTGGGTGAAAATGCTTACTTCTGGGGTTTCATCCAAGAGCTTATTATTTTGCTATCTGACTGGGCTATTGTTGTAATTAAACATTCCAGTAGCCCTGCATGTTTTCAAGGTGCTATGCAGTCACTTGTATTTCTCTCTTCTCCCTCGGACCCTAGCTTATATAGGTTGGGTTTTTTCCAGAAAGGAAAGCTGAAGGTACAGAGAGTTTGTCCCCCAGGAAGCTAATGGGAGAGCTGGCATTAGAAAACAGAACTTCATGAGTTTCTGCTCTGTTCCTTATCCTTGGCTTCATCCTGCCTTTGCTGGAGATGTGTCTGACTGAATCTAGGCTAGATGCTGACTCTGTGGGAGAGGGATTTTTTACATTCTCTGTTAATTCATTCATTCACTCATTCAATCGTATTTATTGAGCGCTTACTGTGTGCAGAGCACTGTACTAAGCGCTTGGGAAGTACAAGTCGGCAACATATAGAGACGGTTCCTACCCAACAATGGGCTCACAGTCTAGAAGGGAGAGACAGACAACAAAACAAAACATGGAAACAGGTGTCAAAATCGTCAGAACAAATAGAATTAAAGCTATATGCACATCAGTAACAAAATAAATAGAATAGTATGCCAGTATATCCTTCCTGTGAGAAGGTCCTGAGACAGGATCCAGCATGATGATTTATGGTGACCTGTGATCGATCACTGGTATTTATTGAGCACTGACAAGATGCAGAGCCCTGTACTAAGTGCTTTGGAGAGTACAGCAGAACAGAGTCACTAGACATGTTCCCTGTCCACAAGGAACTTACAGTCTGGAAGACAGACTTTAAAATCAATTATGGATATGTACGGGGCTCAGGGTTGGGTAAAAGGGCTTAGAGATCCAAGTGCAGAGTTGACATGAGAGGGAGAGAAAGTAAGGGAAATGAGGGCTCGCTCCAGGAAGCCATTTGAAGGAGATGTGACTTTAATAAGGCCTCAAAGGTGGGAAGAGTGGTGGTCTGTCATATATGAGGGGTGAGGGCCTTCATCGGCCCCATTAGATCACAAAGTCCATGTGAGGCTCTGTGGAGGGGGAGATACAGAGTGCCTGGAGTCATTTCAATAGCTGGAAGCTGCCGGGAGGTACATAGTGCTGGTGTGGCAGTGAGCGGAAGAATGCTCATTACAATCGAAGAACACTTGGGGACCGGTGTTTGTTGATCCCAAACACCTGAGTCCTTACGTGTCCTAGGTGGCCAGGAGCAATCAGCCAGGGATGTCAAGCTGTGCAGTAATTGAAATTACGTAGTTTGGATGCAAGCGGAGAAAACAGAGCTCGGGTCTAGTTAATGTGCCTTGGGAATCTTTGGGCAACAAAGTGTTACCTAAATGTCGCAGTCTCATTTTACTGATACATAGTTGGATGGAGAGGCAGACCATGTTTCACTTTGTCCCAGCCTCTCCAGTGAGAGAACAGGAAAGCCAGAGTTGGATTAATGAAGTCATGGGCTCTTGCACTGCCTCTGAGGTACAAGTGCCCCCATGTGATCCAGGCATCACCATCTGGCTACTGCTCGGTGTCTCGAGGACACAATGAATTGTTTCCCATAATAATGGCCATGATGGTCTTTATTAAGTGCTTACTGTGCACCCAGCACCGTGCTAATCACTGGAATAGCTACAGAATAATCGGATTGGACACAGTCCCTGTCCCAAACAAGACATTTCTTTCTCATCCACATCAATCCCTGATCCCTCCACCCAAAGTGTGGAGCAGAGAAGAGTGAAAGGGATGGTGAAGGACCTCTTTGGCACCCTAATGGGTGTTGAGCCCTCACCCATAGATGTCAGTGGACCACCCGAAACTACTGTAAGGAGAGGAATCTGCCCTGTTATTAGTGATGCTGGTGATGGGGACCACACATTCAATCATTTTTCTTGTCTTTCTCTTAGTGATCATTTCAAAGAGATTTAATGAGTTATGGAAAGAGAGATAGCATACGTTTCTGCTGATTAAAGTGGATGTATAACCCACCCCATTAATTTTATTTTTGGAATATTAGGGTGACTTTGTAGTAAACTTAAGGAAAAAGATGAAATGCATGAAGAACCATTTTTTTTTTACTTTTATGTCTTATTGTGTTTTCACATGAGCTGTACAAAAGTGAATCTCAACATATAAAAAGGCTGAGAAGGACACCTGGAATAATAGTCTTTGTATGAAATGGCCCACCTTCCTTTCAAACAAGGAGAGAGAAATATCCTGTTTTCAAATTTTTCCAAAGGCAGCGAAGCTTCAAAGAACAATTCTTTGGTTTTTAGTAGGCTTTTAGCAGGAGAAGTGTCCCATCCATTGTAAAGTTTATAATTTGTTGCCTCTCTCGCTTAATGCTCCAGTTCCAAATGGCAAGGGAAACAACAACAGCAACAACAAGAAAAAAAGTGCTCCAGCAAAGCGACATTTGACAGAATGAATGTCGAGGGGGAGGGGGTCTGACTAAAGAAGAGCTGACTGTGTTAGAGTCTTAAGACCCCAGGTTTCCATCCAGTTGTCATCCCTGCCTGAACCAGCCTCACTAGATCCCGCAAAGAAGCAAATCCAAGCCCTCCCATTGGTCCCAACCTCTCTGGGGAAAAAGAAAGGAGAAGAAAGAGTGGAAGTGATCTATTGGAGAGACCATGGATTTGGGAGTCAGAGGAACTTGGTTCTAATTCCGAGTCTGTGACCTTGGACAACTCACTTAACTTTTCTGTGTCCAACCTGATTATCTTGTATCTACCCCAGTGTTTCAGACAAAGCTTGGCATATAAGTAGTGCTTAACCAATGCCAGAAAAGAAAAGAGATGGAGGGGGTGATTTGAGTGGATCCGGGGCTATCCAGAGTCAACCCCGACTCTTTGAGCAATGTTCCAGGGCCCCAGATCCTGAATGAGCCACGGTACCTGCTCTCGAGAAGCTTACCCCCTAAGGGATGCTGGACGATTAACATGAGAAGAAACTCCAGCATATCGACGTGTGCTTGACTTGTCTTCATTTTCTCATTTGAAAAGCTAGGAAAAGAGCCTTCTCCATCCCATTAGGTTTTGTCAGTTTCCAGGCCTGAGGTTTCCATGCTCCATTTCAGAATAGAAAGTAGCTGAAAGCACCAGTGCAGGAATCAGTGGCCCTGTGAACATGTCAGAGGAATTGATCCCCACCCAGCTTGCTTTGTAGTTAGAAGTGAATGGTCATTGATTTCTCCTATCAAAATGCAAGCTGGGTTCTAAAGTGCAAAGCGCATCAATAGAAATTGCAAATACTTCTAGTCCTTTTAAAATGGTGGCTGCACTGGTGTCAAGCAGGGTGGGGAAGCAGCGTGGCTCAGTGGAAAGAGCCCGGGCTTTGGAGTCAGAGGTTATGGGTTCAAATGCCAGCTTCTCCAATTGTCAGCTGTGTGACTTTGGCAAGTCAGTTCACTTCTGTGGGCCTCAGTTACCTCATGTGTAAAATGGGGATTAAGACTGTGAGCCCCCCGTGGGACAATCTGATCACTTTGTAACCACCCCAACACTTTGAACAGTGCTTTGCACATAGTAAGCGCTTAATAAATGCCATCATTATTAAGTACAGGGCTCCTTTGACTACAGATTCTGTGTCCATTTGAGGTTTTCATCAAAGGGGTATTTCTCCTTTCTAGGTATCTGGACCCGCAGGGCAAATACTTCTCCTTGCCCCTCCCCTCCCCCAAGCATATTACTTCTGTCCATATCTATACTCTGCTGCTTTCTCTACCTGAACGTCATTTTAGTTTGTCTCCCCTACTAGTTTGTGAGCTTCTTCAGAGAGTGTGTCTACTAACTGTACTGTACTCTCCCCATCATCTCTCCTCCTCCTACTTAACCTCCCTCATCTCCCACAACACCCCAACCCACACGATTTGGTCCTCTAACACCAACCTACTCAGTGTACCTCGATCTTGTCTCTCTTGCCATCATCCCCTTGCTCATATCATCATCCCACTAGCTTGGAACTCCCTCCCCACTCTATCCTACAGACACCATGCTTCTCATCTTCAAATCCCTACTAAAATCATATCTCCTCCAGGAAGTTTTCCCTGACTAAGCTCTCATTTCCCTTCCCATTTGCCTTCCTTTCTGCATCCCCGTTCTCTTGGGTCTGTACCCCATAAGTATTTTAATACCCTACCCCCAACCGCTCAGCATTCATTCAGTCAGTCATATTTATTGAGCGCTTACTGTGTGCAGAGCACTGTAGTAAGCGTTTGGAAAGTACAGGAACCTATCCTTATGCTATCTGTAATTTATTTTAATGCCTGCCTCCCCAACTAAATTGTAAGCTCCTTAAGAGCAGAGATGGTACGTACTGACTCTTTTGTCTCCTACTCTCCCAAATGCTTAGTACAGTGCCACTGCCCATAGTAAGCACTTAAAAAATGCCATTCATTAATTATCAGAACAGTGCTATTTACAGATTAGTGCTCAAGTACTATTTGGATGGTTGAGAAAGGGATGGATTAGTTTGCTCCTGTTCCGGACTAGAAGAAGGAGGAGTGGGTTTACTCCAGGAGGAATGGGGATTAGTTCCTATGATTCTGGGGTTCCCCATTTTGAGAAGTGGTACAATTCTCCCTGAACCCGTATTGCACCTGTACAGCTGGTGAGTGACAAGAGAGGCAATACTGAAGCCACCTGGTCTTGTATAATTATCCCTGTGCTCATGTTAAATGAGTCAGAGAAACACTTGCAGTTAATATCAAGTCTGTGCCAAAGCAATTACTGTAACATAGAGGAGAAATCTATGCAGTAAACTTTGACTTGAGTTCCAGGCAATTGAGGAGAAGCAACATTTTATCTGTTTTTCAGGTTCCCAAAGAAAAAAATAATTTGACCGTTTGCTTGGGCGTGCTCACAGAAAGGAGTATGCTGAAAATTCAGCAGGTGTGTGTTGCCACTTCCAGGAATGCTTTCAGACTTCTGAAGAATTCCCTGAAAGTACTTTGTGCATCCATATGTACAGGGAGCCTCTTTTAAGAGAGGGTTCTGGAGACAGGGAGACCAATAAGGATGGTAATGCCAGCCAGGAAATGATGCTCTGAATCAGGGTAATGGCAGTAAATGTGCAGAGGAACGTGGTAGAAGAAAGCTCAGCAAGGTTGGTCGGGGTTTGAATGTACGAGGTAACAGAGGGGAATCAAAGATCACACCAACACGGCGATCTCCCGGGACGCAGTGGATGGTGATGGTGTTGACCCATGGTGGGAAAGTTAGGAGGTTGCCAAGAGACAGATTCAAAAATATAGTGTCAGGCGCTACGCTAGGCAAGCCCATCCACATGGCTAAGGAAGAACTTTACAGGTGCTCAGCGTGAAATTTCCTTTCAGTCGCAAGTATCGTCCACAAGTTGCTTCTTTGAAAATGAAGGACTGAGAATGTGGATGCTCTGTCTTGTGCTGTCTCTCTGTCTCTTGCTCTGTCTCTCCCTCCCTCCACATTATGCAACAATGCAGCAAGCTGTAATGAAAAAATGCTAATGCCCCAGAGAAAGTGTAAAGGAAAGTGTGCCTGGGCCTGTCGTGGGCCTGTTCTCAACTGTGAAAGACTTTGGTCCCTGCAGTGGCTTTCCTTAGCCGAAAATCTGCACCGCATGGGTCTTCTCAGTGTGTAATTACTTAAAGATCTATAGGTAAGACTTTTCAATGCTTAAATAACTACTATATGAAGGCTTCATGGTGGGCGTTTTTCTAAAACCAGAACAGACTTTGGCTCCATTGATTTGATGATGCAGTTCACTCCAGGGGCTAGAGACAGCGGCGACTAATAAAGAATGCTGAAAAGGTTAGAGCACTTTCCCCCCCACCCCCTTTCCTTTTTTTTTTCACTAGGTTGAGCATTGGTTTTGTTTTTGAGGCTAGTTGCTAATAACAGCGAGGGTATCTGGACTATGCAGAACGTGGGGTTTTCTTTGTGTCCTCCCGCAAACTCCAGGCTTGTGCTGGATGGCCGCCTGGCTAAATAGGCCTCCCCGCTGGCCAGGTCTGGCTGGGGCCGCTCCAGGGAGTTGGCGTGCTATTCAACTGGCCCTGCTTGGCCTGGAAGAGACCGGGCTCTCAGCACGCCCTAATCTCCCCCCGACTGGACTGGAGAAGAAGGGTTGTTGTTAGCATGCAGAGGGAGGTTGCAGTGTCCTTCCCCCATGCTGGTAGCATTTTTTTTTTGGTGGGGGGGGGGGTGCCTTCTTCCCATTCTAGCTCCCCACAAACACCCACACACACGGGGTAAGGGTCCGACACAGTGCCCACACCCTGCTGCAGAATCAGCATTGACAGGATTTCTTGAGGCTCCACCAAAGCTGGAGCACTGTACTAGATGCTTGGGAAACCTAGGAAAGAAGGAAAAGATGCCAGGTCTACCCTTGAGAAGCTTGCTTTTTAATGGAGGAACTCCCCGGGGGTGAGTCAGGGACGGGTTGGGAGTGGTGGTCCCCAAGCACTTCCGTTGAGTCTACCAGTCACCCGGCTGCCACTGCCATTCCCCTTCTAAGACTCCTATCGGAGAATGATCTGGCAGGGGGACGGACAGCCGCGCAGGCAGCTGCTACCCAGGAAGTGAAGCTCTGCTTGCCAAAGATCCAGCACATAAAACAGTGCTTGGCACACCGTAAGTGCTTAACAAATACCATCATTATTATAAGAGACAGGGGGTGGCCAGTCTCCTCTTTAGCACTCCAGAGGGCAGACAAGTCAGGTGAACATCATCGGTTTAAGCAAATTGAGGATGGACGTGGACACACAGGCCTGAAAAATAATGTTGTCTGGACCCTTATTTTAGTGACACCAAAGCCCTTCGATTCCAGGATCCCAGAGTCCAGGCGGGCTTCCACTCTCCTCACCTGGGAAGTGGCATGGCCTAGAACTTGGGGTTGAGAGCTGGATAATCCATGTTCTAAACCCAACTCTGCCCCTACCTTGCTACCTAAGCTTTGACATGACACTTAACTTCTCTTGGTCACAGTTTCCTTAGCTGTAAAATGACGATAAAAGACATGCTTCTCCACCTTTTAGATTGTGAGTACCATGTGGGACATGACTTGAATCTGATCTGATTATTTTGTATCTGCCCCAGCACTTTGCTCAATGCTTGGGCACATAGTAAACTCTTAATAAATGCACTATTGATAATAATTTCACTCCAGCAGGAAGGATTTGGGTGAGAGAGAGAGAGAGAGAGTGCTTCAGGAATTCACTCTCTTCCCAATCCTAGCTACCAGAAGCAGGGTGGCCTAGTGAAAAGAGCATGGGCCTGGGAATCAGAGGACCTGGGTTCTAATTCTGGCTCCACCAATTACCTGCTGGGTAATCTTGGGCAAATAAAATACTTAACTTCTTTGAGCTTCAGTCCCCTCATCTGCAAAATGGGGATTCAATACTTGTTCTTCTTCCTACTTAGAATGTGAGCTCCGTGTGGGATCTGATTATCTCGTATCCACCCCAGTGCTTAGTACAGTACTTGTCCCATAGTGAGCCCTTAGCAAATACCACAGTTATTGTTATCATTACTTACAGAGATTTAAACTGCACACTCAGGGACTGACAGGAGATAGGGAGAGGCTCCGGCCTATGTGCTCAGGCACACATGGACACCTTTATCTCTAGGTTTCTAGGTTTTACCTGTGGAGAAAGATTGGAGCCATAAAACACAAAGAGTTGGTCTTTGCAAAACCTGGCCAGTTTTGCCACAAGTCCTGGTTAATCAGTGGTACTCATTGAGCACTTACTTTGGGCAGAGCACCAAACTAATTGTTTGGGACTGTGCAAAAGAGTTGCTAGCCATGATGCCTGCTGTCAAGTAGATTACAATCTAGACAGAGAGACAGCAAAATAAATTACAGGTAGGGGGAGCAAAGTCCATCAATCAATTAATCAATCAATGGGATTTATCAAGGGCTTGCTATGTGCAGAGCACTGAACTAAACGATTGGGAAAGTACAGTACAACAGAACTAGCGGACATGTTCCCTGCCCAAAACAAGCTTATGGTCTAGAAGACTGAGAGAAATGCCCTTATGTCAGACTGGGAACAAAGCAAATCAGGCAAAAACAGAGAGAGGTTTTTGGAGGATTTGCAATTTCTTATGAAGGCTTAGCTCTAGCCCAGATTGTAACCCTGACAGTGAAGGCAGGCTCCTCCAAGAAAGCTCCACTGGCAGTCAGCCCCTCTGCTTCCTGGAAAATGTAGTTTTCTCCTTTCCTTCCCCGCAATTCCTCACTGTGGGCAGGGAATGTGTCTATCAATTCTGTTATAATGTCCTCTCTCAAGTGCTTAGTACAGTGCTCGGTACAGAGTGCTCAATAAATACCATTGATTGATTACTGACAATTCCCTTGCCATCTTTCAACCAGGCCTCTAATGGGATGGTTTGAAATCACACAGCCATACCACAAAGACTGCCTGTGACCCAGCTGTCTCACCGGCATGTTTTTAAGGCTGGACTTTATGTTTTCATAATTCCAGAGTCATCCAACCCATATTTATCACTTCTGGCCAAGGAAAACTTTACATTCCTGAGCTGCCTCCGAGTCCCGTGAGTGGCTTACAGCAATATAGTTTTTGTATATTTAGAGCAGTTCAAAGTTCTATAATCCTTTCAAAAATAATCTCCTGGAACTGGAGGCCCTGAAATTTTTATGTTGCGAAGCGCGTGACAGCAAAGTGTCAAGCTGACTCACATAAAATTTTCAACAACCCAGACCTCCATCATTACTGCTTCAGAGAACTCTTCCCAGCCTGTGGTTGACCTTGACTTTCTAGCTGTTGCTTTTCCATTACTAGGCTTCGGTGAGGCGGGATCGGTCTGAGCTCTCATAAGAACAGAAATAAGCTGAGATGGACAAGAGGTCCAGTCATTAATCAGTCCATCAGTAGTATTCAGCAAGTGCAGAGCAGGGCATCAAGTGCTTGGGAGAACAAGATAGAATTAGTAATCCCAATCCCGGCCCCCAAGGGTCTTATAAACTAGTGGAGGTGACAGACACCCAAATAATTTACAGATAGGCGGAAGCAGGAAGAGTGGATGGGTAGAAATGAATGAGTGCTTAGATAATAGGGTTTGGAAGATGCTACTACAGAAATACTCCAGGTGGTCAATAATAGTAATAATAACCATGGCATTTAAATGCTTCCTATGTCCTCACACCAGTCCTTACCTCACTCTGCTGCCCGGATCATTTTTCAAAAAAAAAAAATTCAATCCATGTCTCCCCACTCTTCACAAACTTCCAGTGGTTGGTTGCCATCCACTTCCTCATCAAAAAGGAGCTCCTTACCACTGTCTTTAAAGCACTGAATCCATTCACCCCCTCCTGTCTCACCTTGCTGATTTCCAACTACAACTCAGCCAGCACCGTACACTCCTCCAAAGCCAGCCTACTCACTCTACCTTGATCTCTTCTATCTCGCCACCAACTCCTTGCCTAAATCATCCCTCTGGCCCTGAACTCCCTCTCTTTCGTATGTGACAGTGTCACTCTCCTCACCTTCAAAGTCTTACTAAAAGCACATCTCTTCCAGGAGGCCATGCCCTACTAAGCTTTCATTTCCCCTATTCCTTCCCCTTTCATTGCCTATGCTCTTGGATCTATATCCTTTAAGCATTTGATATTCACCCCACCTTCAGTCACTCAGCACTTATATACATATCCCTAATTTATTTTAATGTCCACCTCCCCCTCAAGGCGGTAAGCTGCTTACGGTCCGGCAATGTGTCTGACAACTCTGTTGTACTCTCCCAAGTGCTTACTACAGTGATCTTCTAGGTGACCAAACATTGGAACGGTAGGGCTTAAAAACCCAACCTGGATAGACTTTTCTCCACGCAAAACCAGCTGAAGTTGCTTGTTCTCATTTGTCATAAATAATAATGGCTACGTTTTTTGTTAACGTCTACCGTGTGCCAAGCACAGTACTAGATACAAGATCATCATGTTCCATATGGGGCTCACGGTCTAAGTAGGAGGGAGAACAGGTACTGAATCCCTATTTTGCAAATCTGAGGCACAGAAAAGTGAACTGACTTGCCCAAGGTCACACAGCAGATACGTGGCAGAACGGAATTAGAACCCGATCCTTCTGACTCCCAGGGCCGGGCTCTATCCACTAAGCCCCTCTGCTTCTCAAATGCCGGTTTCAGTGAGAATGCTGCCCAAAAGATCTTTCCTCACAAACATCCATCCACAAACTCACCAGACTGCCCAAAGTTTGGAAGCTGGAAGACATATTTGAGCTCGACTTGGTACAGGATTTCAGATGCAGTTGCTTCTGTTTACATGGCATCTGCCAAATACTGCTCTTTAACCTGCCAATAAATGGCCCCAGTCCAGGAGCTGATAGGCAGGCCGCCAGCTGCTGTCACTGAGCCCGAGCAGGCTTTGAGAGGGAGACATGAATTCTGGATTAGGAAAATAAAATTCCATTCATTGGCAGGAAGAGGCCTCTCAACCTCGCTCATTTCCAAACCCGCCACCAAGATCGCCCGCCTCCTATTCATAGCCAAGGTGCTTTGGCCCTCGTCTCCAGGAATGTCCTGAGGATTTCAGGAACGTTTGGAAAGCCAAATCTGGACGAGAGCCTCTCGTTCCCTTCTGCTGCCTGCCCTCCTCCCACCTTCTCCCCGAGGGCCGTTCCCTTTCCCCGCTCCGCCACGATTCCACTCTCCCACATTACTGCCGATTATAAAGCCGCATGGTGCAAAGGTTGCTTGTGTGCATTTTAGAGATAAATTTGTGACAGCTGGGCAGATGCAAGACTAAACTCCAAAAAGAAAACGAAAACTTCCATGGGGCAAGGAGTATATTCTGAGCGGCTTTGCAGGTGGGGCGGCCTGTGGTGCTGAGGGGAGGAAGAGATGTGGCGAGCAGCCGATTGGCCAGGTGCCACGGAGTGGGGAGGGAGGGGAAGGGGGAAGGGAAGCATATGAACGAGCTGCAGAGTCTTGAGGAAAGCATTTTTGTCTTTTGGGCTGCATTGGCCCCGGCGGTCTGGCTACGGCTGTTGTGCAGAGAAAAGTGCTAAGCGAATGCCCAAGGTTCTCCATATTATTTGTGTACGCTGACTGTGGGTTCATTTCAGATGTATTTCACAAATTTGGCAGCATGAAGCTCTGACAAAAGAAGAGACATGGTCACCCACCGGCTGGGGGACTTCTCCGACCCACTCGGCCTTCACGGGAGGTACACTCAGAAAAACAAGGTGTCCCCCTCCCCGTTTCTCTCCCCGCTGCCCCGCCAGAAGAGCCAGAGAAGAAAGGAAATGCATGTCTCAGGACGCCATCTTCTTCTTTCTCTGTGGGAGCATAGGTTCAGACCTTTGCTCAGCCAAAGTCAGGTGATCCCCACCACCTTGTTCCTTGAGATGGATCTTGTTTGTCTCCCAGTGCTTGAGTTTGTGACTACAGAGGGGAAAGTAACATTCCCACCTATTGGCTTGGAATGCCTCTCTCCCCGGCCACCCCCAACCCAGCACTTCACGTTTCCCCTTCTCCTAGAGTCTCCCACAGAGGCTCCCTCTCCTACTTAGACTATGAGCCCCATTTGGGACAGGGATTGGGTCCAACCTGATTGTCTTGGATCTACCACAGTGTTTAGAACAGTGCTCAGCACTTAAATAATAATATTATTATTATTATCATCATCGCTTCACCTGTAAGGGTTTCTCCTTGGAGCTCACCCCACCTAGAGCAGCAGTCTCCAAACCCCTCTGTGTCAGTCGTCACTTTTCTTGACGGGCGCTCCTGTCTTCCTCTGGGAGAAGATTAAGCTCCCGAAAATGCCCATCTGGTTACTAGCCTGGAACCAACCCAGTCTCCAGAGTCCTGACATGAGACCAGTTAAACATCTGGTGGGAAATTTCTCTGTGAACGGGAACGTCATCTGGGACCACACTCCACAACTCTGATATCTGCCACCGTCATCTTCCCATCCTGTTAGTATCCTGTGAGATGATTTAATACAGTTCACCCCCCTTGATGGACTTGTGGAAACTGCTGCCCAAGATCTGTTTGAATGAGCTCAACTGTGCTGCATTTGGGGTTGCCCAAGTGCTTAATTGGTATAGCCCCAAATCAAATTGGGCTTTTCACTGAGGCAGGCGGGGAGCAGTTTTCGCTAGCTGTAGAGGAAATTTCCCGCATGCCTTCATAATATAGCTGGGCTTTGGGTTTCAGGCAGGTAGATGCTAAGGACAGGGATCATTGAGGGAGTGGCTGATAAGACCCACCAGCCTTTCTGCATATTTTGCCCTTATAGATTGCCCCTCCCTGCCTTTGTTAAGGAACAACAGCTTGGCATAGTGGAAAGAGCACAGGGCTGGGAGTCGGGAGATCCAGATTCTAATCCCAGCACGGCTACTGGGTGACCTTGGGTAAATTACTTAACCTTTGTGCTTTGGTTTCAAAATCTGTAAAATAGTGATGATACCTGCTTGCCCTCCTTCTTGTGTCATGAGACCCCACGTGTCAGGGACTAGTGATGGGTGAAGGATCAGCCCAAGTCCCTCCTAATGGGATACGGTTATGGAGCACTCTTAGGATAATAATAATGATGATGTTGATAATAATAGCATTTGTTAGGTAGTCACTGTGTGCAGAGCTATATTAAGTGCCGGGGTAGGTACAGGATAATCAGGCCAGATTCAGTCCTGCCCTACATGGAGCTCACAAACTAAAAAGGAGGGAGAACAGGTATTCAATTCTCATTTTCCGATGTAGAAACTGAAGCACACAGAAATGAAGTGACTTGCTCAAGGTCACCCAGCATACAAGTGGTGGAGCTGGGATTAGAATCTAGGTTCTCTGACTCCCAGGATCTTGATCAACCTCTTCGGTCAACCAGGCCTTTTTGTCAGTCAGTCCTTTATTGAGCACTGTACTGTGTGCAAAGCATGGTACTAAACACTTGGGAGAGTACAGTATAAACCGTTGGTAGATACATTCCTGCCCACAACGAGCTTGTGGTCTAGTAGTTGCTTCCAGAATCCTGATCTACCAAAGCTGTAGAGCATTTGTAATCTAGTGGTGGTAGGATCTCCCAGAATCACAAGTCAGAATCCAGGTAACTTTTGGGGACTGGCATAGTTAATAGAAGGATTTAGTGCCTTTATTCCCTTAGTTTGAAAGCCAGCGATCGGGAGTATTTCCATATGAATAATGCAGTTATTTGTCCATTTATGTACCCAACAGGTGTGGGTATCAACCACTTTAAAGATAAGTCAACAGAGGCACGGGGAGTTTCTAACTCCTCCTCCTTCTCCTCTTCTTGCTTCTCTTCCTTGTTCACAGCAGCAGTGCTTATTGACTCCTTCCGGGTGCATCAGGTGCAGTAGACTGTATTAGGCTCTTGGGAACATACAGCAGAAGTAAAAGACCCAGTTGCTCTCTCCAGACCTAGAGCTAGGCTGCTCTAAGTCCAGCTGTTTTGCTAACGTATCCAGTGACCACTTTCTCCCATTCTTCTTGTATTGGTTTTTCCTGAGTCACTTTCCTCTGCCTCCTCCTCCCCGCATCCTCCCACCGACCCTGTGGGCACAGCCACATCTACTTTTCATTTCACTTTGGTGGCTTTTACTCAGGCTCCTTTTGCCTCTCCTTGTTGGTGGATTTTGCAGTTTGAGAGGTGACTTTCCTTTGAAAGTCTCTCCCCACAATTGGTGTGAGTCTTGAAAGGATCCTGGCTTTATTACTTGTCAAGACAATATGTACAGGACCGCTAGATGTGGCATTACGTGTTTCATTTTCTCCTGTTTGCAGTGCGTTGTCGGTAAAGCCGAGAGGTTGGCTGAGCGGTGCTTGCTTTGAAACCCTAAGACCCCCTGGAACTTCAAGTTTGCATCCCAGCAGGGTCAACTACAGCTCTTCATCCATCTCAGGTGGTTAAATTGGACTCCTTGCAGTTCACTCTGGACAGGGAGAGAGAGCTTCGTATGAGGCGAGGGGCCCCACAGTCCTGTTTTCTCTGCTGAAGTATTCTAGATCCCAGATACATTAGGTTGTGAGCCCCACGAGAGACAGGGACCATGTTTAATTCCCACCTGTATATCCCAGTGCTTACTACAGTGCTCTGCACACAGTAAGCATTTAATAAATGCTATTACTACAGCTGTACTTTTGTTAAGAAGAAGAAGAAATGTATTTAAGTGCTTACTATGTGCCGAGTACTACACAAAGCACTGGGAGAGATATAAGATAATCAGGTGTCACACATGGGACTCACAGTCTAAGTAGGAAGGAGAACCAGTATTGAATCCCCATTTTACAGATGAGGAAACTGAGGCACAGAAAAGTTAAGTGACTTGCCCAAGGTCACACAGCAGGCAAGCAGAGGATCAGGATCTTTCCACCAGGCCACACTGCTTCTCTAAAAGAGGGAATTTTCCCCCGAGTCCAGGGCAAAATGTTCTTCTCCCAGAGGCACTTGTAGTAGTAGTAGTAGTAGTATTTAGTTAGCAGTGTGGCTCAGTGGAAAGAGCACGGGCTTTGGAGTCAGAGGTCGTGGGTTCAAATCCAGACCCCGCCACTTGTCAGCTCGGTGACTTTGGGCAAGTCACTTAACTTCTCTGTGCCTCAGTTACCTCATCTTTAAAATGGGGATTAAGATTGTGAGCCCCACATGGGACAACCTGATCACCCTGTACCCTCCCCAATGCGTAGAACAGTACTTTGTACATAGTAAGCACTTAACAAATGTCACCATTATTATTAGCAGTAAGACCTACTGTGTGCATAGGACTGTACGAAGCTCTGAGGGGAAAAGTGTAGATGGAAATTAAACATGATCCCTCACCCTCATGGGGCTCACAGTCTAAAAGTTCAAGTAGGAGGGAAGAATTGAAGACACACAAAAGGAGTGATGAAACATTGAAACACAACACAAAGAAATAGAAAAAATAGGCTCCCTGCTTCGTCGGTGACTGGAGGAATCCAAGAGCAAGACGGGAGCAGGGTCTGAAGAGTGCTTCACCCAACACCGTGTCCATCACACTTCCCCAGCCTCATGCTATCCACCCTCGTGCAGGATGGGCTCCTGCAGATGCCACTGCCTCCTGGGGATGTTCCTCCGGGTGTAATGTAGAAATTGCCTGCTGACTTGGGCTCCTTTATCTCATGAACGTGTCTTAGCAAGTAGGCATGGTTTCGTCCTTCGATGGGGACTGCCTGGCGGCATCAGAGCTGCTGCTACACTGGGCGTTTAAGCACTGTGAGCAAGAAGGTGTTTGATGAATGGATTAGATTACACATGCATTCTGTATGGGAGATCATTTAATTATAAATGTCCCAAAAAGGGAGAGGAGCTAAAGTGAAATGTAATTGTCATTCTCCCACTCCCCGTGGTCTCCCACTCTCAATCCTGGCAGATGTTTCTTTCTGAAAGAGGAGAAGGATAATGGGCCCTTCTTGCTTCTATGACTTGGTGTCCCGCAGAGGGAGCCTTGTGGAATACGGCTTCTTGAGTTGGGAAGCAGCATGGAATAGTGGATAGAGCACTGGCCTGGGAATCAGAAGGTTGTGGGTTCTAATCCCGGCTCCACCGCTTGTTAGCTGTGTGACCTTGGGTAAGTCACTTCCCTGTTGTATCGGCCTGATGTGGGGCCGGAGGAGGTGGCCCGAAGCCTCCCTCTCCAGCACAAGGCCTTGCTTGGAGCAGGACCGGGCCTGGGAAGGGCCCTGAAAACTCTGATTGGGTGACTCCTTGTATTGGCTCCCTGCTGGGTAGGCAAGGGCTGTAGTGGCAGCAGCTGCCAATTCCCTCCTCTTCCAACCCCCTCAATTTCACAAAGATCCTTACCATTCCCTGGAAGCCCACCACCACTCTCACCCACTTCCCCACCTCCCCTCTGGCCCCTTGATTTCACAAAGACCCTCACCAGTGTCTGACAAGGAGGCTAGTTCACTGAAGACTTCAGGAAAGAGCAGCTCTGTTCATCTCAATAAACCCCAGACTCCGCTGGAAGGCAGCGTGGCTTTGGAAGGGATCTTCTTTTGGGCCAGGAAGCTGGAGATCTTGTTTGTCCAAGGGGACGCAGCATGGCTTAGTGGAAAGGGCCCGGGCTTGGGAGTCAGACGACATGGGTTCTAATCCTGACTCCGTCACTTGTCGGCTGTGTGATCTTGGGCAATCTGCTTAACTTCTCTGTGCCTCAGTTACATCATCTGTAAAATAGGGGATTAAAACTGTGAGCCCCCCGTGGGAAAACCTGATTACCTTGTATCTACCCCATCACTTAGAACAGTGCTCGGCACACAGTAAGCACTTTACAAATACCATAATTATTAATATTATTATTATTCTCTTCCTGCACTCCTTACCCATCTTCTGTTCTGAGACGGAAACCCAGTGCTGTTCCTTTTGCCCCTTTTTTATTGTTCCTAGTTGTACTTCTCCCACCCTGGCCTCATCTATGCCTGACAGAGAAGTGTTGAATGCTGATGAGGTGTTGTTTGGCCCTATCCTAGGTGGTTATTTTCCGGGTAATTTCTTCAAGTACAAAGACTCGGTTCCCCTCCTCTGAGAGGCCAGGGGGGTGCAAGTTCCCAGATTATACATGCATGAGTTTTTAGATGACATCTTTGTCCCAGACTATTTCTGCTCTCTCTATTAAGAGTAGAGAGCTTGCAACTAGGATGTTTAATTTCAGGCATTGACCCTGGCCAACTTCCCAAGCCAGAGCAATTAGTATGAAATGGCCTGCTAATGTTGGTAGTGTCAGTGCTGGTTCAGTCATTGATAATCAGGCCCCCGCTCAAAGGATCCCATTTTAGGTTTGTGGAAGGAGGGCTGCTCTCATCGGTGGTAGGGACTTACTCATTGGAGGATATGAGGAGGAAGGGGAGCAGGCTTCAGGAATGTCAGTCCTCGACAAGCAGTCCCAGGAAACAATGGAAAAAGGTGTCAAAGAGGGTGTCCAGTCTACTTTCCTCACTCAGTGCTCAAGCAATGGTATTCATTGAGCAATTACTGCATGCAGAGCACTGTATTAATTGTGCTCTTCCAGGGTTTCAGAATACCCGTGAGAAATTAAACAAAGCAAAAGTTACATAAATGAAGTTGATGAAAAGCAGTGGTCTACATCCAGCAGTTTCACTCAAAAGATATTAAAAAATTGTGAGGGCTAGCTATTCCTATTGGTGGGGAAACTGGCCATTTTAGCCCAAAACACAATTGGCTGTTGCCTTGCCTTTGTCTTCTGATTATATGAGCAGTTGAGGATCTCAAGGTAGTACCTCCCATGACCAGGCCTCACTTGATTCCCAGAATCCCCTTAAGTTTGAGAAGAGAAGTGCTTGGTTTTAGGGGAGGCTGAGGCCAGCCATGTGGAGGGGCTCATTTGGCCAGAAATTGAAGGGGTTTTGTTGGCCCTGGAGGTATGGACCAGTTTAAGATCAGACCAGGGAGAAGAAAAGTTCCAGGAATGACAGGATCATTGCTCAGGAAGAAGCTCTCCTCTGATCCTTAAAAAAAACACATTCTGTAACTTCCAAGGAATGGAGCTGGAGCCCTTCAGGATTTCAGACCTTGATTCTTAGTTCTTGTCCTCCTGCACTGGCCTCTTCTGCGCCAGACAGAGGGGTTGAATAGGAATGAGATGTTGTTTGGTGCTGTCCTAGGTGGGTATTCTTTCTTGAGGTCATTTCCTCAAGTTCTGAGTCTGTTACCCTCCTCTGAGAGGCAAGGAAGGTGCAAATTTCCAGATGGTATCAAAGTGGCAACATGGCCTAGTGGGGAGGGTATAGACCTGGGAATTGGGAGACCCAGGTTCTAATCCCAGATCTGCCACTGGCCTTGCTATGTGACCTTGGGCTCATCACTTACTGCCTCTGGCCATCAGTTTCCTCTCTTACATAATGGGAAGAAGCTATCTGCTTACTGTACCTCTTAGGTTGTGAGCCATAGGTGAGTCAGGGATGGTTTCTGATCTGATTATCTTATATCTACCCCAGCCCTTAGCACAGTAATGGACCCAAAGCACGTAATACATACCATAATTACTATTGTCTGTTCACCACGTGGAAGAGTCTGTTTTCCCAACAGATAGCAATCACTATCAGCAGTGTCATGTTTAAATATGAAGGAAGGCTGTCCCTTTTTCAGAGATGCACAGAGGGGCTGCTAAAGATGAAGATAGTCAAAATGGAGCACACAACCCTTTACTTCCTAATAATTGTGATATTTGTTAAGCTCTTACTATGTCCCAAGCACTCGGGTAGGTACCAGATAGTCAGATTAGACACAGCCCCTTTCCCACACAAGACTCAAAATGTAAGGGGGAGAGAAAACAGAAACTGAGGCACAGAGAAGCATTTCAAAGTGTCATTTCAGCCCTTAGAAATGCACTCTCCTTAAATTACCACCCAGCAATTAAGATCAAACAGGGTTTGTGCTACTGGATCGAATGGTCCTGGATCTGAATTCAGATGTTCAATTTGTAGACCTTTTTCTCAGAAAATATCTCATCTGTCTCTGGCCCAGGAAAGATCGAATGTGTTGCTCTTTTGAGACTCCTGCCTGTTTTCATCTCATCCACTTCCATAGCACAGTGTGATCTTCTGACCTTTAGGGCAATTGTATAAGGCCTATCTTGTTGATTTACCAATATTGAAGGATAGAGCCCTGCTGATGTTACTGGCCCTGGACTCCACTTTTTCTCTGGGCTCATGTGAATGGTAAAACTTTACCCAGCACACCTCAAACAAAGGACATTTGACTTTGAAAAATTCTCAATGATCACTAAACAAGCGGAGAATTAAGATTCATTCATTCATTCAGTCATATTTATTGAGCGCTTACTGTATCAGAGCACTGTACTAAGCGCTTGGGAAATACAAGTTGGCACCATATAGAGACGGTCCCTACCCAACAACGGGCTCACAGTCTAAAAGGGGGAGGCAGGCAACAAAACAAAACATGTGGACAGGTGTCAAGTCATCAGAATAAATAGAAATAAAGCTAGCTGCACATCATTAACAAAATAAATAGAATAGTAAATATGTACAAGTAAAATAAATAGAGAGTAAAATAAAGATACTCAAGTAATGGGGTTCCTCGGTGAAGACTGAAAGCAACTTAGGTTTACATAGTGTGCAAGATGAAGGCCCTATCATATGAAGAGACCAGTTAGAACTGGGAGTGGAGGGAGGGGAAGGAGAGCCGAGGTCAGCGGTGAAGAGGATGGAAGCTTTAGTGGGGGCAGTGTGGACCATGGGAGCAGCAGTACAGTCAAATTTGGGGAGGTAATGGTGGGAAGAAAGGGAAGAGACCTAGCCCTCTGATACTCTTCCCCAAAGCTTTCCTCAGCTTGTCTTCCCTGACCCCAGATATAGATTGGTCTGAACCTTCTGCACATTCACAGGAGTTTCTGATGTTCAACCAGAGCCATTTTGCATTAGTTCACTAGAGTAGATTTTCTCCAGCAGGATCTGTAAATGCTCTTTCAGCCACTCAGATTAGCACTAGTCTAGAAACTCTCAAGGCCTAAAACAGCCCGCGTAGTAAAAGTAAGACACCAGTCCTGGACTACTAATACTCATTCTCATCATTCTCAGCTTTATTTCTAAGGCACTGGACAGGTTCAACAGTAACCTGCTGAATGTGTTTGTGTATGAATGTGTGGAGAGAGAGAAAGAGAAAAAGGTTGTGAATTAGGCTCCCTTTCAGGAAAGGGATGTGCTTTCTCCATGAAGAGATCATTTGTGAGTTTTATTCACATTCAGATAGCAAACTTTGGAGTGTTTGCACTTTTCACTTTGACTTATTCAGCATATATTGATGTTTTCTTGAAGCTTCTTTTCACAGATTTCCAAACCCCAGATACCATCTTCAGTAGTGTTGTAGGTGGATAGACTCAGCAGCGTTTGCAGACTACTGGCTGTGCAATTATTTATTTTTGGTTCCCAGAAGAACTTTTGGTCTTTTTTTTTTTTCTCTCTACCCATATCATTTAAAGATCACCCTGTTTATAAAAGCGAAGTGGCAAAAGTAATACTCCGGGTGGCTTGGCAGCATTTGACCAAGGGAAAATTTCTGGGTTTCTTCTTAGGTCACCCTGAAAATATTGTCATAAATGCTGAATTGAATTTAGAATGGTAGAGAGAAAAATATCCTAGAGTATATCTGTTGGTATTTACAGGAGGTAAGCTGAGTCCAACAGGGAAAACTAAAGAGTATTTATTAGCCATCCCTCCCCCCACCCCATTCTCCCTTGTGTGCCTGTGCAGACTCTCTCTCTCTCTCTCTCTCTATTCCCCCCCACCACCCTCCTCTCTCTCCCTCCTCTCCCTTTCCCATCTGTAAATTTCAAAAAAGGTTAATGTTATGAAAGTTAAAGCTGTTCTGCTTGTAAGGAACACTGTTAAGGAGCTTAACAACATTTTTACAGAAACACTCGACCTTTAAAAACATCATAAAAAAAGCTCTCGAAAAGTCTTAATATTGTGAAGAAGAGTATTACCTGAATTAGAATTTAAAAGAAAATGAGCAGCTTCCTTTCACTGGAATTGACAGTGGCAATTCAGGTAATCCTCTAGACCGTAAGTTCCTTGTGGGCAGGAGTCATGTCTACCACCTGTAATATTGCTCTCTCCCAAGCACTTAGTACACTGCTCTGCACACAGTAAGGGCTAAATAAATATGATTGCTAAGTTTGAATAATTTATGTTCAGAATGTTCTCCTTCAAGGAAGCATTGCCTTCCCAAATCTCACCAGCTCCCTAAACCAGGAGGCTGATGGCAGAAACCTGTGTGCCCATTTTGCAGATGGGAAAACTGAGAGGAAACTGGCTTTCTTACATTGAACCTGGAAGCCTGTCTAGAGCTCAGAGACTGATATGCTGCCAACTTGTACTTCCCAAGCGCTTAGTACAGTGCTCTGCACACAGTAAGCGCTCAATAAATACGATTGATTGATTGATACGCAGCAATTGACCTAGACTACGTGTCATAGGTAACCCTGTCATTCCTGGTGAAGGGGACCCCAGACCTGAGAGAGGCATTCTGCCAGTACTCACGTCGTTGTCATCGTCACAAACATGATCACGCTGTTGTCAGGTTAGATTTAAGGAGCACCCAAACGTTGCAGTGCTGGTGAGATTTAAGGATGGAACTTCATTACCAGCAGGTAGTTCTGCTCTTTTAACACTGTCCCCTTTTTCCCCTTCATCCCCAGTGCTTTCCTTAATTGATAGAGCCCTCCATGACTCCGTCCCTTATTCCTACTGTCTCCCTGCCTCCCCCATCCTTCCACAGTTTCCCCAGGAGTAACCCCATTCCTGCTCTTACTTTTGAGCTATCTTCTGTGCTTTCTTATGGTACTCCTTCACTAGCTTGCAGCGCAAATCTCCTACATGGGACTTTGTCTCAGTGACCCTTTGGCGCCCAACACAACTAGCTAAAATTTCCCGGGAGCCCCCCAGAAGGGGTCCTTTTTCTGTCATTTCCCCCCCCCTGTGAGTCAATAAAGGCGAATTCTGGTTTCCTCGTTTGGATTTTCGTGTTCAGAGAAATGACTGGTTAGAAGAAAGCTTGACTGGTGTGTGTTGAACAGGAACAGCCAAAAGCTGCAGGGACTTGCCTATTTCAAAATAGTATTGAACTCAAACCACTCAAAAATCTCATTTATGTTCAAGGCTTTGTCACTTGTAAACTGTCATTTGGCCCTGGCTGGCTTTTATCTCTCCACAAAGTGAGGTTAGAAATGCCTGCATTTATCTGCAGAAGGGCAATTTCTTATCAATGATATTTACATTGTATTTGTTGATTCTGATGGATTCCAGTATTTGCCCTTTTGTCCTCTGAGGAAGACCCTTTAACATTTTTGCATTTTCATTGTTTTTAGTCATTATCCTAGTTACCTAAGTATTAGGCAAGTGGAAATAAAAAAGTGAGTATTTTTATCCTATGGAAAGACCAGTTTATAAGTGTTTCCAATGTGATTCTAGGATACAGTAATGACACTTTGAAAGCTTTATGTTCAATTTTTAAAGTTACCTTTTATATCACTCCTAAGTTGAATGACCTACATAATATGCTAAACTGTTCTCATAAAGGTGATCGCTTCTTTTTTTTCTATTCTACATCTGGGAGACTGAGTTGGATAGAGAAAGGAGGTTTGAAAATGACCATTATGTAGCCAGATATTGAACCTTCTCGATAGCACTTGAACTTCTCTCATCTTAAAACTTGTTGAGACCATCAAGCCTGAGTTTCCTTGTATTACTGTTGCTTTGACTCCCCTAAAAGGGCTCAGCCTGAATGCTGTTATTTGCAGGCATTCAAATTCTTTACATTTCAAAATACAGAAATGTAAATCTTAATGTTTATTGATCTCATTATGCAAACTTGTACTTATGTAATCAGTTCAGTGCTGCAGAGGGGAAGGATTTACACGATTGAATTATAAATAAAATGAAACCATGTTTTGGAATCTATTTCCAATCATCTTCAATATTCATTCATCATCATCAATCATATTTATTGAGCGCTTACTATGTGCAGAGCACTGTACTAAGCGCTTGGGAAGTACAAATTGGCAACATATCGAGACAGTCCCTACCCAACAGTGGGCTCACAGTCTAAAAGGGGGGAGACAGAGAACAAAACCAAACATACTAACAAAATAAAATAAATAGAATAGATATGTACAAGTAAAATAAATAAATAAATAAATAGAGTAATAAATATGTACAAACATATATACATATATACAGGTACTGTGGGGAAGGGAAGGAGGTAAGATGGGGGGGATGGAGAGGGGGATGAGGGGGAGAGGAAGGAAGGGGCAATGAATTCATTCAGTCAGTTGTATTTATTGAGTGCTTACAGGTGTGCAGAGCACTTTACTAAGCGCTTGGGAAGTACAGATCGGCAACATAAAGAGACAGTGCCTAGGCTTTAAAATATCAAGGTTTAATGTCCAAATCAATCACTGAGAAAATAAGAATTAAAGAGGTAAGAAACCATCCTCGTCATGTCCTAAAACTATATTCCCATCCCTTTGAAATAATGGAGATATGTCCTTAAGAAAACCCTCTGGTCATTTTCCTACACCAGAGGCCACATTCATCTGATATTCCCCAAATCATTTGCACTGGGTATTAAGGAAAGAGTTCCTGTGAATTTCTCCAGATTGATAGCTTTTTATTGATTGCTAAACCTCCAATCCACTCCCATTGTACACAGAATGGAGTCGACCATTGGGGCCAATTTTAGCCAATCCAAGTTACTCGCTTCTCACCCAAATTATCCTCTGGAGACCACTAGAAACAACAGGCGAAATCTAGGCGTCCTTCTCCCATCTGGTGGTGGCGGGAGTCAGAGGAGGGTTTCATGACTATAAATGAGGAATCCAGAATGCTTCTCCTTGGGGCAAAATATGCATTTTCTATCCCCCTTTTCTGAGCCCTGCCACCTGTTCAATTCCCATATATCTAAAGGTCGCAAGTGAGTGATCTTTTTCATTAAAGTGTCTCGCTATGGGTGATTTCTCATCATCCCTTCTGATAGCCAGTCCAGTCTTCAGTAATTTTTATTTAGAAGGCAGAGGAGAATAGTAGCTGTTTGGATTTTTTTTTTTTTTAGTTATTTAACCAGAGAATTTGGGAATTTGGAGTTTGCCAAGGTAACAACATGTAGGTATTTCATAATTCCACAGAATGGCTTTTCACTTTCTCTTTTAGGTTGCTTTTTTTAAAAATGTTGGAGATCATTTCCTAATTTCCTGTCCAAAAATTCCAAGGTATAATAATAGCCAATATCTGTTAATTTCACTTAGTAACCCTGCTCCTTTATTTTGATTACTCTTTTGGTAAGGAAAAAATTTTAAACAGTTGCCTGGACCAAACTCTGCTTAGAATTAAGATGCAAGGAGGACAGCACAAAGAGAAACATTTCATGAATGAAATGCAGAAAAACAATTAACACAGGTTGTAACATTGTTCACTGCACTATGGGTTAGTTGCAACTGGATCACTGGATCGGCCCATGAATGATATGTGTGGAAATAGGCCACAATCAAGTGTCTTGAGTACCTTGGAAGGCTCAGTGAGAATTGCTCAGTATGTGTTTTCCACAGCAGAAATTCAGCCTCCGTGCCCATTCCAGGAACCTTGGGGGCAAGGGCACAGCCCACTTGTGTGAATTGATTTCAACCTGGCAATCGACCCCTGGAGAATTGATTCTGAGTGAATGGGAAAGAAAGGTGATTGCCTTTGCTTTCCCTCTAGGGGGAGGGGGAGGGCAATGGGAAAGTTAGTGAACTGGTAAAACTCAGGCAAAAACTCCTCACCCTGGGCTTCAAGGCTTTCCATCACCTCGCCCCCTCCTACCTCACCTCCCTTCTCTCCTTCTACAGCCCAGCCCGCACACTCCGCTCCTCTGCCGCTAATCTCCTCACTGTGCCTCATTCTCGCCTGTCGACCCCAGGCCCACGTCATCCCCCTGGCCTGGAATGCCCTCCCTCCGCACATCTGCCAAGCTAGCTCTCTTCCTCCTTTCCAAGCCCTACTGAGAGCTCACCTCCTCCAGGAGGCCTTCCCAGACTGAGCCCCCTCCTTCCTCTCCCCTTCCTCCCCCTCCTCCGCCTTACCTCCTTCCCCTCCCCACAACACCTGTGTATATGTATATATGTTTGTACGTATTTTTTACTCTAATTTATTTGTACATATTTATTCCATTTATTTTATTTTGTTAAAATGTTTTGTTTTGTTGTCTGTCTCCCCCTTCTAGACTGTGAGTCCGCTATTGGGTAGGGACCGTCTCTATATGTTGCCAACTTGTACTTCCCAAGCGCTTAGTACAGTGCTCTGCGCACAGTAAGCACTCAATAAATATGATTGAATGAATGAATGAATGAATGGTACAATTTTTGTACTTATTAGCAAGATTGATTTGGTCCAAATAAAACTGGTCACTACAAGTTCCCTGACCCAAGCATAGTAGAGTAGGGCAGTTATCTAGTAAGTAGGTGAGTGGAGATAACCATTTAATTCATTCATTCATTCAGTTGTATTTATTGAGTGCTTACTGTGTGCAGAGCACTGTACTAAGCACTTGGTAAGTACAAATCGGCAACATATAGAGATGGTCCCTACCCAACAGTCTAGAAGGGGGAGACAGACAACAAAACAAAACAAGTAGACAAGTGTCAATACCATCAGAATAAATAGAATTATAGCTATATATACATCATTAATAGAGTAATAAATATGTGCAAATATAAGTGCTGTGGGGAAGGGAAGTGGATAGGGCAGAGGAAGGGAGAGGGGGCGATGGGGAGGGGAGGAGGAGAGGAAAAAAGGGGGCTCAGTTTGGGAAGGCCTCCTGGAGGAGGTGAGCTCTCAGTAGGGCTTTGAAGGAAGAGAGATAGTTTGGTGGATGTGTGGAGGGAGGGCATTCCAGGCCAGAGGCAGGATGTGGGCCGGGGGTCGACGGCGGGACAGGTGAGGACGAGGCACAGTGAGAAGGTTAGGGTCAGAGGAGCGGAGTGTGCGGGCTGGACTGTAGAAGGAGAGAAGGGAGGTGAGGTGGGGGGGATGAGATGATGGACAGCCTTGAAGCCGATTTAATTTAATGTGTTCCCAAACTGAGGTTTCCTAAGTGCCAGTCATAGACCTTAATCAAGCAATCAATCAATGGTCATTATTGATCATTTAAATGCAGATCACGATACTAAGCACTTGTGAGAGTTCAACAGAAGCAATGCACATGTTCCCTGCCCTCAGAGAGCTTACCATGTAAGGGAAAATCCAAGCAAGCACAAATTACAAACCTTGGGAACGGAAGGAAGAGCAACAATTTAACAATAAATGTACCAGCCAAATAATAGTTGGATGTACGTAAGTGCTGAATATGGGCATAAAATGAAGAAGTGCTAAGGGTGGCTGTTGGGATCCAGTGACTTAATGCTTTGTGAATTCAGTGGGGAAAGACCTCCAGGAAGAGATGAGACTTCAGGAGAATTTGAAAGTTCTTTAAAACTTGGGAGAAGTGAAAAGTAAGATGGGAATAGTCTCAGGCCAAGGCTCACCTTTCATTCTCAATGGGAAATGCTGTCATCCCATCATTGGAAGATAAAGAGAGCCAGTGGGAACTTTAGCTTTCCCCATATGTAATATGAATTATGTTTTCCACCTCCTATTTCTTCCTTAGAATTATAAACTCACTGTGGGCAGGAAATGTGTCTGTTTATTATTATATTTTACTCTCCCAAGTGCTCAGTTCAGTGCTCTGCATACAGTAACGCTCAGTAAATACGATTTAATGAGTGAATTGAGATGGGGAAGGTTGTGAAGTACCTTGAAATCTTGGGGGCAAAGCGTGAGGGTGTCCAACCATCTGTTTTATTCTGGTCTGTTCAGTTTAATGCTTTGCAGCTGATCTGTCCCTGTCCTGGCTGATTCAGCCCCTGGACACCTTTATTTGTGGAGTTTTATGCTCCCAGTCTCCCTTCACCTCGACTCCTGCCTCTGCTCCATGGCTCAGAAATGCAGCCACATTCAGAGAGATCTTGGAAGGGAACAAAAACCTAGTAGTAATATAGTAGCAGTAGTATTAATAATAATAATATTTATTGAGCCACCACTGGATACAGTGTACTGTACTAGCAGTTGGGAAATACAAAACAGGCAAGTGATACGTTCCCTGCACAACAGAAGCTCACGCTTCAATGGGGGGAAACATTAAAGTATTTACAGAGTAATCAACACAGGTAGCCGAATGTGCAGTTGAATAAACCTGTACACACAAGTGCTGAGGATGAAGAGAAGTAGGTACAAAGGCTCTGAAGTAAACGGTGGGACTCTGCTGGAGAAATGCCCTAGGATTGGACAAGACCAGCATAGGTCTGCAAAATAGCAGGTGTGATGTCATCACGTTATGCTGCATGCCCTACCTAAGCCATGAGACATTACCTCTGTCTCTTGGTCCAATATTTTCAAGAGCCCTCAGTGACATCCCTATAAAGCCCTTGGGACATATGAGGTGACGTCCCAGTGACCACGTGTCTATTGGCAAGCAGAGAAAATGAGCTTACTCTCATTCATGACCGCGCAAAGCAGGTGATGGTGGGTATCAGTATTGGTCCACTTTCTGTTTGGGGTTGGATAATTTAGCTCTAACTAGAAAGAACACTTGGCTCCAGTGCCTCCAATTATTGGAGTTATTAGAATCCTTTTAAATAAACATTTAATCAAGATATTCCCAATCGCCCGAGTAAGGTTCAGAGAACACCTAATCTTTCATTTCTGTGCAAGGTCTTTTCTGTCAGGGAGCGGGAAGCTGTTGCTCATTTAGCAAAATGAACTCCACACTGGGTATTTTTTGACCCTTGAAGGTCTTCTCCTTTCTTTATTTTCGTGTTGGGAGGTGGGAGGGCCAGGCAAGTTGGGTCCTGTTTCCTTCATCTCATTTCTTTTCCATTTTCTTCTCGCTATTTGTGTTTCAAATGTCTCCCTGCCCGATTTCCTTCTCTTCTGTGTCTCTGATTTCTTCATTTCTGAACAGCTGCCTCACCCTTCTTGAGGTAGGAGCACAATACCATTCCTTTAGAATAACAGGAAGCGGCAGCTTTATTATAGGTTATAAATTGAAGCTGTTCAAGCAACTCAAGAAATACCATTTCAATAACATTAGACCTTGCCAGTGAGTGGAATGCCATTTGAGAAATTACAACTTGGGAAGACACTACCCCATGAGCTACACAGCCATCCCCAAACCCCACTGAAATGCTAAAGTCATCTTTGAGAAGCTACCTGTTCTAGTGAAATGAGTATGAACTGGCCTGGGAGGACCTGGGTTCTGATCTTGGCTCCGCCATTTGCCTACTCTGTGACCTTGGGCAAGTCACTTAACTCCTCGATGTCACAGTTTCCTCATCTGTAAAATGGGGATTCAATTCCCGTTCTCCCTCCTACTTAAGATGGTGGGTCCCAGCTGGAACAGGGACTGTGTCTGATCTGGTTATGTTGTATCTACCCCAGCGCTTAGGAGCTTAGGACAGTGCTTGGCACCTAGTAAGCACTTAACAAATATCACAATTATTATTATGACCAGGTGAGGCCTGTCACCCCTGGTCTTTGCTCTCTAGCTTCCAGGACTGGCCTTCCATGAGTGCTGCAGCCATACTCCACTTGCATGTTTCATTCTCTCGTCCTCCTTTCCTTCTGGAACAAAAATTTTCCTTTTTCCAGGAAATTCTCTATTCCTGATCCGGTGGTTCAGGCCCATCGTTGTGAAGCAGTTGGCAGTGTGGTTCGACACTGCCTTCCCTTGGACAGCAGCCCATCTTCATTCATGAGAACTCTTTCCCACCTGGATCTCAAGTCAAGGGGCTCCCGTGAGCCATTTCCAACAGGAGGCAGAGGGCTCCACCTTCTCACAGTCACCCTCACACAGCTGGGCTCCATCTCCTCTCCCACAGCGCCAGTCCTTGTTGTCCTTACTGAAGTCTTTAAATGCCCCTCCACCACCCAGGCTGATGAGAACCAGATGCCCGAGAGAGGAAGGAGCAGATCGAACTTGAGAGCAGCTGCCTTGACCCTTGAACATCCCTTTCCATTCCATCCTTATTCTCTTCCTGCCAACTTTATCTCACCCTGGATTCTTTGTCCTGAGTCAACTTTGTGGTGCGTTTTCCCTAGTTTGTTTTTAGGGCCACAAAAGAATGGTTTTCTTTACTCCTCTCCCTCTTTGCTTTGGGCTGTTAAGAGCCCTGTGGCCCTGCCTTAGGGTAACTGCAACTGGGGTTATGGAAATGTGGTCTAGATTCCTAGCCCCATGGATGTCAAACTCTCCTCTCAGCCCCTGCCACTGTCTACCCAGCACCCATTCCACCTCTCCCATTCCACCTCCTGGACTCCAGGAGTTGCAGGGTCCTTTTGGACCGCTCCTGGAGCCTCCAGCGAAAAGCTGGGTCTGTTCTGGGTTCCTTGGCAGTTAACAGAGAAAGATGGGTGAGCCACTTTCCCCGGAAAAGGAGTCCCAGGTCACGAGGCAAGAGAAAACCTAAGAAATCTCACTCAGCTGTGGAGAATGTTTGAATTCCTGGCACTCTAGTAGTTACCAGTCCCTTAGGAAATCAGAATCAAATGGGCTCTTGGGGCTTCTTGGATTAATTAGCTATAAACTCAGTCCTCAAAAATGAAGTCATTGTTGGAAGGCACTGGTCTCCCTGTTATCTCACTGTAGCCGTTAAGGGGAGGTTAGACGATCCGATCCCCAGGGTTCCTATCCCCTGCCCCGTTGGGGGTGCCAGTGGATAAGGAGTGTGTATAGTCTGGCCCCCAGACACTAACCCATGTGAATGAGGCCACCAGCAGATCATAAATCCTGTTGGACACACAGAGTAATTTTCGTTTGAAGTGTTTTTTTACAGTATCATTCCAGAGTGATGCCTGGTTGGTTGGTCTCAGCTGATTTATACAACACTGACTCTGAAAGAAAGAGTCAGACTCTGAAAGAAAGAGTGGTGTGAATCAGTGAGAAGGCACTGTCCGCAAGGGAGTGGAGTTTCTGGCAATATTTACGTATTTATGAAGAATCTGGTTTGAGAAGGGGGAGCTTTTAATTGTTCAGGGCAAGCTGTCCTGTACTCCACCTCTTCTCATCCTCGTATTAGTCATTTCACACCTTCCTAATAACTCCACTAGAGGGTAAGGAAGGGGAAATCAGAGGAGGAGATATTTGAATAAAGCATTTTTGCTGCCTGTGTGCCCTAGTGGAAGGATCACAGGCTTGGGAGTCGGAAGACCTGGGATCCAATGCCAGCTCTGCCATTTCCCTGCTGTGTGATCTTAGGCAAATCATTTAATTTCTCTGGGTGTTTTTCCTCATGTAAAATGGGGATTAAATACCTGTTCTCTCCCTTCCCTCAGCTGGGAACCTTTCAGGGGGTGAGGGACTGGGTCCAATCTGATTAATTTGTATCTGCCCCAGCATTTAGTAGACTATTTGGCACATCATAGCTGTAGTAGAATATTTGGCACATCATAGCTGCTCAACAAATGTCACTATTACTATCATTATTATTACTGTTGAAAGTTTGATAGAGCATGTTGAAACTATTGGCTACAGTGTAGTTGCTGAGTGACTGTGGACATGATTCATTCATGTCATCAGTTACTCCTGTTAGCATCGGGATTCAGGGATTGGCTGTCAAAGTCATCTCTAGGCTTGAGGTTTGGCCACTATGCTCCCTCTCCTGAGTGAGCAGGGGCAGAGGTAGCCATCGGCCACCCAGGGACTTTGTGTCCCTCAGAGTGTGCTTTCTTCTAAGGGTTAAAATCATCATCATCATCATAATTATGGTATTTGTTAAGTGCTTACTATGTTCCACAAACTGTTCTAAGCACAGGGGTGATTACAAGCAAATTGGATTGGACACAGTTCCTGTGATCTTAATCTCCATTTTACAGATGAGGTAATTGAGGCACCGAGAAGTTAAGTGACTTGCCCAAGGTTACACAGCAGAAAAGTGGCAGAGCCGGAATTAATAATAATAGTGGTATTTGTTAAGAACGTTTTTTGTGCCAAGCACTGTTCTGAATACTGGGGTAGATACAAGGTAATCAGTTTGTCCCACATGGGGCTCACAGTCTTAATCCCCATTTTACAGATGAGGTATCTGAGGCACAGAGAAGCTAAGTGACTTGCCCAAAGTCACACAACTGACAAGTGGCGGAGCCGGGATTAGAACCCACAACCTCTGGCTCCCAAGCCCATGCTCTCTCTTTCCACTAAGCCATGCTGCTTCTAGTTTATTCAGACTTCCAGCCCTACGCTATATCCACTGGGCCAAGCTGCTTCTCAGACCATGCTGCTACTCCCTGGCATCACAAGGAGGCTCCTGATAATCATCCTGTTTAGGGTCCTGCCCCAGGCTGGATTTAAAACAACCAGACTAGGTCTCTAGTATCTCAGGGGAAACGAGGGCCATTGTAGCATCATTCCTGCTCTGAGAAGGGGGCCTCTGTAGTGAACAATGGGAAGGAAGGTCTTCTGAAGGACATAGGCGATCAAAAGGGCCTTAAAGACGACAGAAGCTGAAGTCTGGCCAATGTGAAGTAGAGGGGGGAGGGAGAAGGGTATGAGTGAGTGGTTGGAGGCAGGAGAGACCAGAACAAGGCATAGTGAGTAGGAATGAAGGGTACGAGCATAGTGAAAAAAGAGAATGGATAAGTAGTGGGGAGAGAGCTGATGGAATACTTTAAAGCCAGTGGTCAGGAGCTTGTTTGATGTGGAAGGGGATGGGAACCATTGAAGATTTTTGAGGAGTATCGAGAAGAACTGACAAAAATAGCAAGCATCAGTGAATCACTAACAAATAAATAAGCAGATAAATACAGAAAGTGATCCGTGAGTATGTAGGTGTGTAGGTGAAGAAGCGCAAGGATGCAGCCAATGAAACTGAATGGGAATGGTGAACTAAAATGGGGATGGTGTATGTAATGAGTGGAATCTTAGTACCATGCTCTGTACTCAGTAAGAGTTCAATAAGTATTATTGATTGATAGAGTGAGGTTCTCGTCTGGGTGGACTGGCAGGATCATTTTTGTCTTAAATATAAAGTACTGCTCTTCTTTCATCTAAATGCTCAAGCCCACATTTCCCACATTTCCCATATGGCTATGGTTCCCCTAAACCACAATTATCCCCGTACATGTTCCTCAAAACCCCAGTCTACTTAAAGGCATCCATAGGAAGGAATGTAAATTTAATTTAACCTAACTGGATCGATGTCCTGGAGACTATGGAGTGATAGTTTTATATAACAATGTGCAGAAGTGTCCAGACAGTACTGGCTAATTTTAACAGAAATTTTGTCCCAGAGAAAGGAGTGAAATAAATATACCGGGGAAAGCTCATAATACAATCGATGGCAATTGGTACCACTGGAAAGAAATGAACTTAGCACATTTGTGTTTTTATAGGTTTTGGTCTCGCACATTTTAACAATAACAGAAAAGCTTACAGGCGAGGCAGAGAAAGAATAAACTATTAGGACCCTTGACCTTGAAAATGTTCAATTTAGAATTTTATTACACAACATGTTGCTATTTAAGTACCTTAATTAGCATTAGCACTAAGTAATAATAAGCATTATCTTAGAATGGCACTGTGTATTTGGTAACAGATTGATTGGTATTGGTAGAAACCATCTATTCTATCAGGGAAGACATTCAGAATGGAAGATTTTATATATGCATGGACATCTGTGTGTATATATAGACATTTATGTCCTTTGTATTTGAAGTCAAGACAACTGATGGCGAAATTCACCTTTATTGATACTAATAATAATAATATGGTATTTATTAAACACTTATGTGTATTGCCGGTCACCTGAAATATGAAAGCTCCAACACATTGCAGAATTTATATGCAGTAGATTAAAGAAATGGTTATAAGGATATCATTTTCCTGTCTAGACTGCCCAGTACATGTAGGGGACAATGTTTTGAGGGGCAGTAGTGAGGGTTAGAGGAGGTAGACTACATAATATCACAATATTTATTAGACTATTTTTTTTTTTTTACCTTGCAGGGAATTTTTTCAATGCAAAGAATGCCTGTTATGCCTGAATGCCTGCTATCTCTCCCTTCTAGACTGTGAGCCCACTGTTGGGTAGGGACCGTCTCTATATGTTGCCAACTTGTACTTCCCAAGCGCTTAGTACAGTGCTCTGCACACAGTAAGCGCTCAATAAATACGCTTGAGTGAATGAATGTGGTTGGGTTTGGTGTGTGCCATCCTAAAAGTTGTTATAAACAAATGAAGAGGAAAGGATTATTCAGAATGTAGAGCAGAGGTGCACACTCTCTGATCCGTGTATTACATCTCTTTATGTTTTTGTTGTATTTTAGATGCAGGTTTGGAATTACATGAGAAGCAATTGTATAACCTTCATTTTGTTTCTTGTCTTCTTCCCTCACTCTGGGGGCAGTAAGGCAACTTTTCTATTCCAGAGCATGGATATTTGAGGGGGGAAAAAAACACCCAAAACATCCAAACCAGAATCCGACAGGGGGGAGTTCAGCCATTATTGCTTTGATTGCTGCTGGCTCGTTAGCATTGGCCACGGTCCCTCAGATTAGCAGTAATTAAACTGTGAAATCAGACCGATTGCCTTAAGCTGAGACACCATACCAGGCTGTCAAGAGAAATCACAGGGGATAAATCAAGGGCCTTGTGCATCTCGTTTCACCCTTGGCATGGGCGAGGAGTGTGAGAGGCAGAATAATAAGGACATTCAGCCTCTTCTATCTGCTGGACACTCGGCAGACAAGCTTTGCAGGCGTTGTCATGGCGATGACAGGAGCAAGGGTAAACTCTTACTCCCACTAGCTGTGGTTAATGAAGATGATAATGAAAAATTATGCCAACATTACTGCAATTTTTTTATTCCAACTGGCACTTGTAACCTTACGCCCAATGACACAACACAATAGTGACAGTAATTGTGCATTGATAAATGGGGCAAAGATGTCGAAAAAATGTCTGACTCAAAGATATACAAGTTGAGTTAGCTGAGTAATTTCTTCCAATAAGCATTTGCTTTGTTCTTTGAACTCTCACTAGGTGGCATTGGACTGTGAGTGCCAAAAAACATCTCTAATCACTTTTCATTGTTTACTAAAGAAAGGGCCCAGCAATTAAAGCAAAGACTACAAGCTTCTTTTTTCCTGAGCAGAACAAATGTGATCAAGATAAATAACAGTGATAGAGAAGAAATACATTTTACAAATGTGAAATGATTCTTCTGGCGGGTCCTTTTGTGTTTGTGTTTTACTTTTTTTATGTACCAGTTTTTCTGGGGGAACGTGCTGGCTGAGCTATAAATCATCTTCTCCCTCTCTTTTTTAAATCTCCAAATCAGACCTGACCTCCCCCTCCCTCCACCACCACCTCCACTTCCCACCCTGGAAGGTTCCTATTTGTTTCCATTGGAAACCTCCACATTGTGTCACCTTGTAAGGATGAACCCGTGACCCAAAGATGGGACTCTTGCATTTATGCAGGGAGAAAACCATCCTATCCAAGCACCACTAGAGCTTGGCCTGCCCACAGACCAAAGTCCACACCCTATCCCTGTGACAGGCACACTTCATGATGCAAAAGAATAACCCTATTAAATAAGTGTGGTGTGTGTGTGTGTGTGTGTGTGTGTGTGTGTAAGCGTGTGCATGTGGCACGCTTCAATAGATACACTCAGATTAGACAAGTAATTGCAAATGAGTCATTTAGAAAAGCAAATTACATTTTATTTACTGCCAAATGAACTCGGCGTCCTTAGGCATCTTCCGTAGAGAGATTTATTAAAGTTCCACTGGTCTTTTGAATCCACATAAATTTAGAAGGATAGCTTTTGCCCAGCTCAGGATTTTTTCTTCTTGAGCTGAGTTCTCTTTTGTTTCTCTTATAAATCAAGATGGATCACAAAGGATCTTGAGGAACAGGGCTTACTTTGGTGGAGTTTGTCTCTCCAGTTTTTGAAGAGCAGTATTAGGGCAGCGCAGAAGTGTTTGTGATTCATGGTAGCAATTCTCTCTTTATTGCTCAGCATCAGCAGTAAGTAGAAACTAGAGTAGGACACATTTTCCATTACTGTGTCTTCAGGTCTGTAATGCCTCTTAACTGAGACCTCTCTGGGTTCCTGGGAGGAGGCCTTCTGAAATTTAAAATTAATAACAGTAATGACAGAGGAGTGTGTAAGAAGTTACTGCTTCAGCAGAGGAATAAACCTCTCTCTGAGGAGTCCCTCAGCGGGCACCAGCTTGTGATCCCTCTTAGGCTCTGGTCAGACTCTCCAGTGTGCCCACGCTGGGGTGGGGTGGGGTGGGGGAGGATGCACTACCAGGCACAGCAGTAAGAAACACTATTCCAACTTGCTCAGAGAACAGGCAGATGTATAATGGAGCTACCTCAGGTAGTTCATTAAACCATATATATTGAGCATTTCTGTGTGTTAAGCACTGTTTAAGCATTTGGGAGAGTACAGTACAACAACAGACACATTCCCTGCCCACAACAAGCTAACAATCTAAAGAGTGTTTTTCCTAAATCAGTTTCATCAGAAAGGGAGACAGAGACGGGGAGAAACCAGACTGATTTCCTTCTGCAACACCGTCTGCACATTTTGCTCCTCTACCACCAATTTACTCATTGTACTAAATTTCATTTATCTCACCACTGATCGCTTGCCCACATCCTCCCTTTGGTCTGGAACTCCCTCCCACTTCATGCATGAAAGACAACAAATTTGCCCAACTTCAAAGCCTTTTTATCCATCCTTTACTCTGCTGCCTGGATCACTTTTCTAAAAAGTTCAGTTCACACCTCCCCATTCCTCAAGAACCTCCAGGGGTTGCCCATCCACCTCAAACAGAAACTCCTTACTATCAGCTTTATAGCTCTCAATCAGCTGGCTCCTGCCTATCATATGGACTGGAGGGGGAAGAACCATGAAGCAACATGTTCTAATAGAGCATGAGCTTTGGATCTGAAGGACTTGAGTTCTTATTCTGGCACCTCCACTTGTCTGCTGTATGACCTTGGGCTAGTCACTTAACTTTTCTGTGGTTCAACTTGATTAACGTATGCTGAACCCTTAGTGGCCCGCTAGTCACTTACAGGACTGTTTTTCTCTGATTTTATAGCTGAGTTGTCTAGATAAGGGAGTCATCAGAATCTTCTGTCAATCATTTATTTCCCCCAAGAGGCCTTTCCCGACTAAAGCCCTCATTTCCCCTGGAGTGGAGTTGGAATGGGGACTTCAGGCCCCTAGAACCTCATGAGTCTGTAGAACATCAGGAGTCTAGAACCTCGATGATCTAGAACCTCAGGAGGCAGCAGCACCCAAGAAACCAGAAACTTGGGAGCCAGGGATCTCAGATACCTCGAACCTCGGTGATCTAGAGCCTCGACGATCTAGAACCTCAGGAACCTAGGGCCCCTGGGCACTGGAGCCACCTTGGGAACCCAGAGCCTCCAGGAGCTGGAGTCTAGAACCTCAGCGATGTAGAGACTCATGCCTCTAGAACCTCAATGATCTAGGACCCACGAGTCTAGAACCTTGATGGTGTAGGTGCCAAGACTGGACATGGGAGGAGCCTAGATCCGCCTTGGCCATCTAGAACGTCAGTGACCTAGAACCTCAATGATCTAGAGCCTCATGAGTCTAGAACCTCAGTGATCTAGAACCTCACGAGTCTAGAACCTCAGTGAATTGGAACCTCTCGAGTCTACAACCTCAGAGGTCTAGACAGCAAGATTGGCCATGGGAGCCTAGAGCCTTGGGGCACCGGAGCCCCCAGATGCCGGAGCTGCCTCGGGAACCTAGAGCCCCTGGATGCCGGAGTGGCCTTGGGAACCTAGAGCCTCGAGACCCTAGAGCCCCTGGATGCTGGAGCCGGCTCAGGAACCTAGAGCCTCCAGGAGCTGGAGTGGGGACCTCAGGCACCTAGAACCTTGGTAGTCTAATCAATCAATCAATCGTATTTATTGAGCGCTTACTGTGTGCAGAGCACTGTACTAAGCGATTGGGAAGTACAAGCTGGCAACACACAGAGACAGTCCCTACCCAACAGTGGGCTCACAGTCTAGAAGGGGGAGACAGAGAACAAAACCAAACATACTAACAAAATAAAATAGACTAGATATGTACAAGTAAAATAAATAGAGTAATAAATATGTACAAACATATATACCTGTATACAGGTGCTGTGGGGAAGGGAAGGAGGTAAGATGGGGGGGATGGAGAGGGGGGCGAGGCGGGAACCTCTGGTGCTGAATTGTACTTTCCAAGCACTTAGTACAGTGCTCTGCACACAGTAAGCACTCAATAAATATGATTGAATGAACGAATGCTTGAGAAAAGACAAAGGGACTATTTGATGAAAACTCAAGCTCACCCCCAAAAATATCAGTGACAGTTGAGAGAAAAGTCTGAATCCAGTGACTGAAATAAGCTTTCCAGTTTCCATTAGAGTGTAATAAGGTCTTTGCTTTGACCCTTTGAAACTGTAAAAGAGGTACTTGGCTTTCTGAAGACCATTTAGAAACTGCTCAAATTTAAGAAGTTTACAAATCTCCTAGCCAAAAGTATGCCAAATTCCATAACCTTTCCACATTTTAAGATACTGTGCTTAATCTATTTTACATTTTTACATCAATCATTAGCACTTCTAGTATTTTAAGAGGTGACTGTTGACTTATTGAAAAAGTTTAGAATGAGGAAAGTGAACTGTGTGGGTGTCAAAACGAAAAATTATTGGCAAGCATAACTGTGGAACTTTAATCCATTGGGCAAAAGGAGTTACCATATCTCATTTCCAGTTTAATATCATACATCATTTTGCCAGAGTAATTAATCTTCCCATTGCTTTAGGCAAATTGGGCCAGATTTTGTCCTCAGGTGTATCTGTACTGCTCCCTCTGAAGTCAATTGAAGTTTCTCCTGACTGAGGGCAGTATTTGCTCCATTAATTAGAGCAACAGATTTTCCACTTGATCTTGCTAAATTTGATCCCTTTTCCACTTATCTCCTTCAACCATTGTGATACTTCAACCCGAACCTTCTACATTTGGTCATAGCCCCTAGTTACATGGGGAATGGATTTCTTTATCGTTTGCGTGGAATACATGTGGACTGGAATAAATTAGTACTAGGTAACCTTCAAAGTGTAAAATAAACTCCATGGGTAAAATTAAAGGATCATTTTATTGTAATTATGTAGCAGCGTCCTAATGTTCAGATGCTTCCATATTTATGCCTGGTATTCGACTGATGGTTTACCTCCTCCTTCCTGGCTCCCTGAAAGAGTGTGGTGACTACAATAATCTAGTAGCATTTTACACAGGCTGAAAATTGCTCCTCTTCACTTTTCCAGGCCCCACAGATGCAGGCCTGTGTCTCTAAATCACCCTGTCCTGGTAGCAGGGGCATCAGCAGCGAGAAGCAGCGTGGCCCAGTGGAAAGAGCATGGCTTGGGAGTCAGAGGTCGTGGGTTCTAAGCCCGGCTCCGCCACTTGTCAGCTATGTGACCTAGGGCAAGTCACTTAACTTCTCTTGGCCTCAGTTACCTCATCTGGAAAATGGGGATGAGGACTGTGAGCCCCTCATGGGACAACTTGATTACCCTCTATCTACCCCAGCACTTAGAACGGTGCTTGGCACATAGCAAGCGCTTAACAAATACCAACATTATTATTATTATAAGCCATGATGGCTTCTCAGGCTAAATTTACCATGGCAGGACACAGCAGAACTTCTCCAGTGGCGGCTAACAAATCTCTTAGTAGTAATTTTCTCTGAATTCATGGTCATTTGGAAGGAACCGGCTCAACTTTTCTTCCTTGTTTGGTTGTCTATTTTGTTTTCAGTGGATTTTTTTTCCCATTAATTAGCTATGGTGTTTATTAAGGATTTATTGTGTGCTGAGCAGTGGAGTGGATTCAAGATAATCTGATCAGCCTCAGTCCCCGTCTCACAGGAGGCTCACAATCTAAGAAGTATCTTATCCCCATTTCACAGATGTGGATACTGAGGCCCAGAGAGGTTGTGACTTGCCCATGGCAGACCGGAGATTCCCAGTCCTTTGCTATTGCCTAGATGAAACAGCATGATGTAGTGGATAATTTAGTTTAATTTAATTTTGGTATTTGTTAAGCGCTTACTATGTGCAAACCACTGTTCTAAGCACTGGGGAGGATACAAGGTGATCAGGTTGTCCCATGTGGGACTCACAATCTTAAGCCCCATTTTACAGGTGAGGTAACTGAGGCACAGAGAAGTTAAGTGACTTGCCCAGAGTCACACAGCTGACAAGCAGCAGAGCCGGGATTTGAACCCATGACTTCTGACTCCCAAGCCCAGGCCTGGGAATCCCAGGCCCGGGATAGAGCACGGGCCTGGGAATCAGAAGGTCATGGATTCTAATCCCAACTCTGCCACTTGTCTGCTGTGTGACCTTGGACAAGTCACTTAATTTCTCTGTGCCTCAGTTCCCTCACCTGTAAAATGGGGATTGAGACTGTGAGCCCCATGTGGGACAGGGACTGTCGATTTGTTTGTATCTACCCCAACGCTGAGTACAGTGCCTGGCACATAGTAAGCGCTTAATACCATCATTATTATTATTATTGGATATTTCATTTTCCTTCTAAATGTGCCAAATAAGTTTCTTCCATCAGGCCTGATGCACAGTCACCACACTCCCAACTTTATTGTGGGACACAGAGAGGGAGTTCAAGTTGGGGCAGGGAGACTGTACCCCTTCCCTCCCCTGCCCCCTTCTGCAATCCAGCTTGTAGCTGTAGGGATAGTAGCTGAAGAGGAGATGGGGTCCTGTTAGGAGGGGGGAGGCCCATGCCCACCCACAGCCATCAGAACCAGTAGCAAGCATCAGTGGCTAGCGAGGGAGTTGAACCAGAGATGCAGCCGAGACTAGAGCCAACCCTAAATCTAAATCTTGGAGTAACCCTCAAAGCAATACCCTTTCACGGCTGCACTTTCAAATTCCTCCGTAAAAAGGACGACCTGGGTTTTAAGTTTAGCTCCGCCACTTGCCTGCTTTGCGACTTGGGCAAGTCACCTAACTTCTCTGTGCTTCAATTTCCTCAGCTGTGAAATGGAGATTAAATGTCCGTTCTCTCTCCCCCTTAGACTTTTGAATCCCATGTGGGCTGGGAACTCTGGTCCAATCTATTTGTATTTTATCTACACCAGCTCTTAATACAGTGCTTGGCATATAGTAAGCACTTTGGTACATTGCAGCTCTCGGGGAGGTTTTGGAGAAGCCGAGAAAGCTAACTTTGATGCAATAGAAGCAGAGAAGCAGCGTGGCCTCGTGGATAAGCATGGGCCTGGGAACCAGAGGACCTGGGTTCTAATCCTGTCTCCGCCACTTACCTGCCATATGACCTGGGGCAAGTCAGTTAACTTGTCTGTGACACAGTTCCCTCAACTGCAAAATGGGGACTCAATACCTGTTCTCCCTCCTACTTAGACTGTGAACCCCATATGAGACAGGGACGGTGTCTGACCTGATTAACTTATATCTACCTCAGTGCTCAGGACTGTGTTTGACTCATAGTAAGTGCCTAGCAAATACCATTTTAAAAAAGAAGGAAAAATATTGTAATATCTGCTTCTCAGGCACCCAACCAAAATGTAAAGTTGTAAGGTTTCCAATTAGTACCACCAAGAAGGAAACTCTACAAATGCTAGATCATAAAGAGAAAAGTAAGAAAAATACTGAGAATTAAATATCTGGAGCTGTAGTCTTCCTGCTTGTTCAAAATGTGTCAAGGATCCAACCCTCTCCTAAGTCATTCTTGCGACTTGTTCAAGTCTTTGCCAGATTTTGGAATCAGAAATTATAATATTTTCATTTTCCCAAGTAAGTTTATGAAGGTGAACCTCATTTATAATACTTGTAAATCTCAGCCTCTGTTGATGCAGAAGCAAACAACATCTGATTAGCTGTAACTTCTGCTTGCTTCTTCCTTGAATAATCCATGAACATATGGTAGGTAGAAATATGAGACTTTACTCTTCTTAATATTTTTCAATATTTAAATGTTTATTTTGAATTTTATCTTCACGGATTTACGTGGTATTATAATTAGGCTGCCCGATAATTAAAGGGAAAGAACATTTGGGCATCAGAACTATTGCTGTACGTATTGGCGATTTGTTCACATCCACCTCATCCGGAGACTTGTCTCAGGATGACGGTGTTTTCTCCTAGGGTGGGTGAAACCTGTGGCCAATTTACAGAGTCCTGGTTGTGCCATAACCTTTGCCGAGCCCACCCATCTTCTCCCACTCCTCTTCCTTTCTGCCATATCCGCACAGCTCCTGCTCAACTCCCCACAAAGCACATGAAGAACTCTGGCAGATCTAGGGGACGGAGCAGAGGCAGGGAAATGGAAACCTGTTAGAAGGCCCTGTCACAATCTAGCTTTGTGAGAGCTGAAGGATTTCAAAGCATTCAATTAGAGATCTGGTTGGGAGCTGACAAGGGAATTAATTGCAGGGAAGGGAAGAACATTTCTTTCCCAGGAATCAAAGGGGTTGATTGCCTACATTTCCCAGTAGCCATTGAGACTTTCTGGAAAGAGTTGGCTTTCTCTGCTGGAGGTGGAGTTGCCTGTATAAGGAGCTGTGAAGACTCCAAAGCCCCTCTGCTTCTGCCTGCTTTTGACCTACTGACTGTGAGGAGCGGGTTTGCTTCCCATATAACCTAAAGGCAGCTGGTGACTTTTTCTCTCTTTGCTTGACCAATGCTTGTAGTGAAAATAAGCCAAGAACTTGAGGGTTTTTATGAGGTTGTATGGTTTCCCCCACTTTCTGAGCCGAAGGCATAGGGGAGAAAGTGTCCATGTGCCCTGAGGCCTGCCCTGAGTACATGGTGAGAAGCCTCTCTATCCCGGGTCAGTCCTCCAGTTTGCAGTTTAATTAATCAATCAGTGGTATTTACTGAGCACTTACTGTGTGCAGAGCAATCAATCGATCATATTATTGAGTGCTTACTATATGCAGGGCATTGTACTAAGTGCTTAGTACAGTGCTCTGCACTGTGTAAGCACTTAGAAAATACCATTCACCGACCGATTGATACAAAGCAATAGAATTGGTGAACATGATCCCTGCCAAACAAGGGGCTTAGAGTCTAGGGAGGAGCTTACATGAGAATGGATGTCAAGGATGGCAGCTGTCACATAAAGAGGGCCTCCTCTGATGCCACTGTCCGAGTCTGTGGATGGACCACTGGTCTCATCCACCCAATAGAAAGTGGACAGGCAAGTGGGGAACTTGAGGGGAGCTAGGATGGCCAGGGAATCTGACGACCAGCATGAGGAACCTGGAGACCTTTGTCTGGGGCTTGAGGACACAAGACCCTATTCATTCATTCAGTCGTATTTATTGAGTGCTTACTGTGTGCAGAGCACTATACTAAGCGCTTGGGAAGTGCGAGTCGGCAACATATAGAGACGGTCCCTACCCAACAGCGGGCTCACAGTCTAGAAAGGGGAGACAGACAACAAAACAAAACATGTAGACAGGTGCTATCACCAAAAGGATGCTGCCACTTCTCAAGGAATTCCTATCCTAGATGGAAATACCCCCATTTTAGGAGAGCACACCTGATTAGTTGGCTAGTGGTGTTGGAGGAGGGGAGAAGCATGCAATAGGGGATTGATAAATATCAATAGGCAGAAAGGGCAGGAGAACCGACATCCAGGCTGAAGTAACAAAGGTTATTTTAAAGAACTGCCCTGGCCCTACCACCGTGAAATAGCCCTTTATAACCCCCGAGCTGTGGCCTCTAAGACTGGAGAATCTCACCCCTTCCTCCTCCCCAGCTCTGTATTTACCTTTCTATTGATCTCAAAACCAGGCTTGAACCTGGAAGACAACAGATCCAAACCTGTTTTTAGTAGGAAAAAAACCCCTCCGAGTCCGAATACAGCCTTCTCTCTGGATGGGCAATGACCACAGGCCCAACTTGTCCCTAGTCCCTAGTGACTTCCCGCTTGACCTCTCCCTCTGCCTCACAGCCTGCCCGCTATGCTGTGCTTGCTACCTGCCAGGCTGGTCCATCTGCTGCTGTGGCTCCCGTTCAGTCATAAGCTGTGCTCCAGAGTAGGCTCTGTCGTGCTTCTTCGTCTCCTGCAAGCAGTTGCCCAACTCTGCTTAGCAGGGAGCGTTTGGGCAGGAATCCTGCTGCCTTCCAGCCTTTGCCCACAGTCAACCTTGAAGAACTGAGGCCGGCAGGAGCAGGACCACCCAGGAGAGTCCGAGCTGAAAAACAGTCCCCAAGAGGATGCAGCCGGTGGCTGAGCTCGACAGGCTTGGGGATTCGGGATGGTGCAGATAAGCATCCATTAGCTGGTAGTGTGGAAGCTGAAGTTTATCGGAATGTATCTAAACCTCTTCGGTCTGAAAATTGGATGGGAAATCTCACAAGACCAGGCTCTCTAACACGATTTTCAGTCCTGCTTGGCTGCAACCAAAGTGGAAATCCCATGAGACCGAGTTGCCTCTGGACGCCAGTTCCAATCCTCAGCTCGAATCAGGAAGTGCAGAGAGGCATGTAATTCCTTCTTTCTTCTTCTTCCGTTTTTGAAAGAAACACATTACCTGAACCTTTTCCTTCCTTTGGTCAGGTTTGCGTTGGCTGGTTCTGGTTGAAAGCGGTGATTCTGATCAGCTCTTGTTTTATCTGGGCTGGGCTACCTGCCACCTATTTAACTTCCGTTGGTCTTCAGGGTAGAGTAAGATAAGCACCACTGTCAGCCAGGAAGGTTTAGGGGACCCTCAAGAAAACATTCATTGGAAAAGGTCTTTAATGATGCACCCCAGTTCACTGAAAAGGCTTCTGCTTTTTGCCCTTTTAAAGACTCCCACTGAAGTAGATTGAAGACTCTCCTATCAAAAGCAGATCTTTTTATAGGGCAATATAGGGGGTAGAGCAATTAACCACTCAGAAGGGCTGTCAGTTTTTCTAAGAACACAGTCAGCCACTTCATGCCTTAATGCTAAATTATATTTGACATTTAATTTAAACCCACATTGCTTCCATTCAAAAATAAACTCTGCCAGATTAGTCAGAGGGATATTCCTTGGGATGAACCTCGCCTCCCATTTCACACTAACAGAAATCTTCATTCTGAATATTCCCAATCCAATCTGGGGAGTGCCTCCTTTGGCATTTCAGCATGTCTCTATTTGGTATATCATCATCATCATTGGTATTTATTGAGCGATTACTATGTGCAGACGAATGTACTAAGCACCTGGGAGAATACAACAGAGTTGGGGCTAATAATAATAATTGTGGTATTTGTTAAGCACTTATATTGTTCCAGGCACTGTACTAAGTGCTGGGGTAGATACAAGGTTATTGGGTTGGACACAGTCTCTGGCCCACGTAGGGCTCACAATCTTAATCCCCATTTTCCAGATGAGGTAACTGAGGCCCAGAGAAGTGAAGCAACTTGCCCAAGGTCAAACAGCAAGCATGAGGCAAAGCTGGGATTAGAACCCAGCTCCTTCTGACCCCCAGGCCCATGCTCCAGCCACTAAGTCATACTGTAGACATGTTCCCTGCCCACAACAAATTTACAGTCTAGAGGGGGAGACAGACATTAATATAAATAAATAATTTATGCTGATATGTAATGGAGAATGAAATCACTTCCTCGGCATTATCAATATTCCTCATGGTTATTTTGGATATCCTGTGCCTTTTTTTGCCTTTATTATGGTCAGGGGACACAACAGATTCCTGCCAGCTGATTTGGGCTGATTTTTGCCCGAGTAGGTGCTTATTAGTGGGAAATGTTTTCTGGGATTTAAGACAGTCAGCGTTTCCTACAGCAGAAGTGGTCAGATTTTCTCTTGGACTTGAGAGTCTCCATCCTGACCACAAAGATCCCAGCTGGACTCTGGTGCCAGAAGTTGAAGGAGGGAGGATAAAATGGTTGGCCTTTTTATCTTGGGCTGACTGTGACAGTCCCTGGGCCTATCCTGTTTTGTGTTATGGATTTGCCACTGGATGTGTTCGTTTCTTTATTTTTTTGTTTTTTTTTTCAAACTCCCAACTTCCCTCCACATCACCTCCTGCTGCCAAGGTCCACAAGCCATAGTGGAACATGAGTTTTCAGGAAACTGGGAAGGGACTGCAAAGACTCTGGAACAAGGGCGGGAAGCTCAGCTTGCCCTCTCCACCCCCTTTGCACACTTTAGGTTTGGCAGATTTCCAAAAAATGTTCCATATGACCATATTACATTGTGTTGCCTGTCTGATTTAATTTGTGTCTATTACTTCCGGGTCGGTAATGGTATGTGTGGTCTCTGCAGATGCTGACAGTGGGTATTGCTGTTGCTGCTCCTGCTAAGAGGCTTCAGGTTGTGGGTAGCGTTTTGGGGATGAGGGGAAGCCAGCGCCTTCAGTCTCTCCCCATGGCACATGGTTGGGTCCCCATAGAGTCAGAGAGAGCAGGGTCCTGAAGTATCACTGCCACTCTGGCTGCAAGCTTGACTTAAAGGAGAAGGGCCACTCTGATTGTGCTCAGGGTGCCAGTGTCTGCATCCATTGCTATGGGAGAAAGCCAAGTGCTTAGTACAGTGCCTGCACACAGCGCTCAATAAATGAAATTGAATGAATGAAAGGCCTGGAGTCGCAGTGAGGCTAGGGGCCACTGACTGCAGGGAGGTGACCAAAGCATCTTAAGGATCCCAAGCTGAAACATGTCGGTCAGTTATCCTCTGGGATCTGGCATCTCTAGAGTCACTTCTGCCAGGTGGGAGGGGCAAAAGGGAGCTGCTGTCCTGGTTGATATTTTTCACTCCCAATGTCCGCTTCTCCATCTTAAAATCTTTGGCCTTGTTCAAGCAGTTGATGATCACAAGAGATAGCAGTCCCTGAAAGGCGAGTGTTCAGAAGGGTGAACCTCATTGTAATATCAAGCTGTAATGCATAAGGAAATTCCTTGAATTATGTCAGCTTACTTTGTTTCTGTGGTTGTAAAAACAGAATGTTAACAATGCTAATATTGTAAAGTATGAACGCATATGCCTGAATGGTAAGTGATGCAAACTGGATTTTTAAACACCCCATTATTTTTTTTTTGGCTAAATGGGTAAAGCCAATAGGAACCTAAGGCACATGGGCTGAGATGATTTCACTAGCCAGCAAACAATGAATCGTGCATGCCGGAAACCCTCTGTACTATTAAGTACCATTTTAGCTACTGGATCATTATGATTAGCAGAGGCCTCTTCTGAGCCTAGAAGCAGCCTCAGACACCACAATACACAAAATACATGGTAACTAGCAAATGACACATAACGTTCATGCTTCAGGGGAGAATCGTTCAGGGGAGGGGGCAAATTTGGAAGCACAGACGCATCAGAGAGCTATAGCCAGCCGGGCTTCTCAGTCGACATCATGTCGCAGCATCACATACCCTGTAAAGAGCAGCTGGAAACCAAGTTGCTGTTTTCCTTTGGTCTACGGAGCTGAATGTGGGCCTGGTATCGGGGGGACGCCTCTCGCCAGGCCCTGAGTGGGGACAGTTGGGCAAAAGGAAATCACCTGCCCCACGTCCAGTTTGAGCTGCGTGATAACCACGCAAGCCAGCCACTCGGGCAGAGTGCTAAGAGGAGGAAGTGGCCCGGAAGAGCCCCAGAGCCAGAACATCTCAGCCGTGATGGAAGACCCCACCATACCTTGCAACTATGCGGGCCCCCAGCCCGTCAACGCCCCGCACCGGGTCCCCGATGTCATTAGAAACTGTCGTTTGCTATGGAAACTGAATTCCGGTCACTAGGAAAATGGGCAGAATGAGTCCAAGGAGTGGCCATTTTTTTGAAGGGATGAAATAGCTCCTTTTTATTTTTGTCCGGGTAAAGAAAATTGATGTTTGCGACAAGAGCGAATGTCTTAGCCCCGAACCAGAACCCAGAGAAATATGAGGTGCTCCTCTTTTCCTCCATCCTTCTCTCTCTCCCCCTCCTGCCTCCAGTGCATAAAATCATTATTACCAGCTTCATGACTTGGCAGGTCATCTATTATGATGGAGTTTACCAAGGAGCTTGGAGGGGCAGTAGGATTTCATAGCAAGATCTGACTTCGTGGGTACGCCGGACTAGAAATCAAATTTTATGCCCAGTTCTGCTTTGCATATGCATGAGAACTCCCGGAGCCATTATTCAGTCAGTATTTATTGAGTGCCTACAGGGTTCTCAGCCCACTGTGCTAGGTCACTGGCTTAAGGTACTACAGCACTGGTTGTGTGCACTAATCAGTCAATCCCCAGTCAGTCAGTCAATCCCCAATCAATACCCAGGTGGTATTCATAGGGTACAGAGCATTGTACTAAGCACTTGGGAGAATGCAGTACAACAGAGTGGTAGTCATGTTTCCTGTCTACAGTGAGCTTACAGTCTAGAGGGGTAATCTATTCTCTAAGCAGCTATTCTCCCTCTCTCTTTTATGGCGATCTATAGACTTAAAGAGATGGCTAAGTCAAAAAAAATCACACATCTCCATTTGCTTCTCATGCTACTCTTCATTCTGATCCCTTTTTGGTGCTCATGGCACGAGGGAATATTTCAATCAATATTTCCCCGTCTTAATGTGGACATCACATATCCCAGGTATTGGATAAAATTCCCCTAGCAATCTCACCCTGGGTCATTCAAAATGATCTAAGAGCTTCTATTTGTTGGATGTTAAAGTTGTCCTCAGTTCTTAGATGATGCTTCTGACACTGGTCCTGTGTCCATGAATGCGGGTGACCTTGAGAGAGAATCTTTTTGACCAGCCTTCGAGAAATATAAAAATCTCAGATGGGGGAAAGAATCAAGATTTTAGCAACAGCCCAGGTATTGGCAGCCGTAGAGAGCATTGGACACCCCAGAGGTTTGGCTTCACTTCTTCTTTGCCACTTGCTAACTGGATGATGATGCCAAGAAAGTCACTTAACCTCTTTGAATCTGTGTCCTCACTTCTAAAATGGTGATAATCCCACTTTTTCTATCCACGCCCCTGAGAGGATTAAATTAGATCATTTCTCGAAACTTCTTTATGAACTCTTCAAAGGAAGATGTGATATAAAGAGAAGTGTTAGTCCTAGTGGGAGATGGGCTGCATCTTTAATAGCTACTATTTGTTTCCTCCTACACATCTACAATACACTCTGTTGTATTGTACTCTCCCAAGTGCTTACTATAGTGCTCTGCACATAGTAAGTGCTCAATAAATATCATCGATTGAATGATTGTTCCTATCTGAAGGACTCAAAATGCTGCACAGGTGCTCCCTGATAAATTCTCTCAAAATCCTTGGCAGACAGAAGGCCCATATTCACTGTTGGAAAAAAGCACAGCATATTAAGGAGCTATTTTATAGGTCTTTACTGGTATCTGGATATTTTTGTCGTGATCTAGTTAACTGATAGGGATAGCAGGAATTGATTTTGCAATTATAAATGGCAGCATAGCATGCTCTGTCATTTGTGCCCTCCCCTTACTTTTATTTATTCTCTAATAATACCAAAATGTTTTTTAAGTATTTAGAAGGAACATGGGGGAAAGTGAAAATGAAAATTAGTGATTTCATTCTAGGCATACGAAGCTCCAAAGTAGAACAAGTGGGCATTCTAAATTGAATGTATGAAGTGCTGGGATGTTGCATCTATTTATGGACTTCAAATAAAGAGATATTTTTAATTTGAAAAAAAATTAAAATGAAATTCAGGGCATGACCAGAGGAGTGTAATTTATTCATTCCAGAACTTATTCAATTTTTATGATCACTTCCACAGACTAGATTCAAATTCCCCCAAAACGGTAGTGATCAGATCATTTTACATCACCTCTCTCTGTATAGCCTCACCACCACCAGGACATCCCAGAATGATGGTCCAATAATTTAAATTACTGCAGATGCCGGAGAGAGATTTTCTAAATTTGGGAAATACTTCATTGTTTTTAATAAGGCCTGCAGTATGAAAGAGTTCCTCATTGCCTGCTAATAATAACTGTTTGAGGCTCTATCCCTCGAGTGTGCCACAGAAATTTTAAACCAGTGGAAAATGTACACTTTCTTCAAAGCACACCATTACAAAGGTATTTATTTTTTCCTTCCAACTCTTGTGAGGCTTGTAAGTCGGTGCTATTGCTGATCACTCTCCTTGCTCCTTTGTACAAAGAACAAGAACGGCTTCAAGAACAGGACATAGAGACTAAGTAATCTTCCTCAAATCAGATTAGCAATCAGGAAGCAAACTAAGATTAAAACTCACAGCTGCTGTAGATTCACATGGTGGGCAACCATGAGCATCCTAGACCGGTCTATCTCTCCTGTCAGTCAGCAAGTATTTACCTCTTCCGAAAGATGAAAAAGGTATAGAATGAGGGAAGCAAGAGTGCAAAGGCTGGATCAGGTCACTGTTGGAGCCTTCCAGAGGGAAAATGCTTAATCGAATCACATCTTCTCAGGGTTTACCTTCTTTCCTGTCAGTGGGGTGAACTTGGATGGGTAATAAATGTTGGCAGATTTCAGTTTGGGGAGATTGGAATACCAGCTGCTGCCACCATCACCCTCCTTCAACCTGTGTCACTCAAATATAGGTCAATTCTGCATCCGCATTCTATTGACCTTTGCAGGAAAATCAGGACAAGACAGCAAAATAAGGGTTAAGCCAAGCTAGACAGGACTTCTAATTACAGGACTTTTCCACAGCTGCTTCTGAGGGCTAAGTTTTCGATTCTGAGGGTATATATGAAGCTCTCAAGAGCAAGGAAATCAATCAAGCAGTGGTATTTGTTGGGTGCTTATGGTGTGTAGACTGTTGACTCTAGACTGTAAACTCACCTCTAGACTCCAAGCTTGTTGTGGACAGGGAACTTATCTACCAACTCTGTTATATTGTACTCTCCCAAGTGCTTAGTACAGTGCTCTGTGCACAGCAAACGCTCAATAAATCTGATTAATTGAGTGATTGCAGAGCACTGAACTAAGTCCTTGGGAGAATACAGTGCAACAGAGTGGGTAGACACACCCCCTGCCCACAAGGAGCTTACAGTCTAGAGGGGGAGAAGGGCACTAAAATAAATTACAGATATAGACACAAGTCCAGTGGAACTGAGGGTGGGGTGAACATCAGGTGCCTAAGTGCATAGGCAACCCAGAAGGGAGAGGGAGTAGGGCAAATAAGGGCTCACTTGGAAAGGGCCTCTGGAAGGAGATGTGATTTTAAGTAACGTTTTGAAGATGGGAAGAGTGCAGGCAAACTAGTCACCGCTGTAAATCGAACCCCATGTCTGAGCTGCTGTCATCTCACATCGTTGCAGAGGGAGCTGGCCTGCACAGCTGAGCTGTTTAATTTTAGTTTGATGGTGGGGGTAGGTTTAACCAGGGTGGATAGGCCACAACTGTGGGAGTTAACACAACATTCAAAACCTGGCCATGGACACCGCGAGATGCTGTGTTATCAGGGAAGTTCTTGCCCCCTGAATCACAATGATGTGAACCTTTTTTAAAAAGAAAGCTAATTTTGATACGTCGGTTGGGGCCGCGAAGTGGCCAGGGGAATTAGACACTTGAAAAATTGATTCATTCCTGAAGCCCTCAGAGCTGGGGACTTGAGATGTGGTGTGTAAGGCCTAATATTCCAAAGACTGTGGTTCCAAGCCAAGAGCACTTCAGCCTTCTGAGACCAGGGAATCAGATCTGCTGGCAATCTCATCTCTTCGTGTTGTTGGTCAACTCATAATTGCTTGGCAGAGGTCAAGATCCTAAGATGCGTAAAAATTCATTATGTTGAATACTCCAAAGTATTGCACCCCTACTAGAGCGGGCTTTCACTTCTAATCAGAGTAGAGAGGCTTCAAGGATATTTTTATATTTCAATTTACTCTGTGCATTTTTAATTAGCCCCCCAGAAGACCAGGATTAATGTTAAAAACAGCATATCTCACTCAATTGTTGGACCTAATGCTACGAAGGATGATACCGCTTCAGCTATAAATGGTTGCAATTTAATGGATAGAATTAGCAACAGCGTGGCTGCTATGAAACCATGGCTAAAGGAACCTTGCTGTAAGAACTTTCTAATTTCAGCCGTCTTCGCTGGGTCAGTTAGCGATGAGCTGACAACCTGTGAACCTGGCCTAAATGGTGGTTACTCACCCAACCCTCCAAAGTGGTGGTCATAAGCCAGCCTCCCTAGAGAGTTTAAATTCAGCAACAGTTCGGAGCAGTGGAGAACCTTAGTGGATGGTCACTGAGACTCCCTTAGTTTCTGGGCAATGGGGCATTGCTTAGAAAAGCCTGCTGCTCTCTTGGCTGGAGAGCTAATCAGAACGGATCGTGTCACAAGAAACAGGGACTTCTCCCAGCATGTGGTAGATTTGGGTCCTGTACAGTAGGTTGAAAGTCTCTCATGGCACCTGCTTGGATCATAACGTCGCCATCAATTTCTCTACTCCATTCAGTAATAATAATAATAATGATGGCATTTGTTAAGCGCTAACTTTGTGCAAAGCACTGTTCTAAGTGCTGGGAAGGATACAAGGTGATCAGGTTGTCCCACGAGGGGCTCACAGTCTTAATCCCCATTTTACAGATGAGATAACAGAGGCACAGAGAAGTTAAGTGACTTACCCAAAGTCACACAGCTGACAAGCTGCGGAGCTGGGATTAGAACCCATGACCAAGTAAGCTTAAGGGGAATTTAACTGCTAGAACAATTGGGGCAATTCAGTGTGGCACAGAGCTGGAAGGTGTTAAATGGAACTTGTGTCAACAGGACATTTTTTCCTAGGATGTTTTTGCATCCATCTTTGTGCCTTCTGATGCCTCTTAATTGACACCTTCTGCCCTGGGGCACTAGTGGCTCTGTGCTACCTCTTCACCTTATTATCAGCCTAACTGGACCTGCACATTACCGTGGCCGTAACCCCCAAGTCCAGGATGGCAGAGTGGAGCGCCAGGAACAATCCAAAAGATATCTGGGGAGCAAGTATGCATGTCTCCTTAGAAGAAGGGACATTGTACGTGGCTGCTGTTCTGGTGGCACGGAGTTGATGAACATTAGGCCAGACTTCACATTAGATTAGCTCCATGCACCTCTGGGCCACAGTGGTGTTGGTTATGGAAATAGTCGCTTCCAGAAATGCTTTTGGCTCAGGCAGGCCTGATCAGTTTAGAGGAGAACCTTTGGCCTTTCTATTGCTTTAACCTTCTCAGTTTCACTCAGAGTTGCCACCTGGGAGGAGAAATCGAGAGCTGGCAGAGTCAGGGGAAGGGAAGAAATAAAAATAGGCAAATGACTTGGAAATATTTGCCGGAACTCCAGGAAGCCCTCAACAATATTTGAGATGAAATTACTTTTTTTTTAATGAACGTTTGGAACAAATAGAGCGGAACCAGGGGACATTGTCCGTCTATGTGTATCCAAGGTGTCCATTGTGATTATTGGCTGCGGTTGGCTCTTCGAGAGAACATGTTGCCCTGGGAGCCAACATGAAGCCTCTGCAAAGGGCACTTGAAGCGGCAGCAAATTTATTCCACCCTTTAAAAATGTCATTTTCCCCTTAAAGCCGGTACAGGGAGAGGAGTTTTGAGTTTGGTGAGGAATACTGTTGTCCCTTGGCTTAGAAACTATTACCTCAGAATTCTGCAGCAGTACAGCCCACGGTCACTCAAACTTTAAAGATGTTTGAGGCGGGGAGGGGGCTAAAGGATGGCCAGCAAGGAAGGTTAGCAAGGCAGCGGAAGGAGGGGTGAGTGACTGGAGAGAGTTGTGGGGCTGACAGGCACTGGTGAATCACTAGTACCTCTGTGTCTCTTTCTACCCGTCCTCGGCACTTAAGGTTATTCAATTGTTCATTCAGTGATTCATTCTGATGTTTCTTCCTGGGTTAGCAATCAATCAGTGGTGTTTATTGAGTGCTTATTATGTGCAGAGCACTGTACTAAGCTCTTGAGAGAGTACTTACAATGGGATATCTGTTCTACTTCCACCAGGCCACATATTTTAGTGAGAAAATTGAAACCATCAGGGATTATCTCCCTAAGGATCTCCCTTGCTCCTCCCTCCTCCTAGCCATTCTTTTACTCCCCCATCTTTTACCAGCAGTATCTCATGAAGAGACCTCTCGCCTCCTTTCAAAATCTATCCCTCCACCTGTGCCTCCTACCCCATCCCATCACACTTTAACAAAACATTTGCATCCTCTCTTCTTCCCTCCTAGACCACCAATTGTTTTAATGGCATTTGTTAAGCACTTACTATGTGCCAGGGACTGTACTGACCACTGGGGTAGGTACAAGTTACTCAGGTTGGACACAATCAGTGTCCTATATGAGGCTCACAGTCTTAAACTCCATTTTACACATGAGGTAACTGAGGCACAGAGAAGTTAAGTGACTTGCCCAAGGTCACACAGCAGGCAAGTGGCAGAGCAGGGATTGGAAACCAGGTCCTTTTGACTTCTAGGCCCATGCTCTTTCCACTAGACCATGCTGCTTCTCTTCAACTGTTCATTCTCCAATGGCTTCTTCCCCACTGCTTTCAAACATGCTCATGTCTCCCCTATCCAAAAAAAAACTCTCCCTTGACCCTCCGACTCCCTCCAGTTATCACCCCGTTTCCCTCCTACCATTCCTCTCCAAACACCTTGAGCAATTTGTCTACACCTGCTACCTCCACTTCCTCTCCTCCAATTCTCTCCTTGACCCCCTCCGATCTGTCTTCTGCCCCCTACATTCCAGGGAAACTGCCCTTTCAGAGGTCACCAATGATCTTGCCAAATCCAACAACCTCTACGCCTCCTCGGCCTCTCAGCTGCCTTAGATGCAATGGACCCCCCCCCCAACTCCTTATGTAACATCACTAACATTGTCCACTCCTTATTCTCCTCCTATCTCTCTGGTGGCTCACTCTCAGTCTCTTTGGCACGTTCCTTCTCAACCGCCCACCTCCTAGCTGTGGGAGTCCCTCAAGGCAAAAACAAAACAAAAACTCTGAAGACAAAAAATAAGTACCTGTTTGTCTAGAGAAGCAATTTTAGGCTCCTCCTGAGTGTGGTTGCCCTTCCCCGTGACTCTGAAGGAGAAGCCCCCAGGAGACGCGTGATCCATCCTGGTTGCAGGGTCCATTCGGCGGGTGATTCAGGATCTGTGAGGCCTTTACAAAGATGAGTTTGGGTGGGTCAGTACGAGTGCTAGGGCCAGAAGATTCAGTCCCACGAGGCCCTCTCCCTCCAGCTCCCCTATTTGGGCAGTCCTTCACTGGGGGGCTCCCTAGCTAATCAATCAGTGCTGTGTGCAGGGCACTGTACTAAGCACTTGGGAGAGTGCGACACTAATAATAATTGTGGTATTAAGTGTTTACTATGTTCCAGGCACTGTATCAAGTACAGTGGTGGATACAAGTAAATCCAGCTGTACGCAGCCCCTGTCCCACGTGGGGCTCACAGTCTTAATCCCCATTTTACAGATGAGGGAACTGAGGCACAGAGAAGTGAAGTGACTTGTTCAAGGTCATATAGCTGACAAGTTGCAGAGCTGGGATTAGAACCAGGTCCTTTTGGCTCCCAGGCCTGTGCTGCTTCTTGTTCAATACAACAGAGTTGGTAGGTGTGATCCTTGCCCATGAGGAGCTTAGATTTTTTTTTTAATTAAGATGCATTCATAAGCAATATGTCTCACAAATGTGTTACACTGTATTCTCCCAAGTGCTTAGTACATTGCTCTGCACACAGTAAGCACTCAAAAAATACCATTAATTGATTGTTACAATTGCGTAGAAAAAAGATAGCCTGTCCACACAACCTCAGACACTTTCCAGCTCCTTTGAACTGAACTGCAACAAAAGGCATTAGAATCAAATCCCCATATTGTTAGCTTCCTAAGTAGTCCAAATCCATTTTTCTGTTAAGGCACAGACTAATGTGTTTTCCTTGCTTCTGGAATTGGTTTCCTCTCTTGATTCGTCAAGTATCACCTCTCATCCAACAAGATAGGGCAAAGATGATGCATAAAGCAATAGAGAAATATATACATGTCCAAAAGCAGCTACATCAGTGCAGAGTACCAACTCTGTTATACTCTCCCAAGCACATAGTACTGTTCTTTGCTTCCTGTAAGCGCTCAATAAGTACCCTCGATTGACTGAAGGGCAAAAACAAGTGGTAATGGGAGATGCCTGGAGCAGTTGTAACGAGTCAATTGGAATTAGGCTGGGAAGGCTTCTTGGAGGAGGTGAGTTTTGAATAGCGTCTTGAAGAAATGATGAGCTTTCAGGCTGAAAAAAAGATAACTCAATTTGATTTCTTTTTCTCCTTCTACATTTTCCTTCTAGGTTATTTTCCCCTTCCATAAATTTCATGGAGATTGCCGATTGTATCAGCTTTATAGCTGCCTGTATAACAGTCCTCTCAGAACACCTGAAGGGTTAATCAATTTCATATCTTTGAACCCACTTCACTCGAGTTCAGATAAAAAAGCAGTTTTCAAGCCCGCTAACTTATTTCCAGTTGGTCCTTGGGTTTTGTTTTTCTTTTAATGCCTTAGAGACAAAAGGACAATGATTGTAGTGACACCACAGCCAGGGCAATATCTGTGTTGTGGCATGGAAAGAGTTAAATTGCTTTCATGAATTAACGACTTGAGCATTGAGTTTGGGGATTTGGGGACTCAAGGTTTTGAGGGATTCTTGTTTTGTTTGGTATTTTTCATTTTTATTAACCCAGGATGGCCGGTGGGTGAAGGCAATTAATGCAAATCCTTTTCTCAATAATATAAGATATTTTTACCTTTTGACAATAGACAGCCAATCAGAGGCGACTGCCCCAGACAAGCAAGTTTTGAGGACCCAATTTAAAATTTGAACTACCTTTTTTCCTTCTTCAAAAGCTTTTATGAGGATAAGATAAGAGTGTAATCCCTTAGTTGGGTACAAATGTTTTAAGACTTTGTGTTTCTAAAATCCAATTTGAATTAGCCTTGAACTTTAAAGCTGTTTTGTCTACTGAACTGGAAGACACCATGTGATGCATACAATAGAAAGTATTGTACAGTTTCCCTTTCTCGGATTCCCTCCTGACACTGGACTATAGTATATGCCAAGAAGATCATCCAAAGGCAAAATGTCATAACTTCAGGGAGCTACAATGCTTGTGTCTTTTCAACAAAGATGTTTTCTGAGCCTCTTTTCCCTTAGACTTCAGGAGTCTTATAGCTTAATAGAAACCCTGATTAGGAAATATTCTTAGGCTAAACTAGGCATTGTCGTTGAAATACTCACGTACTGCGTATAGTGCTGGGTGCCTAATGACTCCCCTTCACTTGAGTCTGCTTTCTATATTTTCATCTTGGCATCAGTGTTACTCTATTCCTGTCTGAATTTGTTAGCCCAGGGGAGAAACAGAGAATCAGGAATCCTGGACTCTCAATCGTGTTCTGCTGCCGAAGCAGAATATGTTCCTTAACTTTCTACTAAAGCGGACTTTATTTATCCCTACAAAACGTGTGTACCTATCTGTAATTTATTTATGTACATTAGTGTCTGTCTGTCCCCCCTACTCCCAGGCTGTAAACTTATTGTGGGCAGCGAACGTGTCTGCCAAGTCTGTTATGTAGTACTCTCCCAAGTGCTTAGTAGAGTGCTCTGCACACAGTAAGTACTCAATAACTATGATTAATTGTTTGTGAACTGGCTGATAGACTTTAACTGCATATAGCTTTAATTCCATTTGTTCTGACGATTTTGACAGCTGTCTACATGTTTTGTTGTCAGTCTCCCCCTTCTAGACTGTGAGCCCCTTGTTGGGTAGGGACTGTCTCTATATTTTGCCAACTTGTACTTCCCAAGCACTCAGTACAGTGCTCTGCACACAGTAAGCGCTCAATAAATACGATTGAATGAATGAATGAATATCCTTAAGAGAGCTTAATATCTGTTTTGAAAATCAGTACAAAAATCAATCAATCAAAAATATTACTGACCACTGCTCTCCCAGCATTCCTTTCATTCTCCTAGTATAAGTTGTGATCTGCCCTAGGTAAATAGGCTTCAACTATTTCCACGGCTGGTTTAATATTGGCAGAGCTCTTTGAGATGAATGCAGTCTGTTACTATTTTAATCAGTCTGTTCAGCATTGAATGAATATTTGAAGTGAATTTGGTTACGTGGAATTGTAGTATTTCTTAACAATAAGGTAAGGGCACCTGAAAAAATTTTCCCTACTTTGTAAATTGGATAATATCCCTGCTATTATAGTACATTAGTCTTCCACATAATGAAAGCAAATTTTCACCAAAGCTGTACCCCAGAAAAGAGCGCAAGTTTAATTTGTTTTAGCCAGAATTTAAGCATCCAAGTGATTAGAGTAAATGCTATCTCCAAAATGACCATTAAAATATTGATCCCCAGGGCAGTGTATTATTAGCCTGCAAAATCATCATGACCATCAGAAGTATTTACTGAGCACTAACTGTGTGCCCTAAGGACTGTACTAAACACTTGGAAGAATACAGTAGTAGTGAATTCATGGCCCCTGCCCTAAAGGAGGTTAAAGGGAGTCCAGGTAGGAAAACTTGTGAGGATTGTAGGAATGGGTTAGGACAGGGGGCTCTTTTTGAGGAGGGGGCGGATGAATTCCAGGCTAGGAGGGACAGTGGGAGCAAAGAGGGAGACTTCTGCTGAGGGAGGGGCCAGCCAGAAAGGTGAGGGGGATCAAGCTTGTAGGAAAAGGCTGGCTGAAGTGACCGATCCAACTGGACACCCCCCCTTGACGAGCAGTTGGCATTGTAGAGGTGTGAAACTCCTTCACCCCTCTCCTAAACTCGAGGCCACCCTCTTCACCTTCCAACTTGGTTGTAGCACCAAGGGTCAACTCAAGACATCCCCCATAACCTCTCCCCAAAACTAGCAAGGTCGGAGATTCCGATTTAAAATTTGAACAATCTTGCAGGGTCTTTTAGCTCTTGGCATTTGCCAAACCGTTTGCAGCTTTTTGTCTGTGCCCCCCTCCCCGCTCCCCCTCAACCCCCGAAAGAGATTACAGCTAAACAGACGCAGGATTTTTCTGAAGTGAAATAGCTTTTTTCAAACTATCAGTGAATAGCCACCTCATTAAATTTTAGAGACACTTTTTTATCTCATGGTATAGGGGGTGGAGAAGAGAAATAGATTGCCTGACTTTTCATATCCACAGCCTATTACAGCACCCAAGGAGGACTGTGAAATCACAGTCTTAGCACCATAATGATAATGGGTGAACTTTATGCCATTTTCTCATCTTTTTACAATTTTTGTCACAAAAATAGATCATTTTTCACCATTTTCTGTTCTATTTACAATCTTCCCCACTCCTTGCACCTCCCCCCCCGCTACCAAAAAAAGTCATGCCCAAGATTTTTTTGCCTGATCTATTTGTTCATTATAGCAGTGAGCTGTTAGTGATTTAAATGTATCAGAAGCATATATTTAGATTGATTGCAATTCCTTTCCCTAGACACTCACTTGTGAGCAGAGACAAAAGCAATTAGCCATTTCGGTTTATTCATTCTACCTAAGCAGGAGTGCCAATTTCAGGCCCCCCGATCTCCCCTCCTGCTGGTCAAGCCAAAGTGTGGAAGGCAGAAGATGTCAAGACCCCATGATCGAGACTGGAATCTGTGATTGCTAAGTAGTGCATCATCAATGCGTCCAAATACAGAGCCAAAACCTTAAGTTCGCTGTGGGCAGGGAACGTGCCTACCAACTCTTGTTTGTCGTATTGCACTCTCCCAAGCGCTCAGTACAGTGCTCTGCCCAGAGTAAGCACTCAGTAAATATGATTGATTGATTGATTTGGAGGGGGTTCACTGTCCTTGGGCTTCTTCCCCCAGAGTAGGGATGACCCCTGGTGGGGCCGTCAGTGTTTTCTCAGGGCAACATCATTCTCCGGCCACAGAGTCACACTATCACCCTGTTTCCCTCTGACCTGTACAGTGGACCCTGGAGAGGCCAAGGAGAGCATCAAGCCGGGTGGGTGGCATTTGCACGAACATTCACTCTATGGAAAGTCACCTTAGAAAACAAACAGAGATATGCAGCTAGGACTGCTCCGCCGTAAATAACGTTTTCAGGCTGGGCTGGATATGATTTTTACAAGATGTAAGACAACTCGGGCCAAAAAATGTTAAACATATGATCAAGAAGTGTTAAGCATGGCCCGCTCTTCTGTAATTCATAGAAGGGCTCAGACATTAAAATATTGTGACAGCTCATTCTCTCGGCAAACATTGTGCAGAGGACAACGTGTGATACACAATGACCCCCATTACTGTGGTTTCATTGACTTGATTGGTGCATGATGCTGAAATAAACTGAAGGGATAGGAAAATTACTACATGAAAAAGGGTTTTAAAGAAAAAGCAAATCAGTGAGGGGTGAGCCAAGAATCAGGAACGCTTCAGAGGATTGCACGCTTTTGAATTTGCAGCCTGGAAAGTCAGGTGCCTGGTTTCCTAACTTTTGCTAGGAGCTGAGCTTTCTAGGAGGAATTGCCAGCTGTGAGTCTGACAAGGAAGTCCCAGAACTGTATGAGGCTCAGAGCCAGTAGCTCCTTCCCTAACAGAGTCCCACTTGGAGCTGAGATTTTGATCTGGGGTTTTCTTTGATTCTCCTCTCCATCCGTAACACTTTTAGTAGAGTTGTCCCTTGGTCTGAAGATGACGCTATGACTCCATCCATGAGTGTGAGTGTCTTGAAAGAGTATCTCCTTACACCCTTGCACATTTATCCAGAAGGACACAGTAGTGCATGTCTTCTGGCTCCTTGCCAGACAGATGGGTGGACATTGCTCAGATACCAGTGGTTAAAAAGAGTGGGTTCCATGGCTTAGTGGAAAGAGCACGGGCTTTGGAGTCAGAGGATGTGAATTCTAATCCCAACTCCGCCACTTGTCGGCTGTGTGACTTTGGGCAAGTCACTTACCTTCTCTGTGCCTCAGTTACCTCATCTGTAAAATGGGGATTAAGACCGAGAGCCCCACGTGGGACAACCTGATTACCTTGTATCTACCCGGGCACTTAGAACAGTGCTTGGCACATAGTAAGCACTTAACAAATACCATTATTATTATTATTATTATCATTATTATTATTATTACCACCAGCAGAACATGGGTTGGAGGTGTTTATGCAGTAGTGGGGTGGTTTGCACTGAGCCTGCCACACACCCTCACGTGGTCCCTCTGTGTCCAGAGGCACACATTGTGAGGCAGGTGATAGGAAGAATGGGAGCAATCTCAACAACTCCTCTTAGCAAATACAATAAGAAAACTCTGCCAAACAGGATCAGAATAAAAAAAGAGCTGAAGGTTTTATATATGGGGAGGAAGATAGGGCCCTGCATGATCACTAAGAGTCTTTTCTAGAAAACGAGAGAGTTGGGTGGTTATGGAGCAGGAATGGGTGAATCTGATAGGATGTCAGAACCTTTCTCCTACCACCTTACCAAGGGTCCAGACCTCAGGACCAGACTGGCGTTTTTACCCCGTGTGTCAGCCCCTCTCCTGCACACTTCCTCCTTCCCACTGCTCTTTCAGACCTAGAGGGAAACAAGTTCTGACTGGAGAAGCTGCTTCCTTCAAGGCAGTGGTGGAAGATGAGAAGCAAAGATGCCAACTTTCTATATGGAGCCCAAGAAGAAGCAGGGTGGGCAGCTTGGGACAGGCCTTTGAGACGCTGTAGCTTGTAGGAATACAGCTCCAGGCCTGGCCCAGCATCCCCTCTGCTTATGATGTGTAGTTGGCCGCATTTCTAGGGAAAACCGTCTTTGTGGTTTTCCCCAAACTTCTTCCACACATTTAGTCTTCAGCAGCCCCATCACCGGGGACGAGAATCTTCCAGTTGTCGTCCCTCCCTTCCAAAAATCTGACCTCCCTACACCTTTCTGACCTAGACTGTGGCTAGTGCCTAATATGGTGCCATCCATCCTGTGGGTGTAGAAGAAATGCATGATGTTAGAGATGAGACCTGTGACATGGCTTTGAAGCCGACATCCAGTCCACGTACCAAGTCAGTTACTCTAAGTCTTGGCTCTGGGAAAGTTTGTGCCATTCTCAGGGCACTTGCAGTTTAATGATAGCATTAACCAGTCCATCAGTGGTATTTATTGAGGGCTTACTGTACACATAGCATTGTGGTAAGCACTTGAGAGAGTACAGTATAGGAGGGTATTTATTAAGTGTGTACTACGCACTGGCCCAACCACCAATCCCTACAAGGGATAGGGATTGGGTCTGATCTGATTATCCCACAGCTACTTCTGTGCTTAGCACAGTGCTTGGCACATAGTAAACATTTAACAAATATTATTATTATCATTAATATAGAATAAAGATAAACTGACCCAACACAGTCCCTGCTTCACATGAGGTTCATTGTCTGAAAGGGAGGAAAAACAGACATTTTATCCTCTTTTTGCCCATGAGAAAACTAAGGCACAGAAAGGTTAAGCAACTTGCCCAGGGTCACACAGCAGGCAAGTGGCAGAGCCAGGACAAGAATCCAGGTCTCCTGACACCTGATCCTGTTCTCCTTTGACTAGACCACCCTGTCTCCCTAGTTTGGATATGGGGCAAGGAAAGAGGGCTGTTAAAAATGCTCCCTGCTATGGGAAAAAGATTGTTGGTGGAATTAGCTTCGTGGATAAAAGATTCACATTTTGTTAAGCTTGATAAGTCAAGTCACTCAGATTTGATCATTCTCCCAAATCCGGCATTCCCGGATGGTTGATTTGATCACGGATTTTCACCCCGTTAGCTATCTTAGGGGGAAATGACAAGAGGTGGTTTATAATAGGAGAACATAACCGCAGCCAGGAGACAACCTGCAGGATTGTTAAGGACAGAGCCTGCCTGGATCACAGAATTAAAATTTGCATTTCAGCAAAGGAATGGCCTAGGCCCATGCCTGTGAGTGTGTAGATAAATGAAAACCATGGTATGTGTGTTTCATAGTAATTTACAGAGACTGACAAATTGCTTCATATTAGCATCTTAAAGTAACACAGTTATAAAAGCGATTAATTTTCTTTCATGGTAAAAAAAAAATCTAACTGTTTTGGAAGTGATTAATGTGCCGGCTCTGCTCTTGAAGGCTTTACAGCTGACGTGATGAGGAATGAAAAATACATCCTGGCATCTAGAGCTCCGTTGGTGCTATCACCACTCAGGTCCTGTTTATGGCTTAGAATAGTCTGTGATCCCAGACTGGCCCTCACTCTGTGCATATTGAGAAGCAGCATAGTCTAGGTAAAAGAGCCCAGGCCTGGGAGTGAGAGCACCTGGGTTCTAATCCTAGCTCTGCCAGTTGCCTGCCTTGGGACACTGGACAAGTCACTTCACTTATCTGGGCCTCAGCTTCCTGTCTGTAAAATGGGGATTAAATACCTGTTTTTCCTCATACTTAGACCACAAGCCCCATGGAGGGCAGTGACTGTGACCGACGTGATTGTTTTGTATCTTCCCCTGTGCACAGTCTGTACTTGGTATATAGTAATCACTTAACAAATGCCACAGCATTATTATTAGTAGGACAGTAGATCATATTTTTTGAGCACTTACTGTGTGCAGAGCACAGTACTGAGTGCTAGGGAGAGTACAATATAACTGACACATTCCCTGCCCACCACGAGCTCACAGTCTTGATTGTATTATATATTTATAATACAATATATAATAATAATTATAATATATAATGTATTATATATATATATATATATTTAGTCTATTATATCTGTATGGGCACATATGGCTGTAAAGACACATGCTGTGTTGACACAACCTCCCTCGTTGTTTACAACCAAGCTGCCCCGTTAGTGTGAGATTAGAACTCACCAGGACCTGTCTTCTGGTGAGCCAGGAAGATCAGAAGGTAAAAATCAGAGTGGATTTTAGACCTCATAAAGAAAACTGGTCATGCTGATGATTGATGAAGCTTATCTGAAGCGGAAACAGTCATCCCCTTGGAGTCACCTGCTTCGTAGGTAGCCGGGGGGTGGGGGGGGTGCATCTTTGATTTTTTTAGTTTTTTTTTTTAATTGAAGGGATTGATAGTTGCTAAACATGCAGCCTTGTTCATTTTTGTTTTCTTTTTTTTTTGAGGCACTTGACAGAGGCAACCAGTTTGCCTGCATGACGAATCATCGGCTTTTCTTAGAGTCTGTGACGCACAGTCTGATCAATGGGACAAAATGCAATGTTTCTTGACCCAAGACCTAGAATTTTAATTGGTCTTGTTTTCCAAAAAAATTTATGAATGGATTTAAGAGCGATTCTTTTACCAGCCCTAGATTGTCTTTCTTCCATCTTTGGTGACAGACACTTGAAGGAATTGATTTACTAATCTGTACTTTCCAGTCTAAACTGGCATCTTTCCCTGGCTTGTGGAACAGGTGTATAGCGGTGGATGGCACTGGATTGGCTTGGAATTTAGACTCTCAGAAATTTGTGGGCCAAGAGCATTTGCATTCCAGGGACAGATAACCTGGCCCTATTTGTGTGCTACACTGTCCCAATTAGCTTTCTCCAGAACATGCTCCCCCGACCTCCCTCTCTCCTGATAACATCATTCCCCCAGCGTGTTCTTAGTGTCGGTCCATTGCCCTTGGGAGAATAGAGGAAACAGGGTCTCAGATAAGTGGGTGAGAGGGATTGTGGGCCAGATGATTTTCAATCCAAAGTTCCTGAAGCCAGCTGCTGAGGTTGTTATTTATCACTCTCCTTCTTTTGGAGATCTTCCAAATGCCTGGAGGGATGCCCATGCATCCCCTTAAGTAGAAGGAAGCGAGGCAGAGTTGGATGGGGAATGGTTTATTTCTGCTCTGCCCGTCTTGGCACGGACCTTGGGGACTCGCGTGTTCAGTCACAGATTTCACACTACCTGCAGAGACAGGCTCTGTCGCACTTCCTTTCCAGTCAGGCTTCTGAGGCAGTCATCCCACCGTAACAGAGCTTCAGACTTACGTGAAGTCACCAGGCAGCTGGCCACTGTAGGAGAAGAGGCTGACTTGCCCACTCTATCAGAGGAATCATTATAGGACCTAGTGGAGCTGGGGCCTGAAATTTTGTCTGCTACAAACTGCTGCAGTGAAACCAAGAGGCAAGAGAGCCCAGAAGCTCTCTCTTGACTTGAGTGAAGTGTCCGGGTTTAGGGACAAAAGTAGTAGCTTCACACAACATGCGATAGTGACTATCCAAAAGTTAGGACTGTCTGAATGAGGTAAAGTCCACCAGTGGGGTCAGGTTCAATAGAGTGACACCACAAATGAATGATTCTCTGTCCTCTTTTTAAATCTGTTGTTTTAATCCAAGGGTTTAGCGTACTGCATAGCACTAAATAGGTACTTAGTAAGAAAATCATTACTCCTACTACTGTCTTTGGTGACCTTTCAGCTCCCCGGGATGTCTCCCTGAGGATGGACTTTATTCCCGACTCCCAACTCCCACCACCCCGTGCCTGTGATTTCATTGAACAGAAAACTAAATTGTGGCCTAGTGAAAATAGCCTAGTGGGCCAAGAGTCAGAGGCCTTGGGTTCTAGTCCTGGCACTTCCATTTGCCTGCAGTGTGACCCTGGACATGGTACTTGACTTCTCTGTGCCTCCATTTCCTCAGCTGTAAAATGGGGATTCAAAACCTGTTCTCCCTCCTACTTTGGATGGGAATCCCATGTGGGACAGGGGCTATGTCCGACCTGGTTATCTTGTATCTACCCCGGTGCTTAATATAGTGCATGGCACATAGTAAGCATTTGACAAATACCACAATAGTTGTTGCTAAAATGATGATTTTAAATCAGTGAAAAACTTGAATTTGTGGTTCATTTTGTGGGTTTCAGAAGCCGACTGCAGCATTAGAAATTTCCTTCTGTAATATCTTCTTTCAAGAGGGGGGGTCTGACCTAGGACCAGTTGTGTGTTCAAGGAAAAGCTTGAATGTGTTTGCTCAAGAAGCCAGTTGCTTGCTCTCAGTTCAGTCCTCTAAGCCCGTTGCAAATGAAATGCATAGATGGCGGTCCAACAGGGATTGGTAATATTCTGTTGTAAACTCTGTAAATTTATACTTTCTCATGAACTCCAGACCAACTGCTGTGAACTCTACCATCAATTTAACTGTCTGAGTCTATTAAAGAGAAGGAGATGGTATTGGCTTACCCCATTTAAAAGGGTGCTCGATGCTTGACAGTGACTTATTTTTACTGCCATAGGGAAGCTGACTACACACACACACACACTGCCTATATAAACAGGGACTTGTGCATTGTATGCACACACAAACACACAGTCCCACAGGGCTAAACACACTGTTCAACACCAACAGTTCAGTTCCTAATGACAGTGAGTGAGACACCACAAATGGGTGTCTCCCTGGGCAGCAAAGCGTTATCAAGCTGTTCCAGTTCTCTTCATTCGGAATGTTAAATGCATTGATTACCAGTTTGTCTTTCTGATCATTCATCATACAGAAGTTGACGTCCTTTGGCAAGGAAGAAAAATAAAATAGAAATCTAATTAATTTTTTGGTCTGTATTAGCCATGTGGTATATGTCAGTGACTAAATACTCTCTCTCTCTCTCTCTATACACACACACACACACACACACACACACACACACATATATGTATATATGCACAAACACATATACATGCATATATTAATTGTGTGATTCTGCCTACATTCTTAAAGAGAGCCTTTGGAATCTGGGATAGTTTTTTATTAATTAGCAACTCCACCAAAACCATCAGCTTTGGCCCAACCTCTGTAAAGAGGAGAAGCAGTGTGGCTCAACGGAAAGAGCCCGGGCTTTGGAGTCAGAGGTCATGGGTTCAAATCCCGGCTCTGCCAACTGTCGACTGTGTGACTTTGGGCAAGTCACTTCACTTCTCTGTACCTCAGTTACCTCATCTGTAAAATGGGGATTGAGACTGTGAGCCCCCTGTGGGACAACCTGATCACCTTGTAACCTCCCCAGTGCTTAGAACAGTGCTTTGTGCATAGTAAGTGCTTAATAAATGCCAACATTATTATTATTATTATTAAAGAAGATGGAATTTGTGCCTTGCGTAGCTAGTTTGTGAGCCCTTTGTGAGACAGACACTGGGTCTGATCTGATCATTTTGTATCTTCCCCAGCACCTAGAACAGGGCTTGCTACATAGTAAGTGCTTAACAGATACTATTATTATTATTATTGAAGAAAATACTTTTTTTCCTGTCCTTGCAAATGATGGCCCAATATTTGCACCCCCCATCTGGGAGACAGTTCAGTCTATACTCCTTGTCCTTTGCCAGAGTGCTATGTGGACCAAGTGTGGTTTCTTAGGTAAAGATTAGCAATTTTGATTTTTTTCAGAAGGAGATGAGAGCAAAATCCCAGCATATACTACACAAAGAAAAAAAAAAGCAGTCAGTTTTCCTTCAGTGCATATGTTGTGTTCATGAAGAACCTTGTGTTTTGGGAAAATTGAAAAATAGTATTGGGTTAGGGGGTAGGGAGTTCAAAGATGCCTCCATGACTGGCACTTTTTACTGTGGTTTATTCAATATATTTTTCAAGAGAAGCAGCATGGTCTATTGGAAAGATCATGGGCCTGGGAGTGAAAGGACCTGAGTTTGAATCCCAGCTCTACCACTTGTCTGCTGGGTGTCCTTGGACAAGTCACTTAACTTCCCTGTGCCTCAGTTTCCTCATATGCAAAATGGGGTTTCAGTACCTGGTCTCCCTACTACTGTGGGACAGGGACTGCATCTGACCTGATTCTCTTGTATCTACCGTAGCACTTAGAACAGTGCTTGCCACAAAGTAAGCACTTAACAAGGACCACAGTTATTATCATTATTATTACTAATAATAATTCAAACACCATACTGTTGTGATGTCCACCACTGGCAGAATGTTTCACACGCTTGTCACATATTGTTCTTTTACTTCAACTTCAGAACTTTGAAGTTGCAATAATGCAAAGAAACACAAAGTGCTGTGTAACAGTAATGCTAAGGTAGAGGCTGGGAATTGTAGCCCCCATACACTTCAACCAATGCCACGTGCACCATCACAACCTTCACCAAATCTACTTGTGCCAACTTGTGAATCATATCAGGACAAGCTTTTGTGGGAGAAGTGTTCCCTAATTCCTCCATTGTGTTCCACCCAATTTGTGTAAAGAAAACGTGCAGAACTGGGGGTGAATCATTCTTAGATGTCCTTGTAGTGTTAATCATTTGAGGAGCGTTTATTGTTTAATGTTTTTAAACTGCAGTTTTTAACATTGCCTGCCCTCAAAGAGCTCATGGTGAATGGAACAGGAAGGGAGACAGAAGTATTACTTACAAATAATGGGAACAGAAGGAAGAACAAGTTTATAACAGGACATAGTACAAATGTGTCAGGTGAATAGCTGAATCAAAAATTGAATGTGCAAATAAATAAGATTATATGTAGGCATGTAAATGCTGAGGATAGGAATGACATCTGTAAGAGTCCAAAATGCCACCGCAGTGAGAGGGATGTTTGTGCATTCTGAAAAGTGAAATCATCCTTCCAGATTTGTCTGCCCTGCCTTCACAAGATAATCCTCCTAACTTTCCCTTGGCACTGCAAGTTTGGTCACTGTCTTGCATTTGAGAATTATTTTCTGAAACCGTTTTGAGGAGGAGTCTGTGCATCCTGGGAAGAGAGATGCTCTTTCCCGTCTGCTTTCTGATTGGCTGCCCGGTGAAAACAAATCCACCAGAACAGGAAACCCTTTTCACCGGGCTGCCCCGCAAAGGGCTGCTCATTTTAAGTTTTTATTTTCTTCTGCCTCAGAGGTTGCTGGCAATCTGCCACATTCTCTTAGCCTCCATTAATGAGTCAACACCATCCGCCTGTCAGTACAATTCTTGCACAAATGGCGCAACGGAGCAACTTCATCTTTCTGGGTAACCAGCCCCATCCACTGGGTATAATACCTGCCAGTACCACCGGCTAGAAGGAGGAAGCCTCACTGGCCACCTTCCCAGTTTCCTGATGGAAACTGAAGGGGATCCAAGCCATGAGGGTGGTCAAAAAACCAGCCCAGTCCTGCACAGCCCCTAAAACCCCCAATCTTCCCAGCATGTCTCCAGGCCCATGAGTTCAGCCCACACTAGCCCCGTGTAAACCACACATAATTCCACACCTTCCTTCCACTGTTGGTTTCACCCTCATCTACTTGAACTTTATTAAACAGGGGAACTGACTGATTTGAATTTCAGCAGCTCCCGCTTCCTCCTCTTGCTCCTTCAGTGGAGGGGGCACAGAGCCGTGAAATGGTCAGGGAGCAAGCAAGAAAGATGGAAGAGAAGCCGAGCATCAACCTGGAAAGTAGATGACACAGCCCTTTTGGAGTTCACCAAAGGGTTATAAAACTGTCTGCATGTGTGTATGCGTGTGGTTGGGGGACTAGGAAACATAGTCACACTTAATTGTGGGTGAATTCTTCATTGTTACTTGGATCTCACTTTATGTTTTCCGTTACCGCTTTCAATGAATGAAAGCATAGCTTTGTGGTTCATCTTAATACAAAGCTTCCATTGGCTGTGGTGAGAATCTGGCGTGGAGCACATTCAGGGTACAGCCATCAGTAATTTTTTTTAGTATAAACAGGAAATGATTTCTCAGACTTTAACCAAGTTAGTTAAATGTAGAAATGAAAAATCACTCTGCTGACCACCTAGAAAATAAAATTTGATGGCAGTCAAACTTTCAGGTGGAAAACATCCATGGCCATTTAATATGTTGCTTGGCCTTTTTGCTGGATTTCCAAGCTGATAGGGTTTTTTTAATAGTATTTATTAAGTGCTTACTATGTGCCAGACACTGTTCTAAGTGCTGAGGTAGATGCAAGGGAATGAGGTTGGACACCGTCCATGTCCCACGTGGGGCTCACAGTCTCAATTCCCATTTATAGGTGAGGTAACTGAGGAACAGAGATGTTAAGTAACTTGCCCAAGGTCACACAGTAGACACGTGGCAGAGCCAGGATTAGAACCCAGATCCTTCTGACTCCCCAGCCCATGGTCTATCCAGTAGACCTTGCTGCTTGTCTTTTGCGGCTTCCAGTGATAATGGGGCACTGTGAATCTGGGCCCCATGAATGGAGATGAGAGAAAATGATCATGGATAAAGGCTAATGATGGATCCAGATTTGCTCTCAGGGTTGTGCAGAGCTCTAAAGAACCTGGGTTGTTAGGAAATTGACCTAGGTAGAAAGACACACTGACTGGCTTTTATGACTTGAACCCTTATAATGGTATTTATTGAGCACCTACTGTGTTCAGAGCACTGAACTAAGCGCTTGGGAGAATACAGTACAACAGAGTCGATAGACATCTTCCCTGCCTACAACGAGCTTGCATAGAGTATAGACAGGATAGTGAGGAGCAGTGTGGCCTAGTGGAAAGAGCACAGACCTGTGTCCAACTAATTAATTTATATTTACCCCAGTGCTTAGACCAATATAGACTGTGAGCTCCCCCTCTGGACTTTAAGCTCCTTGTGGGCAGGAAATGTGTCTGTTTATTGTACTCTCCCAAGAGCCTAGTATATTGCTCTGCACACAGTTAGTGCTTAGTAAATGTGATTGAATGAATGAATGCTTGCCACATAGTAAATGCAGTGTATCATCTAGTTCTTTTCTTCTTTATGGAAGAAGTGTTCTACTATTGTCTCTGCAGAGCCCATGGCAGTATGAACCTCTGTGGTGATTGGTGTCTTCCTTTCAGCATCAAGAAACTTATCCATCGTTATTGCCATCATACCTTTTGTGCTCCCACACTGAATTGGGTACCTTCACCCCCTCCTCTCCCTGCCCCCCCCCCCCCCACCACCGTGCTCCTACACCTCAGTGTGTGCCCTTGGGTACAATAAGGTTGAGTAGCAGGACTGCCTCTGGTATCCTGCACTCTTCCTCTCTTTACAGGCATTTCCCTCCTTCTTGCGGGTGTTTTGCCAGTGGTGTTTGTGATGTGGGGAGCTTAGGTTTCGTGTGGCGGTACTGGCGTCTTGCTGACTTATGCCTCCCACTTCCACACGGTGGCCCCTCTCCTCCAGGTTGTGCCTGCATCTTAACCTACCAGCAAGAGGAGAGTAGGCGAGTGGCTATGAGAGTGAAAAGGGGGTCCATGGCCATGCTTTCCAAACCCACAGCATCAGCAAACCCACTGAATAACCTGGCTGGAGCAGAGGGGATAGCCAAGGTAGATCAGGATCCCGAGGTGAATCAGGAGTATCGGGAGATGAAGTAGGGGAAGGTGGGAGAGATCCCAGGCAGGAGCTTGATCCGTTGGCTGACAGGGAGCCTCTGGAGGGAATGAGGGAGGGAGTTTGTGGGATGAGACTGAATAAGCTTGCCAGGGAGACTTGGCTGGCTCTAGTGTGTTGGGCAGAGGGAAGCATAGGAGTAAAAGAGCTGCAGTAGTCCTATCGAGAGTTCGCTAATGAAAAGGACTTTGGTGAGGCTGGAAAGGAAAGGGCAAAGTGAAGAGATCTTTTGATGTGGCATTCCCCCAAATGAATGTAGAAACTAAACAAATGTTATTCATGCATGTCCGTCCAGCACAGTTTCGAGCATATGGGAGATAGCAGCAGACAGATTAGCCTTGCACGTGCCCGTCAAGTGAGGGGTAACTCTGCTTGAGGTGAACTTTTGGAGAGATTGGGACACTAAGGGGCTAACTGGAAGATAATAACCGGTGGCAGATGCAGCAACACAGGACTACTGTTCTGTGTATTGTTGGTTGGTCATGTCTAGGCCATTTCACTCACAGGTGCTTGCATGGGTTAAAGTTAATAGTAGTGGCATCTTTGAATACATGCTGGTAAAATGCTTGTTCTGGCCTCCATGCTTGTTGGGGGTTCCATTTCAGTTCATCACGTAGTAGCAGCTTGTGCCATCCCATGCTGGCAGCTCCAGCTCGGGGCCACGTAAACCTGTCTTCGTATCACTCGATATCTTAGCTGCATAAACTATGGGGGACAACATGGGGTCTCTATACAGCATTTGTAGACCATACAAAAGCATCTGACACCCATCGGTAGACCTGAGGTCTATTTATTTTACTGGTACATATTTACTATTCTATTTATTTTGTTAATGTGTGCATCTAGCTTTATTTCGATTTATTCTGATGCCTTGACACCTGTCCACATGTTTTGTTTTGTTGTCTGTCTCCCCCTTCTAGACTGTGAGCCCATTGTTGGGTAGGGACCATCTCTATATGTTGCCAACTTGTACTTCCCAAGCACTTAATACTTAATGTTGGGCACACAGTAAGCGATCAATAAATATGATTTAATGAATGAATGATAGAAGTGGCAGGATCTGGCATGGGAGTACATAGGGGAGGTAAAGATAAGGGAGATTGTGAAACTGAAAAACAAGCCAGATAATGATGCCGCTAACTGTGAAGGTGAAGCTAGAGCCAGCTGGCTGCTGCTGTATAGTGTCTAGTACAGTGCCATATCCTGGGGGTGCTCAGGAAGCAAACTTTAAGATTTTAATTGAATTATATAGGAACTCTTCCCACTGTGAGATGAGAGAGTTTGAAATGGAAGTTATTATGGGGAGTAAATATGGAATCTCATTCAGTGCTGTCATTTTTTGTTCAGTTTTTCAAGGAGAGGACCTCACACTTTGTTCCCTCTTCAGAATGTGGTAAACCAGCACTCAACCTATCATTTTTATTGCTTCAAATTAATCAGATATTTTGTCACCATAAAAGGTAATTGGTGCTTCGTGAATTTGAATCCACATTTTGTCCTAACTAAATGTATGTACAGTTATGATTTGTTGCGTTCACGTCAGAAGCCTAGAGAGTTGAGTTAAATGACTTCTTTTCCCAAATGAACCAGATGCTAGGGCTAGTTTTGTGAAGTGGTTTTTGTGAGATTCATACACATAACTGAAGTTTAGTTTCATCCATTGAAATTTACATTTACATTTAAAATATGTGTGTTTGGGCGTGAGCATCCAGTGCATTATTGATTCCATTTCTGAAGCAATAATTGTATGAAAAACGTTTGATGAAGATGCTGTTCTGCCTAACTTTAATTCCAGAACAGTTTTGGGAGAAAAAAAATCCCCAACTATTACAATAGACCTATTTGAAGATGAAAGGTGTTATCCGACAGGCCTTCTAATTGAAATATATATAGGCTAGATAGATAGATAGATACCTACATATCTTACATTTAGAATACCAGAATTCTGTTTTCCTCTAGCTTTTGGTTTCCAGCTGTTCACTTTCCAGGTATTTTTTGCAACCCTCCATTTACAAGTTAGTCATCAATATAGAGCTATGGTGACCAGTCATCCAGTTTTACAATAGACAGTCCAGGTTTTGGCTGGTCTGCCTCTTGTCCAGTTACTGGCATGGTACTGGATGCTTTTATGACTTCAAAATTTTCAGCGCCAAGTCTTCCTCCCACAGTGGCTCTGGCTGTTGAGTTCCACAGTTTTGACCTGGCGATAAGGGAAACAAAATTTGGGTCTGGCGCAAGAAAGGGGTTCATAGGCTCCCCAGAGAAATACCCACGGGATGGCTCAAAATTGGCAAGCTTCCACAGTGTGGTGCGTGTGACATCATCAGATTATGCTGTTTGTGCTTACCCTAACGAGTGCAACAACGGGGTCGGCAAGGACCATCGACGGACCCAGATATAGAGCTTTTGCCTTGCTTTTTTCAGAAGCCCAAATACCAAGTCTAAAAGCAAGCCGTGAACAGATGCCATCATTTACTAGGCAGAACTATCAACTACTAAATATGCACTTACTGTAGTCTTTCTAAATTAATGAAAATTTACAGCCATTATGTAGAGTGGATTAGAGGCAGCTCAGGTTCCAGATTATGAAAAGCATGATTTAAAACATATGAAGTCAGTGATGTTTAGACCAAGGGCTCTTCTCTCAAGCAAAAGGTTTTCAGAATGCTAATAACTTGCTCTAGGGTTGTGCTTTATAAAAAGGGAAAGCCCCGTGTTCATTATTTTAGAGTAATGTTTAAAAAAAGACCCCTAAATTTTATTCAAGCATCTGGGTGCATGTTTTCAGGTGTTATAAAAGGATTTTCAGTTAATGATGTTTAGCTATAGAAAAATACCTGTTTTACTTTTCCAATTGGAATACTTCAAGAATGATTATAAATAGAATGACTGATTTCAAGATTTTAAAATATTGAGGTTAAATTTGGGTCTGAGAGAAGGAAAAAAAAAGAAAGAAAAAGGAACACATCCAGCTTAAAAGTCAGCCTTTTTCTGCTTCAAGACAAACAGGAAAAAAGACATGACCATGTAAATTTCACCAAGTTTTTGGCCTTGTAAAAGTTACTGGAAGGGCAAAAACACCAATTGATTTCCTTCTCCACTGAGTTTAAAGGTTGCATAACTGTACTACTATGCCATCCCTCAGAAAGCACAAGTGTAAAATAAATGTAAAAAGTTGTACAAAATGACTATGGTCTCAAGGTTTCATAGTAGCGTCTGAAGTTGAGACAAGTATTTAGAAATGCACCGAAAACTAATGAACTTCAGTTCCCACAGTCCCCAGTGAGAGAAAAATCTGTCTTTAAAGAGCCAAACCAAATTTGAGACTTCGTAGAAGCTAATCACAGACATGGAAAAAAAAATTAAATCGAAGCAAAACATGCCAGTTAATTTTGTCTACTAATATAGATGTGGAAAGTTTTTTTTTAAAAGATCCTGTAGATTTAACTTGTTGATGCAAAGGGTAATGTATAATTCTTGTTATACATTATGTGTATTAAAATTTACCAGTTTCAAAAAAGGCCAAGAAGTCCTACAGTCAGGACAGGTCAAAAAGAATGTTTCAAAATTCACTCATCTATGATCACAAATTGCCATAAATAATAAAAAAGTGCTTCTTTACAATTGGTTATGTGCATGCAAACAAAATGCCAAATGCAAGAATCGTATCTACATGGATCTAATTTTATTTCTTGCTTACAATTACGAGTAATCCCCTTTGTAACAGAGTTTAGAATCAAGAATATTTAACAATGCCCCAAAAGGTACTGGCTCTTTTCAAAAATCAAGTTTGAATGGGGATTTTTTTTTTTTTTTTACCAAGAGGAAAGGGTCACGGATTTGGTGGCTATTTCATTTTTCTGCACTGCTTCATCATTTTAAATTCATGTTGTAGGTACTGTGCTGGTTTATGAAAATCTTATTGCCCGTGTCAGCTTTCTCCATTTTGTTTAAAAATACATTTTTCTATGATAATTTAATACATTGGAGATTTATTCTAATCACTTAAATATGTGATCTATAACAGTTTGGTGTTCCTTAAATTGAAAATGAGATTTTATCACAGAACATTAGGTTTTATAAATAACCAATGCAAAATGCACTTTAAAATAAGTAGGAGTAGTATCAACAAATCATTTTAAACCATTCAAATTGTTTAGCTGTTTCATAGGTCATAGGAAATTTTTTGCATAGGCTGTAATTTTCATTTATCTGCCAAACTATCCTAACTCATATATGAATAATACATTCGTTATTTATCATATATGTATATATAAATAATTTCAATCCACATGCCTCTCAAGAATATTCTGCCGTATGCTTCAAAGTTTTTCGGTGGAAATGTCGCAGAAATCCTGGAAATTGGAATTTATTGTTAAACGAAGCCTGAGCTCTCATTATTTTTTAAAAAGGATTCACGGAATCATCATTCACTCTTTAAGACCCTAGCAGATCCTAGCTTAATACGGGTGTGTTTTTTCGGACGTACAGTATTCCTTTGGTGTTTTGGAAAGTTCCGTGCCGCAAAAAGACCGAGGATTGTCAGAGAAATTCGGGTCAAGCCCGTGGCCATCTGGGGGGCTTTTTCAGAGAGAGTAGGACGAGAAGGCTTTTTCAGAGAGAGTAGGACGAGAAGGTGAGCACCCCAAACAGTACCGTGTCCCGCCCCGTCGAAGGAATTCCCCCGACGGTCAGGCCTGGAGGCCGCAGGTGGTCGCCCGCCCTAGACAAACCCCTCTCATTTGCGGGGGCCCACGCAGAGAGTGCGGGAGTGTACTTCAGCGTACACGAGGGGGTTTTGTCGTGCGCTGAGGCCCAGGCGGGATTGGGGTCTTTTCCTGCATTTCCCGCATTGCCTGCGACCCCCTGGCCCGGCCGAACCTGCGCCTTGCTCCTGGGGATGAGGACTAACGCGTGTTTTGAGGTTCTAGGGTGGGTTCCCACGAGGGAAAGGGGGCTCTCGTTCTCCGTCCCCCTGCCCGTCCCCCTTTTCTCTCCAGCCCATGTCCCCTCTGCTGTCGCCCTTTTCTTTCCAGCCCCCCATGCCCCCGCTTGCCTCCCTTTTCTCTCCAGCCCCCCCATGTCCTCCCTGCCTGTCCCCCTTTTCTATCCGGCCCCCCATGCCCCTTGCTTGCCTCCCTTTTTTCTTCAGCCCCCATGTCCCCCTGCCTGTCCCCCATTTCTCTCCAGCTCCCCATGTCTCTCCTGCCTGTCCACCATTTCTCTCCAGCTCCCCATGTTTCTCCTGCCTGTCCCCCATTTCTCTCCAGCTCCCCATGTCTCTCCTGCCTGTCCCCCTTTTCTTTCCAGCCCCCATGCCCCCCCCCCCGGCTGTCCTCCATTTCTCTCCAGGCCCCCATGTCTCTCCTGCCTGTCCCCCTTTTCTCTCCAGCTCCCCATGCCCCCCTGCCTGTCTCCCATGTCCCCCCTGCCTGTCCCCATTTCTCTCCAGCCCCCCATGCCCCCCCGCTTTCCTCCCTTTTCTCTTCAGCCCCCCATGCCCCCCCTGCCTGTCCCCCATTTCTCTCCAGCTCCTATGTCCCCCCTGCCTGTCCCCCTTTTCTCTCCAGCCCCCCATGCCCCCGCCTGTCCTTTTCTCTCCAGCCCATGTCCACCCTGCCTGCCCCCCTTTTCTCTCCAGCCCATGTCCCCCCCGCCTGTCCCCCTTTTCTCTCCAATCAATCGTATTTGTTGAGCGCTTACTGTGTGCAGAGCACTGTACTAAGCGCTTGGGAAGTACAAGCCCCCCCATGTCTCTCCTGCCTGTCCCCCTTTTCTCTCCAGCCCATGTCCCCCCTGACTGTCCCCCTTTTCTCTCCAGCCCATGTCCTCCACTGCCTGTCCCCCTTTTCTCTCCAGCCCATGTCCCCCACTGCCTGTCCCCCTTATCTCTCCAGCCCCCATGTCTCTCCTGCCTGTCCCCCTTTTCTCTCCAGCCCCCCATGTCTCTCCTGCCTGCCCCCCTTTTCTCTCCAGCCCCCATGTCCCCCCTGCCTGTCCCCCTTTTCTCTCCAGCCCCCCATGTCCCCCCTGCCTGTCCCCCTTTTCTCTCCAGCCCCCCATGTCCCCCCTGCCTGTCCCCCTTTTCTCTCCAGCCCCATGCCCCCCCTGCCTGTCCCCCTTTTCTCTCCAGCCCCCCATGTCCCCCCTGCCTGTCCCCCTTTTCTCTCCAGCCCATGTCCCCCCTGCCTGTCCCCCTTTTCTCTCCAGCTCCCCATGTCCCCCCTGCTTGTCCCCCATTTCTCTCCAGCCCCCCATGTCCCCCCCGCCTGTCCCCCTTTTGTCTCCAGCCCTCCGTGTCCCCCCCTCCTGTCCCCCTTTTCTGTCCAGCCCCCCGGTCGGCGCTCCCGTTGCCTACAGAGTCTGGCGGCGGCGGCGGCTGCTGGGCCCCTGACGGCAGGACCTCGGACAGCCCCCCGGCCCGCCTCGGCCCGGCCCGGCCCGGCCCGGCCCTGGGCGGCCGGCCGGGGGGACGGAGCCGGGAAGGTCCCGGGACCCTCCTGCCCTTCTCTGTTTGGTGGCAGCAGGATTTTACCGAGACACCGTCCGGATGTCCCTCCACAGTAGGGATTGGGCCCCACCCTCCGGCTCCCTGGATTTCCTAGATACTTTTGGAAACTTATTTTTTTTTCTTTTTTACGTGAAAGGGGGGGAAATCCGGACGCGGTGGTGCGGCCCTTTGAGGGTCGGGGTTACTACGGCAGAGCCTGGCGCGGGACCCTGGAAGAATGGGCCTCGGTTTTCCCCCACGCTGGGGCCGGAGCGCAGCGCTTCGGAGAAGGTGGAGGAGGAGGAGGAGGAGCGGCTTCACGCGTGTGGCTTTTGCTCAGGGATACCTCTCCACCTCCAGCTGCGCTCCAGTGAACAGTGGTCCAGCGCTTAGAACGGTGCTTGGCACATAGTCAGCGCTTAACCAATACCACCCTCGTCCCCTCCGTCCCGCAGCGCGCCTCCATCCCTTCCTCTCCCAGCCGGCTGCAGACCAGATCCCGGACCCCGGATCCCCACCCGCTTTCACGGCGCTCTTGGCGGCGGGCTGCGCCTGGGAATTGCGGCCGGGAATTGCGACCGGGCCGGGAGCGTTAGGATTAGGACTCCGCGAGGGCCCCCCAACCCCCTCCCCAGGACCCCGAGCCCGGCGGCGGGGCAGGGTGGTCGGGACCGGCGCTCCTCCTTCCCCATCCTTCCCCATCCTTCCCCCTCCCGCCCCCAGCTTGGTGACGTCCTCCTCCTCCCCCTCCTCCTCCTCCTCTCCCAACTCCGCCTCCTCCTCTCCCTCTTCCTCCTCCTCTCCCAGCGCTTAGTACAGTGCTCTGCACACAGGAAGCGCTCAATAAATACGATTGAATGAATGAATGAATGAACTCCACCTCCTCCTCTCCCAACTTCACCTCCTCCTCCTCCTCTCCCAGCGCTTAGGACAGTGTTCTGCACACAGTAAGCGCTCAATAAATACGAATGAATGAATGCACTCCACCTCCTCCTCTCCTAGCGTTTAGTACAGTGCTCTGCACACAGTTAGCGCTCAATAAATATGATTGAATGAATGAACTCCACCTCCTCTCTCCCAACTCCACCTCCTCCTCCTCCTCTCTCAGCGCTTAGTACAGTGCTCTGCACACAGTAAGCGCTCAATAAATACGATTGAAAGAATGAACTCCACCTCCTCCTCTCCCAACTCCACCTCTTCCTCCTCTCTCAGCGCTTAGTACAGTGCTCTGCACACAGTAAGCGCTCAATAAATACGATTGAATGAATGAACTCCACCACCTCCTCCTCCTCTCCCAGAGCTTAATACAGTGCTAAGCGCTTAGTACAGTGCTCTGCACACAGTAAGCGCTCAATAAATACGATTGAATGAATGAATGAACTCCACCTCCTCCTCCTCCCAACTCCACCTCCTCTTCCCTTTCCAGTTCTTCCATCACAAGGAGGCTGGTACCTCTGGACCCTTCCAGCCACCCCCCCCCCCGTTCCTCCGTCTCCTCTCCCCTCTGCCCCCCACCCAGCCAGGCTTCCGGGGCCTACCCCCCACCCCCCCACCCCCAGTCCGGCCCTGCCGCCTCCCCCGGCCGTGTTGCTATGGAGATGCTCCTTCCAACAAGTGGGTCTGGGAGAGAAAAGTGAGCGAGAGAAAACGGGGGCATCCTGGGGAGGGGGCGTTCAGCCCCGACTTCCCCCCACCTACCTGGCCACCTGGGGAGAGGAGAGAGCTGTGTGAGAAACAACCACACAATTATTGCCCTTTTAAGAAATGCAGTGCATCTCCCCCCTCCTCCTACCAGCCCTCCCCAGCTCCCCTCCCACCCAACAGCCCCCTCCCCTTCCCCAATTTCGCCCAGTGCCCATTTGGGGAATTTTCTCGCTGGTGCTGATTGCCCGACCCTGAAGATGGAGAAGGGAGACGGGGGAGCCCCGCCCCAGAGGAACGTGGGGAGAAAACTCCCGAGACAGACTGGACTATCCAGGTTCCTCGGGGAGGCGGGACCCGAGGGAAAGACAGAGACAGAGAGGTAGCCCGGCGCTGCCCAGGGTTTGTCAGAAAGAGGGAAGAGGGCAGGGACAGGCGCGCTGCGGGAACGGGATGAAAATCCCTTTTTTGCCCTCGCGTAGCCAGATAGTGGTCAGTGCGGGCGGCCTGTTGAGGCTAGTCTCCGCTCCTGCGAAATGCGCCTGGACATCTCCCCGGGCTTGGAGCCCAATCCGCTGCCCGGTGCCCCCCAGCCTCCCCAGTCGGGGGGCGGCGTTAGGGGAGGCCTAACTCCGGGTGGTATTGGACCCCGGCGTCCAGGGACCGTCTGCGGGTATTTTGGGTGTGGGCCCCCTGGCAGGTGGATGACCCGGGCCGAGGGGGGCGGAGGATGGGTTGGCAGCGGCTTTTGGCCGGTGGCAGGACGGAACCGGGGTGGGGGGCACGAGTCCCCTCCCAGTGGTGTTTGGGCAGTGGCCGGGGTTAGGGCAACCAGCCCCTGCGTGGGCCAGGCCGGCCCCAGCTGTCCCAGCCCGGCGGGGAGGGCCGGGGGCGGCAGCACAGGGTGGGGAGGAGTAAGGGGGCCGGCGGGGGCTAAGAAAAAGAGAAACTAAAGAGTCCTCCCCAGACTTGTCATCTGCTTCTGACAATATCCCCTTCCCCCTCGCCCCCTCCCACCCCCCACTTCTCTTTCTTTCTTCCCCTTGTTGGCTGCAGCTGTGGGCTTTGGAGAGTTCATTAGAGAAACAGATGTTGGGTTTTCAGCCTTTCCCTCCCTCTCCTCCCGTCCATCGCTGTCCCCTCCTCTTCTTTCCTATCCTCTCCTCTCCCTCCTCCTTCCCCCACTCCCCACACCCCGGAAGCGGGGCCGGAGCCCACGTTAGGGGGTGGGGGCCCTGACCCCCCAGTAGCCGAGGAGATTGGGGTGGGACGAGCCTGAAGCCCAGGCGGCAAATTGAGGTGGGAGCGTTTTGAGGCCTCTGAACTTGGATTGGAGAGTCTGCCTCTTTGTCTCTATTCGGCTTGGAGCCCTCTGAACCCCATATTTTCGGGACCGACCTCCAACCCTGACCTCCCCCTCCCTTTATCTCCACCCCCCTCACCCCCCGGCTATAGCGGCAGGCAGAGAGGGCCTTCCTTGGGGGGGGGGGGGGGAGCGAGCCCACCCTGCCCCTTGGGACTAGCAACAGATGGAGAAGGCCTCTTAGGGAAGGGGTCTAGGGAGTTTGGGAAGCTCAGGGAAACGTTGGGGGGACGGGAAATGAGATTTACTCGGTCCTAAGGAGGTGTGAGCAGCGTGGGTCGCCCCGGGAGCCCCTAGGACACGTGGAGGGTAAAGACCGTCGGGTAACTTCTGTCTTGGGACGGGCCGGGGCACCGTCTGCCTTACTTTGAGAGATGGTCGCCTTGCGAGGCCCATTGGCTGAAAGAGAATACACGCGCCCACCTCAACTGGGCAAGAAATGATTCGGTTCAGTTATTTTCCTGATATACCAGTCAGCTCATGTGTGTGCTTGTGTGTGTGTTTGGGGGCGGGGGGGAGGATCTGCTAAATATTTGGTATTAATAGTGCGTTTTTTGGGAACTTTATTTTTATAGGCACCCATCGCCTTCCTCTCCCCCCCATAGGCCTACCCTCAGCTTCCATGTGGTAAGGGCTAAGGCAAAAATGATGAAAGCCCAAGAAAATAAAAGCGGAAAAAAAAAAGGAGAAAGGAAGAAAGATAAAAGAAAGAAAGAAAAGAAGCTAGCCCCCAAGCTGCAGCTTTTTACAAATGACTGACAAAGCCCGGGCCCATTCATAGTCTCACTCCGGAGCGGGTTGAACAGCCTAGGCCCCCTTAGCCAATTGCTGTCAGCAACATGTGGGGGGAGACATCGCTATAGCAACCGGTGGATGGGGCCATGTGCTGCAGCCGGCAGGGGCTGGGTGGGAGCGGGCGGGCCGATATAAGGAGGGGCCGCGCCGGGACGCTCCGGAATTTCTCCTCCGCGCGCGGCCCGCGGGGACGGACGGCTCCCAGCCGCGGCCCGGGAGAGCCCCCGGCCGGTCCTGCGCCGCCCCGGGCCCCCGGGGGGGCTGGGGGAGGGAGCACGGGGGGCGGCCCGCCTGCCACCGCCCCCCGGGCACGAGGGCTCGGAGCCCCTTGGCTGCTGCCACCGACGCTGATGCTCCTGCTGCCTCTTGCGCCTTTGTCTCCGCCGAGGAAGCCAAGAAGTTTGTGGCCAGAAGAAGGATTTGTTTGGCGAGCGGGGGACCAAGCCGGGAGGGTGCATGCCTTTGGGTCTTCCCGACTTCGGACAGGAGCCCCCCTCCTCGGGCCCTGAGCGCCCCGAAGGTGCCAGGTAACCAGGGCTGGCAGGCCGGCACAGGCTGCGCCCGTTTGGATTGAGGATGGGGGTAGGGGAGGGAAGGGGAGGAGTCCTTTCTGGACAAACTTCTTGCTTCTGGGGGAGCGGATATAGGAGACACCTCCCAGCTTTTGGAGGTGGCACCAGGCTGGGGGGTCTGGGCCAACCCGGTGGAGAGCTGTGGGGGGCGGTGGGGCTGGCACTGGGCTGCCCCTTGCCCACCGCGGCCTGGCAGGAGGGAAGTGAGTGGTCAGCGGCAGGCAGCCCCCCCCCCCCACACCCTATTGCTGGGATGGGTTGGGGGGCGGCCCCCCTCCATCCTTAAGTTCTGCGTCGCGATTCAAGCCGCCGGTCCTTGAAATCATCATAATAATAACAATTATGATGGTATTTGTTAAGTGCTTACTATGTGCAAACCACTGCTCTAAATCCTGGGGGGGGGGGGGGTTACAAGGCGGTCACGTTGCCCCACGTGGGGCTCACAGTCTTAATCCCCATTTTACAGATGAGGTAACTGAAGCTCAGATAAGTTATATGACTTGTCCAAGGTCGCACAGCAGACATATGGGGGAGTCGGGATTGGAACCCGTGACCTCTGACTCCCGAACCCGTGCTCTTTCCACTGAGCCACGCTGCTTCTCTTGAAAGTGTCAGGACCCGGCGGAAGGGGAGGGGGAATGAATTTTGTTTAGGGGGTTTTTCCGTTTTTTACCGGCTCAATCCCTGGTGACCCCCTTCCAGTCCCACCGGCACTGGGGGCCTGGTTTGGAATCGGGATTTAGGGGTGGGGGGCGCCCGTCGGTCCCAGGTTGAAGAGGGGCGGAGGGGAAATCCAGGGCCCGGGAAAGCCCCATTCCTCTGTCCGCGCCTTCTGCGACGGGGAGGTTTCCCGCTTCCGCCGCTTCCTTTTCCTCCTCCTCCTTCGCCTCTTGGAAACTGCAAGAATAACTTTCCGCCCCCTCCTCTCCCCTCCCTCCGCCTCCCACCGCAGGAACCGCGGCCCCTCTCCCAACCCGTTGAGCGGGAGACCTAGGCCAAAAAAAACTTCCCCGTGCACAGACCTGCCGGGTTAGGAATTGATTTTTGTGTGTGCCTGCGCCCATACACACACATACACACACAAAACACAAACGTGTGTGTGTCCCCTCTCTCCCCCCACCCCCCTCTCTACGGCTGTATGCGAGTGAAGGCCCCCCCTTTCTCTGGGGTAGACTCCTGTGGGACACTTGTGTGGATCCAGAATTCCCAGTTAATCCACTGGGCCTTGACAACCGACTGCTCCCCCCGTCTCGTCCACCCCCAGAGCTTGGAGCTGTGGCTTCTTAGCTTTTCTCTCAGGTTGGTCCTTGGTTCTGCCCATCCTTTCCGAGGCGAGGGTCGTCGCCCGTCCCCCTCTCTCCCGGCCGGAGGGGCCTGAGCTTTCGGCTGTGCCCAGGCCCGGACAGGAGCTGATGACCCGTTCCCGGTGGACCACCCCTCTCAGCTGCCCAGGATGTCCCCCGAGATGCCTTCATTCATACAGTCTATCGGATTTATTGGGCACTTACTGTGTGCAGAGCACTGTACTAAGCGCTTGGGAGAGTACAGTACAACAATAAAGCGACATATTCCCTCCTCGCAATACCAGGATGCCACCAAAGTTTGGGCAGAGCGGAGGTCCTTTTCCTTGCATGGTGTCTTCCTCCACCTTCGCCATCTCCCCTGTCCAGGCTGGTGACTTCTGCCCAAGGCCCGGCGGCCTGCGCCAAGGTGAGTCTCTTTAAGGAAATCTTGTACAGGGCAGTCTCTGCTCCAGGGACCTTCTGGGCGCTTTTTAAAATCTCCTTTGGAGATGGGTTGTGTATGGTCCCTCTCTTCTTTTAGGTCTGGATGGCGGAAGGGCAGGCAGGTGTAAGACAGCGGGAATGGGAGACCGCCCAACCCGGGTTTAAGGTGGTTTGGGGGGATTTATCTGCAGAATAAGCCCGCAACCTTCCTCCTCCCTCCTTCGCCATCCTCCCAAAAAGCAGAAAAAGGAACCGAGGGGTACACAGGACGCCCAGTTGGTGTCTGGTTTATTGCCCTCGGGGAATCGGGACGGGGTGGGGGGGGGAGAGCAAAAGGAGGAAGGGAGCGAGGATGTTTGCTGTTGACCGGGGCCTCGTTGAACCGGCGGAATTCTTGGTGTTGTCCGGTCGTTGTTGGGGATATTAATCCCCCCGGGTTGGTCGGGCAAGGCCTCTGCGTGCTTTGTGGCGCCGGGGGAGGTTGGAGGCGGCTGCATTGTGTCCCCGGCCGGTCAATGGGACGGTGGCTCCTCGCGGTGACCTTTCTCAGTGATGTGAATAAGCCGGGGGTGTGGGAGCAGGAGGGGGCAAGGGGGTCCCTCGGGAACCCCGCCATCCTTTGTGTCCGGGGATGGCGGTGTAATCTTTCCGACCTCTCTGCGAAGCCTTAGAAAAGGGCTGCAGCCCGGCCGAGGGCAGCCTTCCCCAGGAAAAGCTCCAAGTTGGACCCGCCGTGCCAACTGACACCGGCCCACAGGGATGCCAACAGCGCGCCTGGGGACCCACCAACCAGGGACCCCCACCTCCAACAGCCAGGATTCTCCTCCAGGAGCAAGGCCTCCTACCCACTCAAAGTGATAGTATTCTGTCTTGGCTCGCACACATGCACTCCACCCAGGAAGAATCCGCATGCCTTGGGCACACAGTTCGTGTTTGGCAAACGCTCTTGCTCCTTGAACCGGTCCTGAAAAAAAAAAAAACACACATGCAAACGGCGGGTCCGAAAGGGAAAGACCTACCTGTCCTGGTTGAGGTTGGTTTTTAATGATGTAAAATTGTCTGCAGTAAATCTGAAAGATGCCGTGGGGGGTGTTTCCGTTTGGTGATGCTGCTCTCCGTTATGACCTTTTCTACGGCGGAATGTTTTCTGTGCAGAATAACCTAGACAGCACATTGTTTACCAGCGTTACTAAAAACTGCTCACGTGAGTGATTTTTTTTTTTTAAACCGCGTCTTAAATCTTGAGGGCTCCATTAAAAATAGAAACGCTTTCGTTTCCACAAAGTGGATGTTTGAACACTATTTTAAAGATGACAAGCGACTTGCGATATATGTTTTACCATAATGTCAATGCCTGTACATTTTTAACAAAACGCTCCTTTAAACGGCTAACCCAAAACTTATTTTCATGAAAGTTTATGTTTAAGGATAATTATTTTCTTGTAGAGTGCTTTTCTTTTGCCCATATAGGCATCTTTTTGCTTCTTTGAATGGCGGATTTGCAAGTACAATTTCATCTGCACAGAGGAACAATAGCTTTCAGTGCCACAAAGGATTTTCTCCCACCCTGAATTCAGACCACAATGCCTCTTGCTCTGATAATAGCTTCTGAAAAGATTTTGTAATGCAGAGAATTAATACGTGATTATTTCCGCCTGACTTCTCTCATTTATTACATTTCTGTGGCGAATTCCAAATTAAAAATAGTTCTGTTAACAGCCCAAGAAAAACTTTTTCAAAATGTTTTAAGACAGAAAACATTATTCTGAAGTTGATTCGTTTGGTAGTTTGCTCCAGCTAAAAACTCTTAAATGTTCTCTTACTCCTTAGAGGGGGCTAGGAAATAAAATTTGTCAAACGTGGAATGAAATGTAAAATATTAGTCAGTTTATCAAACTACTGAAAAAAAAATGGTCATATTGGTGCACAAGCAGCCAACTTCTGAATTTTCGAGAATGGAACCTTTAAAATTAAAATGATCACCGGATTGTTACAACACCTGAATCAGAAATGTAGAAATGATATTTAGACAGGTAAAATGATGCTCATCCACTCATCGAAGTAGTAGAGTTAAGAACGTTGAAAGTTCTCTGAGTTCATTGTTCAAGGTAGAGCGGCATCCCTCACCTAATGGCAAAAATAATTTCCTGCTTCTAGTTTCAGATGTTTTTATCCCAGTTTTGAATTTGCGTGCATGCCTGTGTGGCATTTAATTCAACTCCAAACTACTCTTTTTCTGTTATAAAAACTTCATCAGATGATACAGATGATACAGACTTAAACATGGTTTTGAATACAATTTTCAATAAATGACTCCTAACAAGCTGTAAGTCAAGTCCCACGGGTTTTCCTTCACCTTTAAGCACAGGCTAAGATCATATAAACCGTCTGTGTTAAAGCTTGTGAATTCGGATTTTTTAAGAGCATTGCCAGTGCATTCCCATCTAGGGTTTTTACTACTATCACTGCTCCATAATCTTTTGTGGTACTTTGTATTCTGAATCCGGAGGGGAGGGGGGATAAGGAGGGGGTTGAGGCCGTCAATGGAACAGATTTCCAGGACTGCTCAGTGGGCCTTTTCAAGTGCAGTTACACCTCAGTGGATGAATATTTGTTTAATTAGAACTGGTTTTTAAAAAGCTATTCAGGATATTTATTTTTCTTATGACACAGCCCTCTTGATGGTTCCTCCCTTCTCCCCCCGCCCCCGTCCCTCTCCACCTTCCTCCTCCTCTTCACCGTCCTCTGTCTCCCCTCTTCGAAACACCCCCACCCCTCTTCCCCAGCCCCTGGAGCAAGCTGAACTCTGTTGCACAGGGAGAGGTGTTCTGCTTTTAAAAGACGTCTGACTGTAAATGTCAAATTCATAAATATTTAAACATTTTTCTTTCAATTTCGAGTCAAGGCTGACAGGATGCCTCTAATTAACCCTGGGTTCTCTTCCGGCGGGAAGCCTGAGCGCAGATCTGGAGGAAGGGACCCGCGACTCAGCCAGATGCGGAGGCCTTCGAGGCTGGGGCGAGGGGTTGGGGAGAGGGTGGGAACGGGGGCCAGGAGGTAAATATTTGGGGGTGGGGAGGGCAACACGAAGTCAATTCTTGGCTTCACATCCATCCTCCAAAATAGAGATCCTTAAAACCACAACTTGTTGGGGTGGAGGGGGAGGAAAAAGAAAAGCATTGCAAGACAAACATCCCGTTGTTGCTTTATATTAAGTCAATCGCACTGGTTTAGCAAAAAGGACCCCAAATTGCAGGTTTTGAATATGGGCCGGTTATATCTCTTAGTGGATCCTAGCAGTGGTGCTGATTTATCTCCATCAGTACTTCGGTTAGAGCCGGAACTGATGTTTATTGGATAATGTATCTTGTTTCCTCGTCTTAGTAACCACCCACGTGTCCTTTCTGAGCCTCCAGGTAGGGGCATTTGAGTAGAGCCAGTGTGGTTAGCTCAAGGGATCGGCGGCAGACAAGTTGGATCTGCTCCAATACAGATTCCCAGCGGTGTGGGCCGGATTAGGGTGGGCTTGCCTGAAGGCAGGGGGATGGACTAAATGAATTTCCAGTACCTTTTCCTTCCATCCCTCTGTGTGTGTGTGTGTGTGTGTGTGTGTGTGTGTGTGTGTGTGTGTTTTCAGCTGCCGCCGGGCCGCCACCTACACCCGGGTCCCCTCCTCCTCTCCGCTCCCTGCAGCCCCAAAGAACCTGGGAAGCCCCCCAGCTCTGCCACTCTGCCTCCTCTACCAGAGCCATCCTCCCTCCTGGGGGTTTTCCCCCAGGGCCGGGGGAGACCACCGGACCTTTCCCGGGCCAATCCAGGCAGACTGGACTCTCCTCACCATCAGGCCAAGGAAGGTCACGGGACCCTCTCCTCCCCAGGGCCAGGGAAGGACACCAGACCCTCCCCACCCCCAGGCCAGGCCAGGCAGACTGGACTCTCCCCAGCCTGGGGCCAGAGCCGGGAGTGGGACCCAGAGACACCAGGCCACCGGAGTGGTCGGCGGCGGCGGTGGCGGCAGCGGACAGCTTTGCTGCTTCCCCGTGCTTTTTGCTCTCCTGGCCCATCTCCCAGGCCCTGGGTCGGGAGGTGTTTGGAGAGGAATGGGGGGTCCAGGGTTTCAGGCTGCTTGGGGGGTTGGGGAGCAGCCAGATTGCCTTTTGGACTGTGCTTCTTCCCCCTTTTTTTGAAAAGCAGCGGACACCTGGGTGTAAGGAGGGATGGAGAGGAGCAGGAGGGCAGAGGGCAGGCCCGGACCCATTCCAGCCTCGCCGTCCCGGTCATTTCCATTCATTCATTCAGTCATGTTTATTGAGAGTATACTGTAAGCAGATCACTGTACCAAGCTCTTGGAAAGTACAACAGACCCTTTAGACCACGAGCTGGACTCGCAGCCCTCTAGGGGAGGGAGCCCAGCATCCCCCCCCTCCCCGCAGCCCTTCCTCCCCCCCCCCCCCCAACCCCCCAGCCAAGACTGGACACTTGGTTCGCTAGGAATCCCTGGCGCCCACCTGCCTGCCCACCCGCCCAGGCCGCCGCCTTGGGCCTTCTCTGCCCGAGGCGTGTGTGGGTCAACGGGCCAGCCCCAGCATCGCCACTACAAAGTTGCCAACCCTGGCTCCCAAATGGCCAGACTCGTTATGCATTTGTATATCTATCTATCTATTCATTAATTAATTTATTTCTGGAGCTGGGCGAGGGAGGAGAACAGAGATAAACGGGAATAAGCGGGGGACAAGACAAAGATCGTAAAACTTGCAGACCAAGTGGGCCGACTAATCGAGAGGGAGGGACAGAAGTATCTATCACTGCCTGGGAGACGAGAAGATATTGCTACAATTTTGAAACAAAACAAAATGAAATAAAACGCAGACAAACCAAATCCAGAATGCGATTTTATAGCTGTTGCTAAAACCTGCAGCGTTTCTGTGGCTTTCCGCGCTGTTTGTACACTCCGTTCCAAGATGATTGATTCTTTGGGTATTTTATTTTACAAAGTTTAAAAAAAAAACGGCCTGATGCTCGATGTATTTGTAGACTGTGTGGATCACCGCCCCCTCCGAGTATGCCGAGGAGGCGGTTACGATGAATCCTCTCCGGGTGTAGGGAGACGAATGCGTCGGCAGTGGGTTTGGTTGTGTAGCCGTCGGTGTCTGCGTGTAACATGGACGTAGTTGTTCATGCACGTGGTCTGTGAGTTGGTTTGTTCCGGTGGCATCTTTCTAGTTCAGTGGGCAGCGGTGTGATAGCAGGAGACCCTGTGAGTTTTGGGCTTCTATTTCCCCACGCACACAAATGAACGCAGATGCCTGCGGGTTTCACCAAAATCAGCCGGCCGAGGCCACGAGCCTGGGCACTGGGCTTCTTTCAGATGGTTCTGCAACCCCTCTCCTGCATGTGAGAAGGTTAGTGTGTTCGGGTAGTATCTTCATTAGCGTGTTCGTTTGCTGAGAGACAGAGCCCGAGTGCTTCTTTACATATCCATGGGTGGATGCTGCTGTTCGTTGCATGGGGGAGGTGTGTCTCTGTGTGTGTGTGTGTCTGTGTGTGTGTGTGTATGTAACTGTATTTGTCAGTGGGCAGCTGGGCCTATATCCCCACCGTTGGGCGGACACATTTCCCTTTGTTAGCATCTTTCTCCTTGTCGGCCTGGGAGGGGAGAAGTGCTTCTGTCCAGCTCCTTGGGGTTGGGGCAGGTTGTTGGCTACAGGCGTCTAGGGCTGAGAGGGGCCCGGGCGAGGACAGCTGTCCGGTTGGTCTGTCGGTGAGTTGGGTGGGTCCGCCGTCCCCGGACAGAGGGACCCCGGGGCCCAGCACAAGGGGTGACGGTTGGCGGTCCTGTCCCCTACGCAGACCGCCCATCCCTGGAGGAGGCCCGGGGGACACTATCATTTTCAGCATCTCCCCCCTCCCATTTAAATGTAGATTTTTGACCTTTCACCGGGGGCAGAAATTCCCTTCTGTGAAATGCTAATCCTGGGGCAGTGGCTGAGGAGAGGAGAGTTGTAACTTGCAGGCGGTGGCCTCTGGGGCATCTGTGGGCTGGGGGGAGCCAGACCCTGGACCCCTCCCCCCCCCCAACAAAAATATCCCCCTCTTCATGGACCTCCTTGTCCGTCTGCCAAGTGAGGTGGGGTAAACTGAGGTAGGAGGCTAAGCAGAGGGATTGGGAGTTGGGGAAGGGGATGGGGGCGTGCTGTGTCTCTGGTGGCGCATCTTTAAATGAACCGCTGGACAGACCCGAACAATCAAATGCTGCTAGTGGGGCTGGGAGGAGAAGGAGGGGATGGTACGGTATAGGCGGCGGCTGAGCCGAGTGCGGGGACCTGCGGGGAGGAGCCTCCGTGCCCTGCCCCGCCTCCCCCCGCGCCCCTCGCAACACATGCACACACCCCAACACCTCCTGGGGCAGCCGCCCTGGGACCATCCACTGCACTGCCTGGCGTGGCGGGGGTGGGTGGGTGGGCAGCTGCTGTCCATCTGTCCATCTTTCCGTCTGTCCGTCCATTCATCCGTCCATCCATCCATCCATCCTTCCGTCCGTCCCATCCTTCCTTCCGTCCATCCCATCTATCCATCCGTCCGTCTATCCATCCGTCCATCCATCCAGCGGTGGGCGGCTGGGCTTTCCCTCTGCGGCTACTCAAGAGTGGGGGAGCACAAGGGAGGGAGGGAGGGGAAGACCCAAGAGAGCCGGGCGGGGGGGTGGGGGTGTGTGTGTCTATTTGGGAGTGCGTGTGTGGCTCCCTGGAGTGACTCCTTTCTGGAAGCGGTTGTGGACCCGCGGAGAGAAGGATAAGGCCCTGGGGGCGTGAGGGGACATGGGGGCTGTGGGTGGGTGCGTGTCTCAACGGGGACAAGAGGCCGCTGAAAGCCAAAGTGCAGAGCTCACCCTACAGCTCCAAGCAAAGCGATTTGTAGCCCCACATGCATCGCAGACGCATTCCGTCCTCATCGTGACTTCTCTCACCGCCTCTCCCTCCTCCCTTCCTTCCTCGTCTCGCCTTCCCTAGCTCTTCCTCCTTTCCTCTCCACCGCCCATCTCTCCTCGTGCCTCTCCTCTCTCTCTCTTTTCCACCTCCCGGGGTTTCTAAACCTAACAATCCTCCTCCAAGCTGCTCATCCAGGCAAGAAAATCTGGAAGTCTTTTCTCATTGAATCTGCGTTTCCATTAACTCAGCCCCAGCCCTAGCTAATCCGCCGCACTGAAGGCAAAAGGAGGCTAATTAATGACCAGCGTTTCCAGTCAAGACCAGCGATAATTGCTTTGGTGGCCTTTATGATTACAAGATAAAAATGGACCGGGCCTGACATAAGAGGCACTGTGTACACTGCAAGACAGGAGGAAATTAAGAGTTGGCTAGCTGAATACGGAGCAGAAAATTACTAATAGAAGCGAGATAATGAATAGGCCGGCTAGGCATTCATGGGGAAAAATCCATTTTGTTACCACGCGAAATTAGGTGGTGGAAAGGAGTTTGCTAATTGTTCTCATCTTGTAGCAACCAGGGCTGAGGCAGGGGCGTGCTTTTCAATTCATTTCCCTGGTAATTGTGAGAGGGGAATGCTGGCCAAATGAGTCTTGCTGCAATTGGCGTGCCTGGTCTTTTCATTTTCATGTTGCGTTTTTAATTGTTGCTAATATACCTTATAATGAAGCTAATGAGGGGAAATTATGGGACAACTTTTAGCACACGGAGACAAGTAAAATGCACCAGAAGGATTCTCCCATATTTCTGAATTCTCCTTCCAGACACACTTACACACACACACGCACACACACACACATACACATACACACTTACACACACAGTCACAAAAAAAAATAAACCAAACCAGAATGAAAAAGAGTCTAGAGGAGTTTGGAACCTTTCCGTTACTTTTCTATAACTGCTTAAAGACAGAAGTTCAAGCTCTATCCTTTTTTTCTCCTTTAAAAAAAAAATTCCCTTCTAGGAAAATGCCAGGAATGGAAGGAGTCATATGCCTGTCTAGGTGAATGTATGCGTGTATGCCCCAAAGGCACACATAAGCTTGTATTTGCCCAACTAACCAATGACTTGAGCTGGCCAGGGTTTTCAGTCTGCTTCCTAGGAAATGTAATTTTTCAGGCAAGCAGAATCATTTTCAGGCTAGCCAATCATTGAGGATCTTGCCCCCATGGTAGAGTTGTGAGGATGTTGGTAATAGTAGCATTAACAGTGCTGTAATACTGTAGTAGTAGTAGTAATGATGATAATAATAATGCTACTGCTCTACTTTCTACAGTATAAAGATGAGCATATCTTACTATTATCAGGGTTTAGCATGGCTGGTGATAGAGTATTACTCTACTAAACTGTTTGTTGTGCTGGAGTTGTAGCAGTTGCTTTTTTTTCATCTCTGATCCTATTTGAAAAGAGAGTGTAGATGTTTATGGGCTTTTGGTATGTGTGAATGTGGGTGCCTGTGTGAGTGTGTGTGTTTACTAAGGAACTGAATTTGCCTGTCAAGTAATTGCCATTTTTTAAAATTCAGAAAATTAATATTTTTCCCATTTCTGCATTCTATTTGCCCTTCCTAAACAGTCAACTTGGTAATGTAGATCTTCAGAATAAAACATTGTTTGAATTGAAGACGCTCTCCTGTCCAGCCCCCCTCCTTCGGTCCCCTTTCCTTTATAATTTTAATTACAGCATAACCGCGTACAGTTTTCTGAGATTAAGATCCCCTTATGTTTCAAAAGAGTGCTTCAGTTTAGTTTTCAGAGGTGGGGATGTATTGTATATTGATATGCTGTTCCTCCTCCTTCCTCCCACCCACCGTGTTCTGTAGAAAAGCAAACTGAAGCTTCTGCCTCATCATGTAGAGGAAGAGGAATCCACCAAATTCATTATCCTCACGCTGATCTCCATTGCCTGCATCATCGGAGTCCTGGTAGCTTCAGGAGTCATCTACTGCCTCCGCCACAGTTCCCACCACAAACTGAAGGAGAAACTGTCGGCTCTAGGTACTGATCCAAACTCCGATGCTACTGCTGCTTACCAGGTAAGAATAAGAACAAATGTTTGTTTTATTCATTTCCTTCCCAATAAATCTACCAGCTGTGTGGTGCCTAAACCGTTACTTGATCTTGGGACCCTTCTCCATTCCCAGAAATTGTTCTTGTATTTATAGTGTAGTTTTTCTTTTGGTGACAGTTTGGGACGCTCCATCAGGATTCATACCAGTAGAATTTTACTGTTCTATATTCATCGTATGTTTATTTTTATGGTAGCGGGGAAAGCTGGTTTGCTAATTAGAAATGTGGAAAACTATACATTGCATGAATTATGTATTAGCCACAGTCTTTCTTAGTTTGGCCACTATTAATGAAAAACAATGCTGGAGGTGCATGATAAATGGATCATGTAGGTATTTGAAGATGTCTCTTGAATTATCAACTTCCTCGGGGTTTTATATGAAAAGATCTCTTGACCTGATCTGTTGCCACCTTCTGCCATTATTCAGATAAAGTGAAATATAATGCTGATAGATGGGAGGTAAAGCAAGAATGTCACTGGGAGAACAATGGAAGCAGCTGTGTGCGAGTAATACAGAAATATTACAGATGAATCTGTGAAATAAATCAGAAACCAATGGGGGATATAGAGAAGGCAGATTTAGAATGATTGGGCAAGGGAAAAAAATGCTACAGTGTTTTTGTGGTTTCCCCAGCCCATATTTCATGGTTAATAATGATCTTTAATGAAAATGTGTATTCAGCTCAATTACTGTAGCTTGTGCAGGAGCTTAATATCCAGCACCATTGCATCCCAATATATTGAATTTTTTTTCTATTTCTTGGAATTATTAAATTTTAAGGACATATGCGCATTTGGAAACGTAAAATAAGTTGGTTTTGGGTCACCTAAAATATATAGGACATAGGCAGGGTTTTTAATTCTTTATTTTTGTTTCCTTGAACAACACATCATTATTTTTAATTAAAAAATGATATATTTAGAGCTTGGCAATGGTAATAATTGCCACCACTCTCTGTCATCAGAGTTGCACTCACAGAAAAGAGATCTCCTTGGCAGACAAAATCAGTGGGTCCCTTCCATTCAGGGAGGGCTCCTGGACATCTCAGAAAGGGTCATTGCTTTCCAGAGATGGTCTCCACTCACAGAGGGGCCCCTGAACAAATATCCTCTTGCACTCTACACCCATCTGACCCCACCTGTCTTCTAGCATATTGGAGAGTTTCCCCGCCACCCGCCAAATCCTCTAGGAAACTTGAACTGGTAAACTGTTTGTTTTGTGCTTCAGTATGTCAGAAGCATAAATTATCTTTCTTCCCCAAAAATTCTAAACTCTTCTACTGCTTGTGTTAAGAAATCTGGATCTTCGTCTTAACAAAGTACAGCTGTTATGGTCAGTAAATACTTTTTCATAAAAGAGCAGGGACTTCAAACACGTGCCAAAGATGGCATTTCAGGAGAGTGGCTTTCAGCTTGAGTTCAAAGCAAAAGAAAACTCTTTTAAAAGGAGAAACCTTAAAAATGTCACATGTAGGAAAACTGGTTTTATCGAGGGCACCTATTGAAGGTGATCATCAGTGTAGAAAGCCCAATCTTCAAGGGCTAAGACTTTGTCAACAAATTAATAAATTATTACACTGGTTATGTTTCACATGGGGGGAGAGGACCATCCTGATGTAGATTTTTAGAAAGTATGGCACCCTTTGATATATTTTGAAATTCAAATATAAAAAGAACTAATGAAATGGAAAGATTGAACATGCAGGCAGGAGTGCCTAATTAAAAAAAAATGCAGGTTCAAAATTTATACTTAGAAATGCATTTGTGATAATTAACTGAAAAAAAATCTTCCCAGTGACAGCTCTAATTAATAGTATCTGTAATTAAAATCGTGCCCTTCCAGCAGGAAAATTGTTTGAATTTCTTGGAGTGACCTTTTTGCCATTTCTCCTGGGGGCACGGTGGTTAAGTTGATATTGATTTTATAATGAGCTCTGGTTTGTTTAATAAGAATTTGTAATCCAGACACTAAATGAAATGTGTGCTTTACTACTTCTTCCCAGATTGATATAGAAAACATTCTAAAAATAAGACAAGAATCTAGTCCAGGAAATTTGAAAACCTTGTTTAGCACTCATTTTCTCGGTTTGGATGTCCCTGAAATATTTCCATTAGAGAAATATAGGGAAATGGTTTGATGAAGTGTGTTTCTTGTCTACAAGGTTATTGAGCAGATTATTCACAGTTTGGGCAGTGCCAAATTTTAGCCCATCAGGATACAGGAAAATGCTCCTCTATTCTATTCTTAACCGGAAGAAAGTGTATGCAGTTCTGGAGCTTGAACATTTCAACAATGTGAAATCCTTAGGATTCTTTTCTTTTTATATTTTTAATTTAAGTAGGTGGATGGAAGATTTTGGCTTCCATAAGCAAAATCGGTATCAACTCTAACTCACCAAAATATCTCCATAGTTTATCTTCTCTGACTTGAGTAGAAGCTCTTCTCCTGTCTTATGTACTTTTTGAAAGTGATAGGTGAGAAGTTCGCACCGTCTGAAAATGTTTAATTGACTCTGCATTTTCTTTTATGACTGAATTGATTTCAGTGCTCAGTGAAGGCAATAATAAAACAATGGAATCCTGGGCAGGCAAAGGGTGCCCCTCTGCTGGCTTAAGTTGAAAGTTGAACCGTTAAATAATGAGCCCTTTTCCACAGCTTGGCTGGAAAATGGACTTGCATTTAGTGACTGATTGAGGGAGAAAAATCAATGAATGAATAAGATGGTCAAGAGGTGAGACCTGGAGGAGTAATAGTCAAACAGCAATTTTGTGCAAGTATCATTGCACTTCATTGCAGGTAGTTCTTTTTTTTTCCCCAAGCATACATAGCTATCTCACACTATTTTGGCGATGAAAGAAAATGAGTAGCAATAGAAATTGATGTACTGCTGTAGAAAAGCAGTGGGACTTGGGGCTAAGGTGCCTAGCTTTCCATATTTTGTGAATACCAGCATCAGTGGTATCAATGAGAAGCAGCGTGGCTAACTGGAAAGAGCACGGGTTTTGGAGTCGGAGGTCATGGGTTCAACTCCCGGCTCTGCCAATTGTCAGCTGTGTGACTTTGGGCAAGTCACTTAACTTCTCTGGGCCTCAGTTACCTCATCTGTAAAATGGGGATTAAGACTGTGAGCCCCCCCGTGGGACAACCTGATCACCTTGTAACATCCCCAGCACTTAGAACAGTGCTTTGCACATAGTAAGTGCTTAATAAGTGCCATTATTATTATTAATGGTATTTATTGAGCACTTACTGTGTTCAGAGCACTATACTAAAACACTTGGGAAAGTGCAGTACGGCAGAGATGGTAGACACATTCTCTGCCCACCACAAGCTTTTAATCTAGTGTTTTTGTGTGTACTAGTGTACAGTCTAGTGTAGACTGGTGTACACACAAAAACACTAGACTGAAAGCTTGTTGTTCACTAGTACCTATTTTATTTGTGTGTTAGGACTGTGAAGTTGCAGCGCTAGTGTCAGAAAGTTCCCAGCTTGTTTCCTCTGAAATGATCTTTGCCTTGCCATCCTTACAAGACCCCTGCTAGATCTGGAAGGCTTTGCAGCAGTTACAATGATAATCTTCCCGCACAGGGTCCATTGAAGGTATGGGCATGTAATTTGTGGAATGGGGCTTGGAAGGTAGAGGGTTAATGTTCCTTTACCCTGCGTGATAAGTAACTGTTTCTCAGACACGATTGTTGGCAGAGCCACATGGGTTATACATTTTTCCAAGATGCAGATAAAAATTAGGCAGTTGAAGCATTGATTTTATTTCCTTTCCACGCTAAACCATTTGTTTCAGTATGTGTGCCAAACAAGAATTTCAACATGGAACTTTGTTTTTCCATGTTTCTTGGTTGGGTTGATCCATTTTCGAATGAGCAATCTCTAAAATCCCTTGGATTTCAGAAAACTCTGTCCAAGCTGATTCCGTGTGCAGTCCTTGGATGGGTTAATTTTTGGAAAATCTGGAGCTTTAAAGACAGCCACGAATCAGCTCTGATGAGGCTACCAATCACCAATGTAGAACCATCTGTACATTCTGCTTTTTCTTCAAAATTAGAATTTATAACTGTATCACTTGGTTCTTATTTGTTCCCTATCTTTTCCCCATGTAACTTAAATGATTTTAGTGGCTTACATTTAAATATTGTCTTCACACTAGTGTAAAAGGGGCATTGTGTAAAACACGACAAATGTAAAGACACAAGTAGGACGCATTTGTGTGTATCTGTATGTGTATGATACATATATTATATATATATATTTTAATTCAGCTATGATTTTATTCATTCAGGTGTGTGACCACTGGGTTAAAAAGTATAGCCCTAATAAGTTATTCAATAATTAAAACAAGACTCTCTTTCTTTTTCTTCATTGATGTGGCATTTTTTTTTAATGTGGCTCCCATTACTTTGATGCTTTGATCATCTCTGAACAGCAAGGTTAGTATTCTGCTAGTCCACTCTTGCTTCCGTGACATTAGGGCAGACACTCCTCAGGAATTTTCAGCTAGTAGCCTTTGATGGTTTATTTCACAACGCTGAGCAGATTTCTTTGTGCCCTTTGAGGCCTTTGGCACCTAACCCAAAGAGAAGCACGCATTCAGGCATTGGGGACTGCCTGTAAACAGAGCCTCTAAGTGTGCATCTTGGTTGTCATTGCTCCCATTAGCAAGTGATTATTAATGTAATGACAGCGTGCATTGGTGATTGCTGCTATTTAGGGATGCTCCATTGGCTCAGGGTGATGAATTTGTGAGTCCAACTGCACCCTGACTTTTAACCTCTGCTTTGAAGGGAATGCTGGGCTATACAAAGAGATGTCATGTTTCAGGTTTGCTTTACATCTTTGGCTTTGAATTAAGAGAACCATAGTGCCTCCGAGTTAGTTTCTGCTGCCTCACCAGCGGACAGTGAGAGGTGTCAGAAGCAGAGGTGGAATGCTTTTTATTCTTTAGAAAACAGTTAAATTGTCCGTTGCTTTCTTGGCATCACTACCAAACTTAAGAGTCCTTGCTGTGGGAGTGAACTTTCCATGTCAGCGGTCCATTTGTTTTAAAATGTGAGGGATTTTTCTCTTCTTTTGAATGAGAAGGGGATGGGGGATAGGAATGATTGTTTCCCTTTAAATTCCGAGCTCAAAATAGCTTTAATTTATTTGAATGTAATGAGATGAAGCGCTTCCTTCTGTAATTTTTGAAATTCTCTAAGCAGTAGATCCCATTCAGTTTAAAAAACTCAGAGGCCTGTGTGGCCCATTAACACCTGAAGCTTAGGATGGTTTCTTTGCAAATACAGAAGACAGAATAAATGTGTAATTCCATGAAGGCAGACACAGTTTTTAAAGGCTGTTATGTCCCAGTCCATTGCAGAATTTATGTTGGTGGGTGAGTGAAGGACACATTTTATTTTTCAAATATTATGAGTATGAATTTGAAATTGACACATAAGTTAAACTGATTAAATGTTTGGGAAAAGGGAACCTCCCATAGTTTACAGATTTATGGACAAGCTCAATTGACTCTTTCAAATACCTTCTCATTTATGAGTCTGGATGTAATTTTCAAAATATTTACTTCCAGTCCATTATCCTTATCAGTCTTGAGTTCCCAAATATGTCATCCACCTGATCAGCCTACAGTTTTATTCCTTTTAAATGCTTCCTGAGCTGCCATTCTCTGATGCTGCAGTATTTTCTCTAAAGATCATGAAAGTCTGCTAAGCTTGCCAAACAAGCGTCAGAAACAAAAATAAAGCGTGTATCCTCTCACCCGTTCTGGTATGTCAGTCCTTGGGTCAGGTTCCGATAATGTCAAGGGTTTAATTTAAAACAATACAATACTCCTCAGAGCATCAGAGAGCCTCAGAGGATTGCAATGTCCTTGATATGTAAAACTTTTTGGAGAATTCATTCCTTGGAAATTTTGTGTTGACACTGAGTTCTCTTGTTTCATTACCTTCCTTTGATCTGGGCCCCCATACTTTCTTTACGGAATCAACAGCAACAGCATTTACTAAGTGCCTCCCACAGGGATGGAGGCAGCTCTTCCTTTGGACTTGGGTGGGCTCCTGGGAGAGATCTGGAGAAAAGGAGAGACAGTCAGTCCATCAGTGGTGTTAATTAAGCCCTAACAATGTGCAGATCAATGTACTAAGCACACAAAGAGTACATACCTTCCCCCCGAGTTGGGACCCCCCCATTTACTGTTGTGTTAGGCACTTTGGAGCATACATTAGAAGTATGAGACACAGTTGTCTGCCCTGACAGAGCTTAGAGTCTAATTCTCTTAAGTCACCTAAAACTTTAAGGGAGGTTGGTAAATTCGCTCAACAGGTTGGAATTACCTGAACAGCACTGTGACTGCTATTTGTGGAGAAGAGCTTGGGAAGGTATTGGGAAGTTGTGACCGTTACAGTTGAGGCATTCTGCCACTTGATCTGCCTGTTTTCACCACCTTTTAGCTTGGCTTCTGGGGAAGGGAACAGCGTAGATTCCCTTCTTCACGGTTCTATCAACCTATCAGTGGTATTTATTGAACACTTACTATGCTCAGTGAGTTTCTAATATCTAGACCTACTCAGAGTAGAAGAACTGTCATATTCAGTCCTTTCACCCTCTTCCCTCTCCCCTCTTCTTCCCCTTACTTTCCCCTCTCTCCCCACCTAATACCTCCCAGATTCTCCATTCTTTTCAAGTTTCCACCACCCTTGGGTCCAGTCAGTCAATCAATCGAATTTATTGGGCACTTACTGTGTTCAGAGCACTGTACTAAGTTGTTGGGAGAATACAATGCAGCAATATAATAAAGTTGGTAGTCGGGTTTCCTGCCCACAATGAGCTGACAGGCTAGAAGGGGTCCTGGTCAGTAGTTGCAGTTATAGTGTTTCTGAACATTTACTGTGTGCAAAGCACTGTACCAAACACTGGGAAAGAATATGCAGGTGAAAATTAGCTAGGGCTCTTGGCCCCCAAGGGGTTCACCACATACATGGTGAGGCCACTCTGAGCCAAGTTCTTTCCCTTGTTCTCGGACTTGGTAAAAAAAACCCTGCCGTGTTCTTTCCTGCAACTTCCCTTGAGGTGTGTTGAGTTCTGGTCCCACAGCGTGGCTCAGTGGAAAGAGCCCGGGCTTGGGAGCCAGAGGTCGTGGGTTCTAACCCCGGCTCTGCCACTTGTCAGCTGTGTGACCTTGGGCAAGTCACTTAACTTCTCTGGGCCTCAGTTACCTCATCTGTAAAATGGGGATTAACACTGTGAGCCCCATGTGGGACAACCTGATCACTTTGTAGCCCCCCAGCACTTAGAACAGTGCTTGGCACTTAGTAAGCGCTTAACAAATGCCATCATTCTTCTTCTTCTTATTATTATTATTATTGGATGCATGGATCTAGTCTGGAGTGGAGTCAGAGTATCCAACAGACCCTTGGGCCACCCTAATCTGGGTGATTCCAGAAGTTTGGAACTGGGCCAGAACTGGGGGGGCCCTCTGATAGTGGGAGGGTCAGGAGTTGATTCTTGCAGTGTGGCTTTATGGCCATTAGCGTTTAATTGGCTCCTGGGATCAGGGGAAACAGGACCACCGGGGAAAAAATGGAAAAGATAAAGAAGCAGAGGGGAAGTAGAGGAGGAGACAAAAGAAAGGAGAGAAAATTAAAGAAATAAGAAAATATAGGGAAAGCATTGCATAATAGGGTACAACTAGGCCATCCCACTTTTTTTGTCCTGTTACAGTAACTCATTCATCCAGTCTGATTGTTTTGCCTTCCTTCCAATTCCCCTTTTCAGTTTCTCACTATAGTAGGGAATTGAAATCTCTTCCACGAGTCCATCATCATTATCATCAGCGGCAGCAGTGTACATATATAGTATAGTGTTCTGCAATCAATCAATCATATTCATTGAGCACTTACTGACTGCATTCAGGGCATTGTACTAAGTGCTTGAGAGTACCATACAGCAATATAACAAAATGTTCTCTGCCCACAATGTGCTTATAGTCTAGAGAGGATGACAGACATTAATATAAATAAAATATGGATATGTGTTTTGGGGCTGGGGTCGGGGAGCAAGGGAGCAGGTCAGGGTGATGCAGAAGGGAATGGGAAAAGAGGAAATGGCTTAGTCGGGGAAGGCCTCTTGGAGGAGATATACCTTCAGTAAGGCTTTGAAGGTAGGGAGAGTAATTGTCTGTTGGATATGAAAAGGGGAGGCATTCCAAGCCAGAGGCCAGACATGGGTGAGCGGTCAGCGGCCAGATAGATGAGACTGAGGTACAGTGAGCAGGTTGGCATTCGAGGAACCAAGTGTTCCAGCTGGGTTATAATAGGAGAGTAGTGAGGGAAGGAAGGCGGAAGAAAGGTGATTGAGTGCTTTAAAGCCAATGGTAACATAGTTCATGCTTAATAATATATATTTTAGTATATGTTGTCCTCTATTTAATAGTATCTGTTACATGTATAATGTATAATAGTTTATATACATGTATCTATACACACACACATTTATATATTTGTCCTTTGTGCTCCAAGAAGGTTCTAATCCTGGCTCTACCACTTGTCTGCTGTGTGACCTTGGGCAAGTCACTTCACTCTCTGGGCCTCTGTTAATCCATCTGTAAAATGGGGATTGAGACTTTGAGCTGCATGTGAGACATGGACTGTGTCCAACCTGATCATCTTGTATCTAACCCCATCACTTAGAAGAGTGTTTGGCACATAGTAAGTGCGTAACAAGTGTTATTATTATTATTATTGTTATTATTATTATGAAGGTACAGTGAGCAGGTTTGGCATTAGAGAAGTGAAGCAGACAGGCGGGATTGTCAGCCTAGTTCAGTGAGCTTTTAAGGGTGGGGGGGAAAGCCGATCAAGTGCTTTAAAGCTGGTGGTCAGGAGTTCCATTTGAGGTGATGGATGAGCAACCATTGGAGGTTTTTGTAGGGAGAGGAGACTTGGACTGAATTGTTTTCAAGAAAAATGATCTGGGCAGCAGAGTGAAGTTAGGACTGGAGAGGCAGAGGGCAAGAAGCTCAGCAAGGAGCCTGATGCAATATTCAAGGCGGGATATGACAAGTGCTTGGATATGACAAGTGCTTGGACAGCATGGTAGTAGTATGGGTGGAGAGGAAGGGATGGATTCTAGTGATTCATTCAGTTGTATTTATTGAGCTCTTACTGTGTGCAGAGCACTGTAATAATAATAATAATGGCATTTATTAAGCACTTACTATGTGCAAAGCACTGTTCTAAGCGCTGGGGAGGTTACAAGGTGATCAGGTTGTCCCATGGAGGGCTCACAGTTTTAATCTCCATTTTACAGATGAGGTAACTGAGGCCCAGAGAAGTTAAGTGACTTGCCCAAAGTCACACAGCAGACAAGTGGCGGAGCTGGGATTTGAACCCATGACCTCTGACTCCAAAGCCCGTGCTCTTTCCACTGAGCCACGCTGCTTCTCTGTACTAAGCGCTTGGGAGAGTACAGTACAACAATAAACAAACACATTCCCTGCCCACAGCGAGTGATTGTGAATGTAGATCTGATGGGATGTGATAGACTAAATGTGTGGGCTGAACGAGGGAGATGAGTTGAGGATAATGCCAGTCGTCTGGTATCAACAGGTTAACTGGACCAAACAGATAATCCCAAAGAGAAAGTCTTTTGAGTCCAGAAATCAAGCACTTCCCAAATCTTAAGGGTATCCCCCGGCCCCCCCCAACCACACCCAAAAATGTATATGACAACTTCAGAACACTTTCCACTGTGAAAGGGTACAAAGGCACATGGACTGGAATTCCTTTTCTGGTTTTAAAAAAGCACACACCACCTTTTTAAGCTGTTGCTTTCAATGGGCTTTTCATGTCACAATATAACAGAGAATTAATCCATAGCATAATAGATTGTCTGCAGTAAAATGCATTGAGTATTAGCCTGTTATAAAATATTAATGTTTGACTTCTAACAAAATACGTCTACCAATCTCAGATGAATGTAAGGAATTGTAGAAGATGGTAGAAGGAGGGTAATGGCTTGACCCTCAAAGTGCATTTAGGTTGGATATTAAAATAGGAAGAAAAAAATCTCATTAAAGCCAATTACACAGTGGAACAAGTTACCAGGAAAGGTCATTAAGGCAAAACCAGTTTTCAAATGCAACCACCTAAAATATTGTGTCGATTTATGTATAGGACACGGATGTCACATCTTAATGATACAGTACCATATTGAAATTGCTACAGTGCTGATAGTTAGAGCCATGATTATTTTGTAACTGTGTATATGCCTCTTTTTCAGCCGGGTTGGCCTTTTGTCTGGTTTTATATGGGCCAGTTGGTCTGCCTCTGCCTGGAACCAGTACATCACCGGACACTTTTATATCCAGTATTTGTATTTAACTGAAAGCAGCCAGGCCTAATGGATAGAGCACAGACCTGGAGTCAGAGGACCTGAGTTCTAATTCCGGCTCCTCTAATAGTCTGCTTTGTGACCTTAGGCAAGTCACTTCACTTATCTGTACTTCAGTGACCTCATCTGGAAAATGTGGATTAAGACTGTGAGCCCCATGTGGTACATGGACCGTGTCCAGCCTGATTATCTTGTATCTACTCCAGTGCTTAGTTCGGTGCCTGGCATGTAGTAAGTATTTAACAAATACCATTTAGAAACAAAACCCTTTTCACCTCCCTACACCTCAGCAACTTCTGCTGAGTCCTGCAGCACACAAGTGGCACCGATACTTCTGAGGACTTGTGAGGGTAGAACAAAGGCGCTTAGAGCAAGGGAAGGATCAGCACTCTTTCACCCTGGGTCCTCTCTTAATGTCCAGGGGAGACTCCTTTGTCACCTTTTAGTTTGGCCAAGGTGCTGACCTCGAACATTTAGATCCAGATGCCTCTTTCCATTATGTTCAGGTTTTTTGGTTCCGTACAGTGCATTGGTTTTTAGATAGGGTTTGGTTTCTTATGTCATCTTGTGTCTGTTAATCTCAAATCACCCAAAGGTGCCAAAATACTATGACAGTAGTAATTTATGGCATGCAGTCGTAACTTCACCGGGCAAGTGTGAAAGCAGGTAACATATTGGTCTTGGCACTGTGCTAATGTGGCTTTCCCACTACTCTCTCACACACACACACACACACACACACACACACACACACACACACACACGCACTTACTCACTCACTCACTACTCCACACCACCACCATTCCCACCAACTACTACTGCTACCACTACTACACTGTATTTTCTGATTTTATCTTAAGGAAAATAAAACTGGAAGATATTAACCTCTAGACTGCAAGCTCTTTTTGGGCAGGGATCATATCTACCAACTTTGGTTCTCCCAAGGAACAAGTACAGTGCTCTGCACACAGTAAGCACTCAATAAATACCATTAATTGTTTAAAACATGTGCATCCAGAGCATTTATACCAGCCACGATGTTTGGTGATCCAGTAACAAAAACATGGAGCCAGTGTCCTTTCGTGTCAAACTCATGCTATAACAGGAAGTTAGGCCTGGAAGTTGGTGTATAAACAGCTTCAGACCACTACAGGCCATTTGGAATTTAATGGCAGTGCCCTGTGTTGTGGATCTAGCTGTTACTGCTGATTACATAGACCTTCCTGGATTAGCCTTTTTCAATCAATTGTATTTATTCACCCCTCCTCCCCAGCCCCCACAGCATTTATGTAAATAGCCGTAATTTATTTATTTATATTAATGTCTGTCTCCCCCTCTAGACTGTTAGCTTGTTGGGGACATGGAATTTGTCTGTTATATTTCTATACTGTACTCTCCCAAACAGTACAGTGATCTCCACACAGTAAGTACTCAATAATTTGATTGTATTTCTTCCACTCCCTCCTGTGTCGCCCCAGGAAAGGAAAGGAAAAGAGGGCTCAGTTAGGAAAAGCCTCTTGGAGGAGATGTGCCTTCAATTTAAGGTGTTCTGAATTAAGTCAGGGTTCTTCATTCTGCCCAATGTAGAGGAGCTTGTGGGAAAAAGAAATGGTGATGCATGGAACCATAAACTAAAAAGATTTTGTGAGAATAAGCATGGCCTAGTGGAAAGAGCCCTGACCTGGGGGTCAGAGGATCTTGATTCTAATCACGGCTCCACCACTTGTCCGTTGTGTGACCTTGGGCAAGTCATTTAACTTCTCTGGGCTTCAGGTACCTCGTCTGTAATATGGGGGTTAAAACTGGAAGCCCTGTGTGATTCAGGGACTGGGTCCAGCTCCAACACTTAGGTCAACGCCTGGAATATAGTAAGTGCTTAACAACTACCATTGAAAAAAACCCAAGAGTTATTGTGTCTGACTTTTCCTGCCCAGGTGCCATGGGATTTGTTCAGGTGGGCCCCAAGAATTTGGCTTTGCTGCACTGGGCAGGCCAGCTGTGCTCCCTTGCTGCTCAGGTGCGAGCCCATGCATGTGTGATGAAATAAGTGTGAAAACCACCTGGACTAGGCACCTCAGAGGTGTGCAGGATGTGATATGTGAATATCTTTTTCTTGCTCCCCAGATGGGACAAAGGGAGCAGTTGGTGGTGGCTTTCCCCATAGCCTGCCCTTCCTGGGTTAGGCAGGTCCCTTGTCAGGAAAAGATAGGAATCATGGATCCTGCCCATCCTCTGCCCACAAGCAGATGGATTCCTTTTGTTTTAATGGTATTTGTTAAATTCTTACTATGTTACCGGCACTGTATTAAATGCTGGGATAGAAACAAGTTAATCAAGTTGGGCATAGTCCCTGTCCCACATAGGGCTCACGATCTTTATCTCCATCTTACAAATGAGGTAAAATCTTTGCTCTTCATGGGCATCTACAATCCCAAAGGATGTCACTGTGGTCGAGTTGACTTTCTCAAAAAGGATGGACATGTCCAGCTAATTCTCACTTGCGGACCGACCTCCAGATGACTCCAGAAGACGATTATGCCCCTTTTCAAGTCTACCCTAGAGGATGACACCCCAGTGTTTGTGTTTGTTGGAATCCGAATATCAAAAGATGACCTGAAGCCTTGATTTTTCAAGGGCATCCATCACTTGAAAAACGGAGGGCTGTCGGGTATCATCCGAAAACTGGAAGGGAAATCAGCTGTGGTTTGGTCCCCTACCGTCAGCAGGGATGGCACTTAGACCACCTGAAACAGATGACTACCTTTTTTAATTTCAGAGATTTTTGGAGGCAGAGATGAAAAGTCTCTCCCAGAGTAGCCCAATCCTGTTTTTCATGCCATTCACCCAATCTAGGATGAAAGAATAGGGATAAAGTAAATTTTATCTCTTTCCCAGGAACCAAGAGGAAAAAATAAGCAAGAAGAATAACTCACCTTGGGGGCTTTGGATGAGCAGCTCAGCAGTAGGATAGTGTGGATTTAGTGTTGTTCTCACCATACTGGCAGATATCTAGTTGAGTTCTCTGGGAACTGAACTGATCTAAGGCAGATGGCATGGGCTTGGGATGTGCCGTGTGAGAATTAAGCAAATTCTATATAACTTTCAGTCTAGTTCATAATATGTCTGGGGATAAGACTCATGTTGGAGACAGAACCATCACACCTTGTACCTGTATCAAACTCCTTGCTTGGTGAAATAAAAATGCCAATGGTAATTCTCTATTGACACAACTTCACCTATAAGCGGGCCTAATAATGAAACAAAAAGCAGAGGGGTGGGGGGGATTGCCTAGGGGATTGATGTAATTTGACCTTGTTCATGGAAGTCAGTCAACCAGTGGATTTTCTTAAGCAACCCTGATTAGTGGAACCTGTGAATTTAATTGAGCAGTGAGTCATCAGATGAGGAAGTTGAGGAAGTGCAGTGATTTGTTTGTTTGGGTTCTCTCCTGAATTTGTCTGAGCGTGGTCTCTGGCAGGAGGAGAATCAGTGCTGTGTCTCTGATCATTAGCTGGCAGTTTTTCAGGATGTTATTGATTCAATTAAATGCAATCACTCTCTCCCTCTCTTTATGAATCTTTCATTTTCAAGGTATATTCTGGATTTTGCTAGGATTCTAGTTGAAGGGGTTTTTTTTGTCTTTTGGGGAGTGGTTTTACAGGAAAAAAGAAATTTGAGGTTAACTACATTTGTTTTTGTTTACCCAACTTTCTCTTTCCTGTGGTCTTTCATCCGGGCAGGAAAAAGAGAAGAATATTTTGTTTTTCTTCTGAGAGAGAACAGGTGCTTTCTAAAAAAAATTCATTTTGTCTTTTTTCCCTTAGACTGTATGGAATAATACAGTGCATAAAGTGATTTTAAAATCCACTTGTATTTAATAACCATTTTCAGCTCTTTTTTGATGGTATTTGTTAAGAGCTTACTATGTTACAAACACTGTTCTAAGTACTGGGGATATTCAAGTTAATCAAGCCAGATGCAGTCCCTGTCCCACATGGAGCTAACAGTCAAGTGCAAGGGAGAACAGGTATCGAATCCCCATTTTTCAGTTAAGGAAACCGAGGCCCAGAGAAGTGAAGTGACTTGCCCAAGGGCACACAGCAGGCTAGTGGTAGAACCGGGATTAGAGCCCAGGTCCTCTGGCTCTCAGGCCCATGCTTTATCTATTAGGCCACTTACTTGCTCTTGAAAAATCCTGGCATAATTCTGAGCAGCATAGCCTGGAGGCAAACTACAGTCAACATATATTAAAATCCAGATTATTCTGTGCATATCTCTGTTCCTGTTATGAGCCTGCCCTGCATTTAGATAAATGCTAGTATGTTAGGCTCATTTAAATGTAGACCAAACTCAGTTTGATACATAACTTTAGAGTGTGTCTGTCCTCAGGGAAAACTCTCAAAAACCTGGGAAAAATCACCCTTCATTGTTGTGTAAATACTCTTTTCGATAAAGTTACTTCACTTAGTTGGTCAGTTTGGAAAGCTCAACACTTAATGTGGTGGCAGCCTTTCACTTTGAGAACATAAGTTTTCAGTGCTCAAATACTACTAGTTAGCATGTTGGGGAGGAAAGGGAGAAAGAAACCCTAAATCGCCATCTTTAATATTAAGACAATGAATGGTAAACTTGGTGTAGTATTGATACATTAGTGATGGATTGAACCTGATCCCCAGGAGTCACTTAAAATAATTTAAGCAGTTGGTAATTTTGTTTAAATTTGGGAGAGGAAAGCGAGGAGTGGGGAAAGGGGGTAGGTGGGTATAGAAATTGTCCATTAGTTAAATTAAAAACTTATCAAAGCATTACTTGATCTCCAACCATAAAATCTATTAGACTGTGAAATAGTTTCCCCAGGTAGTGATGGAGCGCATGTTGAGTCATTTAAAATGATATGGGGTTGAGCACTTGCAATAGGGAACAAATCTTACTGTGTGTTAAGGACAGAATGCCCTAATAAATCTTCTCCATCTCTGAACTGTTTTTTCCCCCATTGTTGTTTACATGCTGCTGTGGTTTTCAAACACAAATTAAACATATGAGTATTCCTTTTTGTGAAATATCTGTGGACCCATTTGAATACAGGGTTATAAGTATCGTGAGCAGTGGTGTCCCTCAGAAGGCACGATGCTGTCATTCTTCCCTCTCTTAGACATCCAGAACAGATGCTGTGTTTACTGATAGAATCCTTATTGCAAAGTAGAGCTAGTAATCTTGGGCAAGTCACTTCATTTCTCTGGACCTCAGTTTCCTTAGTTACTGCTTCTTTGTTAACATCCAACCTTCCTTTAAATAACCCAGCATTGTGAACCAGGGGCTAATGTTACCAAAGAGGCTTTCCTTAGAATTCTAAATTACCTTGCAGATTTTGTGTCATTTATAACACAAATGATTTAGGCTGTTATCTGTAACGATAGAGGCTTAGAAATTAAAGCCACAGAAGATTAAACCCCACTCAGTTTAGGAGAGTGTCTGTTTCCTTTCCTGTGTTTTCTAAATTGGTGGTCTTGTTATTTTTGGCCCAAATTTTCCTTATTTGACTCTATTTCTACTAAGGAGCCTTTTTTCCTTTTTTGCAGAATCTGAGCATAAGTCTTTCACTCTCAGAGTGATTCTCATTCTGAATAGTGGAGAACTGAGGTAGTTACATTTTCTGCTCCCATATTCTTCCCATTATGACCAGAACTATGAAAATGTACCGTGTCACATTGATGAACCCACAGAGTTGCAAGAGACTCATCTTTTGTTGCCTGAATGGGACTCAAGACCAAAAAAAAACACCCATAAACATCCTAGTTGGAGTGAGTCCCTAAGCCCCCACAGACTTTTGGTGCTAAAGTTTCAATAGTTTGGATGCTTTTCAGGGTTACATTCCCTTGTTGGTTGCCCAGTGAAATATCTCTGGATTGACATTCTGTATAAAGTGCTTGCTCTATAGTTTGTTATTTAAGGTACTTATTAAATGTTCACTATGTGTCAAGCATTGTGTTAAACACTGGAGAAGACACAACTATAACAGATGAGAAACACTCTTTCCTGGTGAGGGTAGAAGAGAACAGTGGCAATAATGGATTGCAAACAACAAGACAGCAATGTCCAAGCAAGTACATAAATAGTCCTTGGAATTTGTAGCCCTCAAACTCCCTACTGCTCCATGTGAAGAGACCTTAATTCCTAACCATCCTTCTCCTTTAGACTGTGAGCCTTGTTGCCGGACAGTGCCTGTGTCCTATCTGCTTATATTGTATCTCCCCCCCAGTGCTTAGTACAGTGCTTGGAATATAGTAAGTAATTAACAAATACTGCAATTATTACAATTACTATTATTATTAATCTTGTAAAATCTGTAAAGTTTGGAATGAGACTCCCTGCTGGGTTTTGGTGGAGGTTATGGATGCAGTGGGGCAGTGAGGGCAGACTCTGGATCCCCTTCTTTGGATCGTACGTGGCGTTACCATCGGCTTTAAATTGAACCTTAGTGATGTGAAGGAGTGACCAGCCCTTCAAAGACCCCTCTACCCAAGAGTGGGCTTAGGCCCTGAGAAAAGAATCCAACACATAATGGACAAGACTTCAACTATGGAAAGAGAGAAACGGGAAGGGTGGGCAGGGACTGTGTCTGTCATATTGTACCCTCCCAAGTGCTTAATACAGTGCTCTGCACACGGTAAGGGCTCAATAAGTACGACTGACTGACTGACTACCGAAGTGGTTGTTATTACTGACGCTGATACCAACGTCCATATGGATGTCATCAGTAACAACACTCAATTCTCCTATAATGAGGGGGTTACATTCTTGATGAACCTCACATTAAGGAAAACATGCCATACAGTGCACTCCTGGACTGTCGCCTCGTGATTGTGAGCAACTATTTCTTCCAACATCACACGCCATTCTATTCGCTAGAGTCGTGCTGTCAGATCTTTCCCCTCCTGCAATTCCCTGACAATGTTCTATCCCATTAGATAGTAAGATCCTTGGGCATCATGTCTACCAACTCTTTTGTATTGCTTTCTCCCAAGCACTTAGAACACTGTTCTGCACAAAGTAAGCTCTCAATAAATGCCATTGATTGATTGATCGGTCATGAAAAACAGCACTTCCTGAGCCCAGATCCATATGACATTGAGGTCTTTTCATCTGCATAATGTGAGGTTCTGTGATTTAAAGGAAAGCAAGTTCTGGATTCCATAGACGGCATTAGGCTCCCCTTTATGACTGCGAGAGTCAAAAGTGGGAACAAAAGCTTTCTTGTGATAGCCAAAGCTTCTCTGCATGTGCCTTTGAGTTGTTTAGTTTGAGCATGAGTCTGTGCATGTTGGTGTGTTTATATGTGTGCTCCTGCTTAGTGTACCGCATGATTATGGGGATTTTGCAGAACTCAGAAGGCCTTTTTATTTTTTTTTCACATTTCTGGATGGTCTGAAAGGTAATCGTAACCACTCTGAATTCTGCCCCATTTACAGAATGTGCACCTCTTAGAGAAGTGGCACACTGTGGAACATTCATTTTGCATTCTAGATTCCTTGGTGATTGAATGGAGGATTTAAGCTTGGTGGTGTCTGTGAAGAATACATGTCTTTTTTCAAGCTCACCTGTGGTTCTCCTGAAGGGGAAGGGAAGAATGCCTTATTAGTTTCCTTTTGAGGCCTGATTGGAGAGTTCCATGATGGGCTTTGGGCAGATACCTTTTAAAGGAATGCACGTGGGCCCGCCTTTCACTGCAGACATTTTGATTAAGCCAAGTTGTCTTAGCCTTAAGTTTCCTATGCCCTGATGAATTGCAGCCTACGCTGTAGTATCTGCAGTACCTATTATCTTCTTTTTAATAACCTGTTGGCAGCACTTGAATGATGTTGGCTTCCGGAGTATAAAGGCACACGGCAATCATTGTTTGCTATTGTTGGAGAGCTGGGACTTTATGCAAAAATCATAATAATCAAAGTAATTATGTAGTTCTTTTTCCCAAGGAACTTGAAGTGCCTCCTAGACATTATCTCGTTGCTCCCCTCAACACTTCAGTGCCTTATACAGGGAGGAAATGGGACTAACCTAGTTTTGCACTAGTTGAAGGCAGATAGTCAATTGAGAGGTTAACACTCCCACTAGATTGTAAGCTCCTTGAGGACAGGAATGTGTGACTTCTGTTGTACTCTCACAAGCACTTAGTACAGTGCTTGGCACTCAGATGTTCAGTAAGTGTGGATTGACTGGACTGACTTCTTCCCAACTACTTGCAACAAGCCAAAGGCACAGTCAGCATGAGAACCTGGCTCTGAATCCAGTTGGATCTCTTTTTCTCTAAAATAAGATGTCTGTGCTAAACTTTGTGGACTCTTTCACATTTCCTATCCTCCTCTTCCCTCCCTGCTCCAGAGCCCCAGCTGTTGCTTAGAGAATGAGCGTAGAGGAGTTTGGGGAAGATATCAGTTATGGATCCCAACATAAAAAACTAATGACTCTTTGGATCTTTTTTACCGCACTAAGTGCAGGGGTAGATAAAATCAGGTGGACCTAGTCCCTGTTCCACATAAGACCCACCTTCTTAATCCCTATTTTACAGATGAGGTAACAGAGCCACGGAGAGGTTAAGTGACTTGCCCTGGGTCACACAACAGTCAGATGGCAGAGCTGGGTTTAGTGCCCAGGTCCTTCTGACATTAGGCCAAGCAGCTTCTACTTTTCTCTGGAAAAAGTGCCTTAGGCTACAGCAAGAGAGAGGCACATTGTCAAAACATGTAGATTACCTGCTTAATGGGTTTGGTAGACTCTTCACTGTCTCTATAAAAAACAGTGCCTCCTGGCTCTGTTTATTTGCAAGGTTTCTAACCATAGGTGGTAATGTTCTACCAAAGGCGTCACCCATCAGTCCATCTTGAGTGCACACCTTTTCCAGTATTGAATCAACGATAGATGACGTTTGGAGAGACACCCTAGGATCTGTCTGTATTAAGTGCAGCGTGCTGAGCAGATTACTGGATGTGAGGTCACTGTCATTTTATATGAGGTGTGGCAACTCTGTTATATTGTACTCCCTCAGTAACTTAGCACAGTGTTGTGCACGAAGTAAGCCCTCAATAAATTCCATTGATCGATTGATTGATCTCTGTTGTTGGGATGCACGCATACAGAGTGGATTTAATCTCTCTGCTCATGCTAGCAGGTTTCCTGACCTTCTGGTTGTGCCCTCCATTACGATTTTTCTGCCTATTCCAACCTCTTTGGGTTATGTTCTAGGTGGTCCTGCCATTCTTCAGGCTATTCATAATCTGAAAGAGGGATTTGAGGAGGACCAGGATGTTGGTTTCCCGTCCTCTCCCTGCTCTTTGTCAAGATGAAATTGGGGAGACTTTGAGCATAATTGGGCTGGTGTCAAGATTTCTTCTGCAGCATGCTTGTAGGGTTTGCCTAGCATTATCAATTATCTCTTGTTCAAATAAAAGGCTCCCTACATATGATCATAGCTTTATACTTCAAACTCACTTAACTGAACATCATTCACGGAATATTTATCTTGACTATGACAGTTTTTTGGTCACAGACTGGTATTAGTTTTCTATTATACTACATGTGTCCGCCACGTAAGTTTGGTAATAAGTGTAGGACAATAAAAATGAAGGACGTGCCTCAGACTGATAGCAATTCCCTTGTAATGGGAAATAATGTGGTTAACTTCAAAGACATTTTAAATAAATGTTTTATGCCCAACCCATCCATTAAATCAGAGCCTAAAGGGTGAGCAGGATCATACCTTCATTGGTCATTGAGTATGCCACAATTGCTTTTTGAGACATAGATGATCTTTTTAAAATGAAGAATGATAAAGCATACTGGCTTTGCACCAACATAGAGGCAGTTGCCTTGCATGCTCTAAAAATAGAGGGAAGAGAGGAGGTGTCTGTCCATTGAGATTTGGAAAATATGGGTATCTCTGCAGAAGAAGCTCACCTACTGATGATGTCAGGCCTAATGATTTTGCTACAGAACTATTAGCAAAATGCCGTTAAAGGTCGGAAGGAGTAATTGGACCAGTAGTAGCCATGATGGAATTTACCAAGTGCCCATTGGGTGCAGTGCACTGCACTAAGCATTTGGGAAGGTGCAGCAGGGGCACAAGACACATTCCTTACCCACAAGCAGCTTTCACTCTCATGGGAAAGACAAAGATAAAAGTATTCATTAGCCCCATTGTTACAATATTTAATCTCTGCTTCTTAAAAACCTTTTTTTTAAGATGCATATTTCAAATAAGCAGGTGAAGTGTTTAGCTGGCTGGTATTCTTGTTCCCTTGCGGTCTCAACCGCGACAGCTAGAAGCAGCCCAAGAAGTGTAATGCGTTTCTTCCCACCTTTATAAACCTCCAAGTCTGCCGTGTGTGGGCAGTGCATTCTTTGTCACCCCTCGTACTACCCTGACCACCCCAAAACCCTCTCTGGCAGGTTGAGATCCCAGTGGTCGTGAAGAATTCTCCAGGCTTGGGATTACCGGAGGGGATGGAACTTCCAACTCCTAAACCTCCCCTGCCTCCACATTCAAACTTCCCCGACTCCCTGATGGGGAATGTGGAGATGTGACTTGTCAGGCTGATGAACGGGTAAACGAGTCTTCTCTGAAGGGTGGGGTTAAGCCATTCATACACCTAGAGACACATGCTGCCTCATGGATCATTTGCAGGATGGCACTCAATAGATAGCATTTTTCTAGGAGACAATTTACCTTCTAAAATTCTAGGTAGATACTATTTTCCACCTATGCAGTCTTTCCCAGTTGTAAATGCAGTACGGTGCTCTGTACACAGTAAGTGCAAAATAAATACTGCTGCTATTACTACTACTACCTGACTTGTAAGATCCTTGTGGGCAGAGAATGTGTCTACCAACTGTGTTCTATTGTACTCTCCCAAGCACTAAGTACAATGCTCTGTATAGAGTAAGTACTTAATAAATACTACTGCAGCTGCTACTAACACTAAACTGTCAGCCCCTTTTGGGCAGGGAACGTGTCTACCAACTTGTACTCTTCCAAGGGCTTAGTACAGTGCTCTGCACGCAGTAAGCACTCAATCAATGCCATTGATTACTTTGACTACTTAAAGGAAATAGGTTCCAGATTCCACCAAGATTGTCCTGAAGTCAAGCACAGGTAGGCCGAAGCAATGTTGCCACAACTCCTCATGCTGGCCCTCGGCTACCTTAGGTGGTGGACGGCTCACTTGCCTGGGGCTGAAACATGTAATTTGTGAGGCAAACAGAGGGAATGACAGGAAAAAGAGGTCCTGTGAGCCACAATGAAAGGGTGAGGTTAGATGGGCTCCCAGTAAAGGTGGGAGAGCAAATCTTCAAGTGTTCCTTTGTGACACAAAAGTACACAGGAAGTAAAATTTTCAGCAAAGTGATCTTCATATATGGGCAGGGGATTGTGTGTGTGCGTGTGTGTGTGCATGCCCCACTCGTGCGCACACACACACACACACACACACACACACAAAAAGGGGACCTATAGTCTTCCTCTCAGCTTCCTATCAGTCAAAAGCATTTATTTGGACCCCTGCTTTAGCCGACCAGTATACCAGGAGGTCAGGGAGCCCACAGAGTAGTGAAAGACCCAGTCTCTGTCCTTGAGGAACTATCTAATGATGGAGGCAGGTGACATCAATTGAAGATGTATAGTTATGAGGAGTGAGAGGGTAAATACAATAAAATAATACAAGTGAATAAACTAGTCAGTATAGAAGCAGGTTAATTCAGGAGTGCTGGGGTGGCTGACAGGTGAGATGCCAGGAAGGTGGGGGAAGGGGGATTAATCTTGAAATGCTCCCTGGAGGATGGAGCTTTTTAGGAGGGCTTTGAGAACAGGGAGGGGACATGGTTTAGTCAGGAAAATTACTGCTGCAGTTCTTCTCCAAACCCGGTGGGTCTAAACTCCATTGTCCAGAACTTTCAACTGATGTAGGTGTCCTTGTCCCTTTCCTCTGTCACCTTTTCTCTTTCCCCATCTGCCCTTCCACATGTATCTAAGAGCAAGAATAGGAGGAAAGCAGGCAGGCAACATGCTCACTTGGCAGAAATACAGTAATCCTTGCCATATTCACAAATCTTGGACTCGGACAGGAGAGGAAAGTGACTTCTTGAGACCTTTTCTGACTCTTCTTGGAGAATTCAGAGTTCTGGCCCTTGTGCATTAAATCAGTAGACGAAAATGGCCCTAGGAACAGCCAGAAGAGTAACTCACTCTTCTTTGATGCTTTCTCAGCCTCTTCTTTCTCACTGAGTTAAAGCTGTAAGAGTTCACCCCATTTGGAAGACTCCTTTTAATAAGGTGAGCCCTCTCAATTTGTATTGTTGTGGAGAATGGCAAGGCTTTTTTTTTCTTTAGTGCATTGGTGCCACTACTAAGCTTTGGCAGAGAGAAAGCCTTTAAGTACAGAATTCATTATGGCGATCGTGCATGACCTGCAAATTCAAAGGACAATGATTATTTTATGAGCTACATACCGAGTTCAGAGAAGCTCGAGTTCAGTAAGATTTTTAAATAGATGAAATTCAAGACATTCAAAGCTTCTTCCTAATAATAATTCTGATCTATTAAATATGTGTTGGATTTTCTTCCTATATGTTGTTTAGCGTTAATGCTTTAATACCTAGTGGAGTATCATAGCATTATTGCCCTTCTAGACAAGGTTTATTCATCCACAATAATAGAAGACACCTTTGCTTGAATTTTGCCTAATTTTTAGGAAATTTCATGTGCCCCTCAGGGGGAAGGAAAATAAGTTGTCAAGTGCTGTTGTCCCTAAAATAATCACTTGTCAGGAAAAACTGGAACATAACAGGGAAATAAAGCCATTGTTTTGAAATGACCAAAAAAGGTAATAAGCATTTGGAAATATCTGGGCAGAAAATGGAAGTACCTGTGTAATTATTACTGTGGCATCACTTTATTTTCTCCTTCTGTTGCCCTTTTCCTCCCAGCAGGAATTTTGAGGAAAGGTAATCTATTTCTGTCTTTCATCCCTCCTTTTCCCTGAATCCATAGTAATCTCTATTGCAGCCAGCTGGATTGGGCTGCCCTACTGTTGCTGGTGGCCTTTCTCAAATAAAAAAAAAATCCAGGTACAGAGATTTATTAATGAATAACTGGGAAAAAGAAGTTCAGAGACATAATACAGTTCACACAGAGAGCTATACCTAAAGAGGATATTCTCTCTAAGGTGTCAGGTGGCCTTATAGAGGTCTTTAATACCAAGGAAAATGGCAGCCCAGGGTGAGCAGGAGAAGAATGACGCGTAAGTGCCTCGTGATCTTTAGCACATGCCTTGGGGTGCTGAGAGCTCCTTTGATATATACCTCTGGTCAGGTTCAGGTGGACAGCGTGACCCCATTTGTGTGCCTGGAGTGGCTGCCACAAGAAATTATAAAGAAATGGGGGCCCAGATGAATCATGTCATTCTGAAAATGGCACCTTTTTGAAAGAATGCATTTTAAAAATAACCCATTCAAACTAAGGATCCCAAGAAGAAAAATTGTTCCCAAACTGATGATTCCTGGGTTGCAATTATATGTCCAATGGTCAAGAGAGTGAATAGAGGTTATCACATTTTAACTGTCTGAACACTTCAGATCGGATATCTTGTTAGCTAAGGGCAAGTAAGGAAGGTTCTGCTAATCAGCAGCCAATGTGTAGCAACCCCACATGTATAATGCACAGAGGGCACATACACTGGCCAGTCAGTTCTTGTCAGAGTGTGGAGACCCCATGTCATTATTCATGGACAGTAGGCACAAGTTAAATGTGCACATTTTATGGTGGAGTGTAAATCTTTGTGCCCATGAGCTATTTTAAATACATTGTAATAACCATGCAATCGATGTCCCATTAGGCAGGCAGACTTAGATTTTAAAACCCTGCAGCTGTTTAAACAAAACAGGCTTCCTTGGTGACCTAGGTGTGGTTTATTGTTAACGCATATTTCCTTTCTGGGATACGTCTCCTGAGTCTCCCTTTTGGAAGGATTGACCAATATCTGTTCTTCATTCCTAGAAAAGCATATTTTCTTTCTCTTATCTAGCCCTGTTTTGTACTGTTTGTTTTAATGAAGAAAATGGAGCAGCTGATGTGTAGATGTTACATTATCACAAGCTATTATCAATCTAATTGGTTGTTTCTTGCTGAATCTGCAGAGAGCGAGAGCACAGAGAGGGATCATGTAGTAATTTTCAACCTATCATAGATAAGATTCCAGGCCAGAAACACAGAGTGTTACTTCTGAAAATGAGTGCAACCAGATTTCATAATTCATCTTTCTAATTTAGGCTAATTTACTATATTGCTTTTATTTGGATTGGCTAACTACAGTTGAAGATTAGCTGTGGGTAAGCCCATATATTGAAGGCAATTTCCGTGAGGTTTTGGGCCCTAGGAATAATAGCTGGAAGAGAGGCAAGGCACCACAGCATGAGATGTGAATTGAAAACCTTTTGCTTCTTACCCTGAGCTGACAGACTGTATTCCTTGGTGGATGCCATTAATCCCAGATTATGCTCTCTCTCTGTCTCTGTCTCTCCCTCTCGCTTTCTGTCTCTGTCATCCCTCCTCTCCTCCACCCTCCCCTTCCTCCCTCCTTCTCTCTCTCTCTTTTTCCCTTCCTCCCTCCCTCCCTTCCAGGAGCTGTGCCGTCAGCGCATGGCTGTCAAGTCATCCGATCGCCAGGAGCCCCTGCACACTTCTCGCATCAATAGCGTCTCGTCCCAGTTCAGCGATGGGCCCGTACCGAGCCCCTCTGCCCGGAGCAGTACCTCTTCATGGTCTGAAGAGCCGGCGCAGTCTAACATGGACATCTCCACCGGTCACATGATCTTGGTAAGGCAATTTTTTTGTTTTGTCAAATGAAAAAAAAATTGAAGCTGTTTCCCAGATGAAAAAAAAGGTGTTTCTAACAGAATATTTTTATGTTGTTACAATTAAACATTCTCAGTTGCCCCCCATTCCCATCACACACCCACACACCCACACACACACTCACACAACACGTGCTATGTTTTTTAAACCAGGACTGACAAGAAGATTGATGACAGAATCAAGCCTTCTTAGGAAAGGGACAAACAATAATAAGAAAAGTCTAAATGTCAGGGCTCTTTCTACTGCTCTTCCTCTTCATTTCAGTGAGCACAATTCCTAGTCACCACGGGGATTGTCCCCCCACATCCATTGGGATCACCCCACTTTTTTTGCTTACAGTGCTTTATTGCACACACATTTAATCATGTGCAAGATTTTCACTGGTTCCTTGTTTCAAAAATTGGAAACCTCCATATCTATTAGACCTAAATGGGGATGTGGCTTTTTTTTTAAAAGATGGATAAAAAGCAGTTATTTTTTTCCCCCTTGATTTCCAGCTCCCCTAGAATCATTTGGGTAAATGCAGATCAGCCATAGGTTTCTTATAACTAAAAGGGAACCTGATGAGATATAAGAGTTTTGAATTGTAGGTCCTTACTGTTTTATCTAAATGGCTAAGATGAGGTGGGCTCTTGCATTCAGAAACTTGAGCTTGACGCCCTCCAAAAAAAAAAAAAATACTTGTATTCACTTGTCGCCTTCCCAAGGTGTTTTTTTTTAATCATTTGGAGAGCTGCTGTAGATGGAAGGGTGGAAGATTGCTGTGTGATATATAATTAATAGCTAAGTTTATTAAGAGATGTGTTCCCAATTCAACTTATCTAACTGCTTGCCTCCTGGAGGGAGAAGTTCAACGATGCTCTGAATTGGGAAAGCTGAAGGCAGCCTCTTTTGTTCAGTAATTGTGAAGCCTGGAATGTAAAACACTCTAGCAAAATTATTTTTCAGATTGGAGTAGAGGGAGCTTCCTGTTGATGAAAACAGAACCTCATTTCAGTGCTTTGCTGATATATTCACAGGGCTGTATGGATCCAGGAATTGTGTTTCTCTAGTAGCTAATTCCCAAAGGCTCGAAGCAGGCCCTGCCAAGTAAAAAAGCAATACTCATCGTTTTGAAAGCAGTGTTACCAATATAATTAACCCCAGCCAAGCCCAGTGAAGTGGTATCCTGGGCTCAAGGGTGGTTGGGCCCCTGTTTTGACCAAATCATAGAATAACCCAGGCGATCACCCTACCAGGTGACTCCACTATGATACAGAGTTAATCGAATCTGAGCACCAGTTCAAGGCGGTCCCCGTGATTGTGTATTTCCTTTCCTCTGTCTCCTTCCCCAGCACTCCCCCTTCCTCCCCACCCAACTTCCCAGTCAGAGGAGATGAAAAGAAATTGCAGCGACTCCATGTTATCTGACAAATGGATTTTCCTTGCATGGATTTGCCTACATCTGGCAGTACTGGGAGATGCCATGCTGTGGTAGATCCCGCTTGGTTGGCTGGAGATCAGGGCAGGAAGAGAAATTGTGGTCGGACACAGAAGAGCCCCTGGCTAAGATTGTTCTTTAAAACCCACTTAGTGTTCGCATTCATTCCAGTGGGATAATGAAACCTGACTAGTTAGTTCATATGGTAATGAGGTTTCCTCCTCAGGTCTCAGACCCCGGCTAAATGTGTAGAAATGTCTTGGAGCAGGGTTTTGCTTTGTTTTCAGGATTAGAAATTGTCTCCCGCCCTCTACTCCTGTAGCAGGGATGATGGAAATGACCTGCAATTGTTCCCCAAATCAGAATCTCAGAGAGCAGGAGAAATAGACTGTAAACTCATTGTGGGCAAGGAATGTGTCTGTTATTTAACAAAACTAAGCGCTTGGGAAGGGACTATATATATATATCAGTAGGGTACTCTGCATACAATAAGTGCTCAATTTATTGAGCACTTGATTGACTGAAATATGTTTCCAATAGGGCCACAGTCAATGTAATTCTCTTCCTCTCCTTGATCTTCAGAGCAGCTTGCTTTACAAGCATCCCTCTAGGCTCATTGGATACCTTCCACCCCTTGAGTGGGACCTGGTTTTAGGGCTAAATCTGTACATTTTGAAGGAACGATGTATTTTAATGACTTGTTATTCTCTTAGCACTTTGCCTTTCTGGAGGGCTTCCCAACCATTTTTGGTGATTCATATTTATTTATTTCATTTTGTTTTTATATAGGCACTCTTAGCCTCAGTTAAGAATGAAACTCTTTCAGAACATTTGCACATAAAACTTGGTGAAAGGTTCCACTTACACATGCTGTCACTCCATAATATCTAAATGATATGCATTCATTGTAATTGGGCACAGCAGGCATCTTTTTACTGTATTAGAAACCTAGAACTTGTGCTGTACAGTAATTTTAAACATGCCCCAATTGTATCTTCCAAATCCCTTTCTTTCTCCTTTGTTAGAGTTAGAAGTTAGGAATTGGCCATGGTATTATATAAGGGTGATATATGTCTTGGAGATTGTGCATATTGGTAACAAGATAAGAGTCCTATTTTCACTTTCCGTTAGGGCAACTGGGATTAATGTAAATACCAAAAAACACACATCTACAGCATCATCCTGCTTTTTCAGCTTTATATTTGCCCAATGGAAGGCTCACCAGTTTGACTCATCAGTTGAAATCTTTCTTTGCTTTGTTCTTGTTCCTCTTATCTTCTAGCTCTCTTTTTTCGGCCTTCTCTTAGGTTAGCTTTTTAATGTCTGATTTTGAGAAATAAGAATATGACTTTTTTCCTGTTTTTCTTGAATTCGCCTCAGAATAATCCCTTCAGCAGGAGATGTTATCAAAGGCCTCGAAACATTTAATGCTTCAGGTTCAGCAAGATGCACTTTCTCAGATAGGTCCCTTGACTTTTAAATGCAGGCAGAGTGTGAAAGAAATTTAACCCATTTGTGGGTGCTTTTTTTTAATACTTCCATTGGGGCTGTAGAATCCCTTTCAAGTCAAAGATCCATGAGTCTTTGACAGACACCTTTGAAAACTTTTTTTCCTAATAAACAGAGCCCCCGTGATGCCAAGAATGGAGACGTTCAGTTCCATGCCTATGGCACAGCCCTAACTGTGGTCCCTGGTTGCTTATGTGGGGTTCCTTTGAGCTATGAAGAAACAAGCTTATCACCAGAGGGCAAGGACAGTGCACTCACATGAATAATCTCTCGCCCCTTCTCCCCCCCACCACCCAGAATTCTTTCCCGGCAGCAGGTGTGGGAATTCTGTGCTTGGGAGCCCCAGGTGTGACAAATGGCTATCTAGCGTGGGTGGCAAAGACTGCAGTGGCTACCAAGGCAACCACCGTTTGGCTAAGGCTCTACTGCACAGCATTGTTACTATGCTGCAGTCACCGCCTCTGAAAGTGGAATGGATCCTGCATATAACCTCTGTGGGCAGTTCGCTATATGCTGTAGGCCTCCTCGTATGTTGCACTCTGTATCCCAGCAGGAACACCACCGGCAGTGATGAGAAAGGGCCAGTGGTGCTGCTCAAACCGCTACCACCATAATCAATTCCTTTGTGCAGTTTCTTGCTCTTGAAACTTCAGGATCATCATCAATGGTATTTATTGAGTGCGTATTTTGTCACAGCACTGTATTAAACGCTTGGGAGAGTACAATACACATTCTCTGCCTGCAACAAGCTTACAGTCTAGAGGATCGAGACTCGTCCGTCATTCTTGATGGGAGAATCCATCATTTGAGGAAGCAGTGGGGGATCTGGAAGTGGGCATACATTTTTGATCCCTGGAAAACTCTTCCAACTCATTTCCCCCTCTAGACCATAAGCTCATTGTAGGCTGGGAACGCATCTACCAACTCTGTTTTACTCTCCCAGAGCACTGCACCCAGTAAGCATTCAATAAGTGCCATCGACTGATGGAAATACAAGGAGCCTACAGTCTCGCAGAGGAGACAAGACATTAGAATAAATTATGGCTTTGTACATAAGTGCTGTAGGGTTTAGGGTGAGGTGAATATCAAGTGCTTATGGGCTTCAGATCCAAGTACATAGGCGATACAGAAGGGAGACGCAGTAAGGCAAATGAGGGCTTAGTCAAGGAAGGCCTCTTGGAGGAGATGTGATTTTAATAAGGCCTTGAAGGTGGGGAGAGTCTTTTGGATGCGAAGTGGAGGGAGTTCCAGCACAGAGGGAGGATGTGGGCAAGGGGTCGGCAGTGAGATAGTCGAGATTGAGGTGTAGTGAGGAGGGTGAAGTTAGAGGAGAGGAGTGAAGTGATGGCTGGATTGTGGTAGGAGATCATCAGGGTAAGGTTGGATGGGGGAACTGATTGAGTGCCTTAAAGCCAACAGTAAGGAGTGTAGGCTGGAGGGGGAGCGCTCTGTTGAGCTGTTGGGTTGGGGGAGAGATTGAACACTTGGCTAAAGTAAGGCCGTTGGAGCATCTGGACATTTTATCCCGGAGCTCCCTGGCCTTGCATCCATGCACCAGTCATTGGCTGAATGTCCACGGCCGGTTTTCGGTGTGAACAAAGGCACTCCGTGATGTGAATGACGCGAGGCAGGAGGCCTGTCTGTTCACGCAGGAAGGCTCAGAAGAGCTGGGGCTAAAGGTGCCTATTCAATAATAGAATTCAGCCCTAAGCCTGATCCAGCTCACACGACATGTCAGATTCACACCACTAGTTTTTTTCTCATTCAGCCCAGAGGGCTCGTGGGCTTTAGTTAAATGTAACCTGATTTGATGGTGGACCAAAATTGGGCTTTTGGAATTTTTATGAATCATCATCATTATTATTATTAGCAAATGCGAATTCCGTATCCGCAGTGGGTATTTTCTGTGTTCTGTCTAGGGGTCGGCACGCTGTGAGGACTGAATGCATTTTAAACAAGAGCCGTATTAATAATAACAATGTAAGAGCAGCCCAGATCCACCTAATTAATCCTCCCTACATCCTGCAAGGGAGGTAGAGGCCAGTGTATATCATCACTGCTTTCAGTTCTGCCGAGCGGAAATGGAAGAAGAGCACAGTTCCTGCTCAGTGTGCTACAATCTAAATATATTAATGAGGCCTAAGAAACTGGGTTGGAAGGGGGACACTGCAAGCAGTAAATACCAATTAGCTCCGAAAATGAACTCTTGAAAACATATCTTTTTTTAACCCACATTCACACCACAGTGTGAGCATCACGTTGACTGCTGCAGCCTTGTAGTCTATGAGATGCTATGTGTTAGTCTCCCGGTTTCTCCTGGGAAAACTGACCGGCCCTGGGGTCTCTGGAGAGAACCTGGATTCTGAAACTCCACTCTTCCTCCCCTTTCTCTCTTAGAATTATAACTTGGAAACCATAATCCATCTTAGCCAGCAGGTAATTAGCCATCTCCTTTCACTGAGAAGCAGTTCCTTGAATCTAGAGTCTGTGGCTAAATTAAATCCCCTGGGTTTGGACTGGGCCTGTCCCCCAGATGGCAGGTGATGTGCAATCTAAAATGGATTATCACAAGAAGGATGCAGCACTTCCTGTAGCTAAATGACTCTATAATACCAGGGGTGTCCTCTTTTCATTTTGAGAGCGGGGGCACATTTGTGGGAGGGGCGCTTTAAGCGGGGCAAAGTCGTCTGTCCCACACACACCCCCGGCCCATGGTCTCCCCAGCCTCCAGTGCCTGGCTGTCAGGCATGTGGAGGTAAGAAAAGCCCCATATCCAGCCCTGTAGCCCGTGGAGGGCCCCAAAAGACTCTGCCCAGTGCCAGAGAAGAGTGGGGAGAAGGATAATGGGTAAGGGAGATTGAAAAGGGAGGAGAGCAGGGAAGGCACTTTAACTTGGCTTAAAAGGGCCACCTGTGCTGTCTTGGGCTGCCACCCTGTCACCTTCCTATTGGCAGTCTATAGACTGTAAACTCCTAGAGTAAAAGGTACATGCCTGAGCTGGGGGGCAAAGTAAGTTTACCAACAAAAGCCTCATTGCTAATATAAACTGCCATTAATATTCACCAAAATATGTGCAAATACAACCCTATTTAAAGTGAATTGCCAAGAAACTGGCATAGCTCTATCTTGCTCAGTTCAAAGAAGCTTTTTGAAAAAATATCCATAGAAACACTCCAATAGGGATGCCTTTGGTTACAGTGGAGAAAGAAAAGGAAATCTTTTTTCAAGTGAGTTTGAAGAAGATATATTTGGCACTACTACTGAGTTTTAACTCCAAAGTATGTCGCATTGAATGGACGTCATTTTAAATAGGTCAGTGTGTATTGGAGCAGAGAAATATTTTCAGAGCTAGTGTGAGTCTTTCTCATTTCCTGTTAGCAGAAGTGCATGTTTCCTGTTAGCAGGGGTGCATGTTTCCTGTTAGCAAATGTGTTTCCTGTTGGCAGGGGTGCATGTTTCCTGTTGGCATGGACTCATGCTTCTTTTTGGTGGGGGTGTACATTTCCTCTTGGCAGGAGCACATATTTCTTATTGGTGGGGGCGTGCATTTCCTTTTGGGGGCTTACATTTCTTGTTGGTGAGGTGCACATTTCTTGTTAGTAGGGGTATGCATCTCCTGTTGTCAGGAGTACACACTTCCTGATAGCAAAAATACTCATTTCTGGTTGCAAGGGGTACAGTTTCCTGTTAGCTTAGGTGTGCTTGCTTTATACTAGCAGGTGAGTTTTCCTGAGTGCTTCTTGCGCACTCAGACCTTGCCTTCCTGTATCTAATGACAATCTGAGGAGTGGGAAGGAATTGGACGCTTAAACTTTCTCAGACATTACACTAACACTCCTTCTTAAAAGGGTGGGCTATAGCATACTTACTAGGGGTGTGTATATCCTGGTTACTATGTGTGGAACTGTCTCCTATTTCTGTCAGGGGAATGCATAATTATTTTGTATTTGAGTGACACAAGTTCCACTCTACACAGGTAAAAGGCAGTTGAAGCCAGGCTGCCATTGATATGTTATTGTCACAAAACTAAAATCTGGCAATTCTAATGTGTAATACAATATTGATGAATCAAAATAAAGAGGAAGCATAAAATATTATTAATATCACTCAAAAAAGCACATGAAAAGGGATTAATTAGGTGTTAAATTATTATTATTATTATCAAGTGCCATCGAGTAATTTCCGATTCATAGCGACTCCATAGATAGACTTTCTCCAGAGTGTCCTGTCCTCTGCCATAATCTGCAGCCTTTCAAACTTAATCCCAGTAGTTGATGGTATTTGTTAAGCAGGTACTCTGTACTGAACACTGAATTAATTCATTGAACAAGACCTCAAGTTTAAAGGGATGAGGTGAATTTTTATCTCCTTTCATTACTTGGGTTTAGAAAGGGATGAGCATTATCAGATTATTCATTCATTCACCTAATCGTATTTATTGAGCGCTTACTGTGTGCAGAGCACTGTACTAAGCGCTTGGGAAATACAAGTTGGCAACGTATAGCGATGGTCCCTACCCGACAGCGGGTTCACAGTCTAGAAGGGGGGAGACAGACAACAAAAGAAAACATATTAACAAAATAAAATAAATAGAATAAATATGTACAAGTAAAATAAGTAGAGTAATAAATACGTACAAACATATATACAGGTGCTGTGGGGAAGGGAAGGAGGTAAGGCGGGGGGCATGGAGCGGAGGAGGAGGGGGAGAGGAAGGAGGGGGTTCAGTCTGGGAAGACCTCCTAGAGGAGGTGAGCTCTCAGTAAGGCCTTGAAGGGAGGAAGAGAGTTAGCTTGGCGGATGTGTGGAGGGAGGGCATTCCAGGCCAGAGGGAGGACAAGCGAGAACGAGGCCCAGTGAGGAGGTTAGCGGCAGAGGAGCGGAGGGTGCGGGCTGGACTGTAGAAGGAAAGAAGGGAGGTGAGGTAGGAGGGGGCGAGGTGATGGAGAGCCTTGAAGCCAAGTGTGAGGAGTTTTTGCCTGATGCGTAGGTTGATTGGTAGCCACTGGAGATTTTTGAGGAGGGGAGTAACATGCCCAGAGCATTTCTGCACAAAGACGATCCGGGCAGCAGCGTGAAGTACAGGTTGAAGTGGGGAGAGACAAGAGGATGGGAGATCAGAGAGGAGGCTGATGCAGTAATCCAGTTGTGGCAGACCAGGTGATACTAGATTGACTCCTGGAGAAACTGGATTTCAGTAATGCTAGCCTAAATTTGACCCCAAACCTCCCAAGTTTATGGACCTAGAGACATTAATGGAAAACCCTTCATTTTTGAAAAAAACTAAATAAATATTAATTACTGAAGTAGATTCCCAGACTGCTCTAGTCCAGAAAATACTTCCCTAATTCACTGATTTTATGTTCTAAACAGCAGTAAAAGAGTTCCCCTACCCCTCTGTTGCCTCCTACAAAACACACAGGCATTTTCCTAGGTAAAATGTGTTCAAATGAAGCTTGCTTTCCTTTGTTTTTCCCCTTCATCCTGTCTTGATCTTCCTAAATTCAGGCTAGATTGCAAATGCCTTGATTGTCTCTACCAGCTCTATTGCATTGTATACTCGTTTTGTTTTGCTGTCTGTCTCCCCCTTCTAGACTGTGAGCCCATTGTTGGGTAGAGATCGTCTCTATATGTTGCTGATTTGTACTTCCTAAGTGCTTAGTACAGTGCTCTGCACACAGAAAGCGCTCAATAAGTACTATTGAATTAATGAATTATCCTAAGCACATAGTAATAGTGCTCTGCACACAGTAAGTGCTGAGTAAATGGTCCTCTCTGTAATTTATTTTAATGTCTGTCTCCCCTTTTAATGTTAGCTCCTTGTGGTCAGGGAACCAGTCTACCCACTCTGTGTATTGTACTTCTTTGAGCACATAGTACAGTGCTCTGCACACAGTAAGTACCCAATAAATACCATTGATCGACTAAATAGCATTAATTGGTTGATAGGAAAATCAGGAAGTGGGGCAGAGAAGCAGCGTGGCTCAGTGGAAAGAGCATGGGCTTGGGAGCCAGAGGTCATGGGTTCTAATCCTGGCTCCACCACTTGTCAGCCATGTGACTTTGGGCAAGTCTCTTAACTTCTCTGGGCCTCAGTTACCTTACCTGTAAAATGGGGATTAAGACTGTGAGCCCCACGTGGGACAACCTGATCACCTTATATCCCCCCCAGCGCTTAGAACAGTGCTTTGCACATAGTAAGTGCTTAACAGATACCATCATTATTATTATTATTATATCACTACCCGTCAATTCCCTTAACTCAGAAATCCTGCTCCTTGTGCTACAGTATGAGATTGCATGATCTGGGGTGCCAGATTTAAAGCCTAATGTACTGCTGCTGCTCCTTCTCCTACTGAAATTTTAAAGGCTGCTCGAGGTTGGGTATAGTAGGTCTAATGGTCCAACCAGTTACAGAAAAACAGAAAGGATGAAATCGGGTGAAATCCTATCTGATTCCATGGCTCCTACCTGTAAGTCATTTTAATGTCTGTTTCCCCCAGCTAGATTGAAAGTTTATTGAAGACAGGGCTTGTTTCTATGAACTCTGGTGTGTTGTACTCACCCAAGGACTGATTACAGTGCTCTACACACAATAAGCGAGAAGTAGCAGCATCTGGTGGCAAGAGCATGGGCCCAAAAGTCAGAGGACCTGGATTCTAATCCTAGCTCTGCCACTTGCCTGCTGGGTGACCTTGGGCAAGTCACTTAACTTTTCTGTGCCTCAGTTCCCTCACCTGTAAAATGGAGATTTAATACCTGTTCCCCCTTCCCCTTAGACTGTGAGCCCCATATGGTTCAGGGACTGTGTCCGATCTGATTATCTTGAATACCCAGCAGTTTGCATATAGAAAGCAAATTCCATTATTATTATTAGTATCAACATCATCATTAATATCATTGATGGATCGATTAAACCACTTTGTACAACCCTGGGTATGTGTATTTTTCATAATGCATTTAGCAGGAGCCAGTATCATTTACCCTCAGGAGTTTAAATCCTTGACAAGAGAGACATCCTCCCATGTCCCACCCTTAAAATTAATTTACAACAAACTCTTATTTAGGGAATGATGACAAAGTTTATGAAATTATCCAGGCCCCTTTCTTGTCCTCATCATTCCTCAAGATGCTTAAATTCCAACCATATCAACCTTCACTGAAGAAGATTTGCTATTTCTTAGCTATCCCATGAAAAAAATTGGGTTGGGCAAGAGGTTCAAGTGAACTTTGGGGCTATCTGTGGATCTCATTGATTTTAGCAAGATCCCTGGTGAAATGATTGTACTTTTAGGCCTTCAGCAATACACACTCTTCCCTGCCCATTCAGGAAAGTTTAAGAGTCGAAACAGACCAGGTTTAGTGAGAGCAATCTTCACTGGGCATGAGCTTGCCAAAGTCTCCCTGCGTGGTTTTCAGGGGGTTCTTCTAGGATTGAGTTTTGAGCAACTACTTGCTAGCCCCGGTAACCCAAACTGCACTGTTAGGAATTCTTTATCCTTACTAAAAACTTAATCACAAAACGATAATGAGTACATCAGTGGTGCAGCATATAAAAGACTACTGCTAAGAAAAGACCCAGTGCTTTTTAATGGGAGAGAAGCTGTCTGTGTGTTGCTAGGCAACCAACTCCTCCTCTCTTCCCTCTTCCTGAAAGGTCTCCCTGTTGTAACCGCTGACGTCATTTGAAGAGTCAAAGCGATTACTGGGGGCTTTTTCATATCATCCTGGGAGGATAGTGGTCTGATGATGAGCGTGTGGCCTGACCCCTGGGAGTCCTGGCTTCCGGAGCAGCCGGCCAGCCAGCAAGATCAATTCCTGGCAGTGTGCCTCAGTTTCCCCATCTGAAGGAGTACTGCTCCTTGCTGATTACATGCTGTGTAATCAGCTGTGTAATGCTGTGCTAATTGCCAGCTGTGTGACTTTGGGCAAGTCACTTCACTTCTCTGTGCCTGTTACCTCATCTGTAAAATGGGGATTGGGACTTTGATCCCCCCGTGGGACAACCTGATCACCTTGTAACCTCCCCAGCACTTAGGGCAGTGCTTTGCACATGGTAGGTGCTTAATAAATGCTATCATTATTATTATTATGCTATCGAGTCATATCTGACCCCTAGTGACTCCACGGACACATCTGTATATATGTTTGTACATATTTATTACTCTATTTATTTATTTATTTATTTATTTTATGTGTACATATCTATTCTATTTATTTTATTTATTTTATTTTGTTAGTATGTTTGGTTTTGTTCTCTGTCTCCCCCTTTTAGACTGTGAGCCCACTGTTGGGTAGGGACTGTCTCTATATGTTGCAAATTTGTACTTCCCAAGCGCTTAGTACAGTGCTCTGCACATAGTAAGCGCTCAATAAATACGATTGATGATGATGATGATGCTGTGTGGTCTTTTTCTGTGGTGTTTAAGTGCTTAGTATGGGCCAGGCACTGTACTAAACATTGGAGTAGATACAAGCTAATCAGGTAGGGCACAGTCCCTGTCCCACATGGAGCTCACAATCTTAATCTCCATCTAACAGATGAGGTAACTGAGACACAGAGAAGTTAACTCGCTTGCCTAAGATCACCCAGCAAATAAATGGTGGAGCCAGGATTAGAACCCAGGTCCTTCTGACTCCCAGCCCCAGCTTCGATCCATTAGGCCATGCTGCTTCTGGTCAAAGGTACTCTATAACAGTCTTTGGGTCTCTTTGCTTGGCAGCTTCTCAGTCGATGGTTCTCTTCCCTCGGTAGGATTGAAATTATTTTCTCTGAGGGCTCTTCTCTTAATTAAGGGTATGTTGTTAAACAATACTGTGTGGTTTCGGGGTTGTATTCCCCTGGGGCTCACTCATCTCCCTACCTCTCCCCACACTGCCTTTCTGCCATTACTACCATTGTCAGTATTAAATTGATCTCTACATAGTAATAAAGCTGGAAAGTTATTAACCTCATAGAGGATTTTGAATATCCACTTAATGAGGGAAATGTTGAAACCAAATTCTCAGTTTTCCAATTTTAGGAAGAATGTATATTTACACATTTATATGGTCTTAATGTTACCCATGCTCATTTGCAGATCAATTCCTCATTATGGGTAAAATCATTTGTAAAAGTCACTCAGAAACTTGTGTTTTCATCAGACCGGCTGTTATTTTTCCTGGTTACATTATGCTGATTTCTGCTTAATATCAAAACTCAGAAATGACATGAACTTTCTTGGAAAAGTTAAGACTGGTTTCTGTATTGTGATGTCTTCAGTCAGACTTTGATTACCAAATAGTGAGAGGAATTGAATTATAAAGCATGAGACTAGAAATTACAACCTATGAATCTATTTAGAATGATTGAGGTTTGTCTGAGTTTACACTCTCCTTCTATTCCCATAGTTTTTCAATGTTTATTAAAAATGTGTAACCCAGGGAAATTAATGCGTCACTGATAGTAATAAGATCTTTTTAAGAGAATGTCTGCTTGAGGAACTCACCTTAGTTAAAAAATACAATGTATATATATTTAGATTCTTAAAGACAAAACCAGTGAACTTTCGTAAAATCAAAATACTTTATGAATTGGTAATTTTTTTTCTTTTGACTTGCGTGAGCAGAATAGAAGGTAGTGAAAATTTTCCATGTTGTTTTTCATTGTCTATAGGCCAAATTTACAGAAAGAAAGAAGAAAAAAACACAAAAGAAACTCAGTAAAGGCAGGTGGTTTGGATGAATGCATTTTCTTTCATTAACATATTTCCCTTATTAACTGTGTAATTAATTGTACATAGCCTAGGAAAGCTATGGAAATTGCATTTTGAGATGTATCAAAGCTGATTTATGCTTCTGACTTCCATACAATTTACTATTAATGAAGTAAGAGAAGGAAGCCTCCAATCTATAATTATTACTTACTATTTGAATGACAAGCAAAGAATTTTATCAGCAGTTTCAAATGAAAGGGGATTAGCAGCTAATGTTGAGAAATTGTTAATCTTTCTTATTAAAATAATTTTGAGGAAACTGGCTTAGTTAAAAGAGGTTTTTGAGACAGGCATTTACCATTTGAAACAGCCATTTTCTGAAACTCAGTTTGAATTTGTCTCAGTGTGACAGCAGGGGGCAAATTTTTTTTTTTTAAATGAAGGACTATTTTGTGGGAGATGAAGCTCATGGTGAGGTTACTTGCTGCATGTGTATTCTAGGAATGAACTGTGGATTGGTTCCCCTGTATCTTAATAGAGATAGGAGTGTCAGTGAAGGTAAGATGTGTCAAGACTTCTGCCTTAGAAGAGACTTTTAAGCTCCTTGGGTGCCATCACCACCCCAAGTGGGTATTCAGTGAACACTATGACTACTACTGTTATTACTACTACTACTGTCAATCAATCGATCATATTTATTGAGCACTTACTGTGTGCAGAGCACTGTACTAAGTGCTAAGCAAGTACAGTATAACACAGTTGGTAGACAGGGTGCCTGCCCAAACAAGCTTTCAGTCTAGTACTACTACTACATCTATTTGCAGCATAAACGCCAGGTCTTAAGGGCTTCTTTCTGGCATTTGTGAAGTCCATAGAGGAGATTAAATTATGTTTAAAATTGGTAGTATTTCATACCTACCACCCTTGACTAGTCTTTCCACTAATCTGAACGGTTGTCTGCTTTAAAGGACGTCATGAAAATAGTCTAAAGAATTATCCGGTGTAATTTTTCCGGAAGCATTTCAGTAATGACGGTCTTGGCAATCTATTGGGCTATGCAAATATCTGGTTAATTACACCTCCTTTGATCAGATTGGATTCCAACACACTTTATTAATGACTATCCTGATTACCATCAATCTGTCTAAAACCCTCTGTGGATTCAGTGAGGATTTGCAGGCAGAATGCTGTTGTGGAGAGGGTATGCTGTTTATAGGCATTCATTCAGCGAGATTCTTTCAGTGCATGGGTTTACTTCTTGGTGGCAAGTTGGGTTGCCTAATGAATAGCTTCAGAAAATCCATAAGCAAGCAAAAAAATATATCCAGTGCTCTAGCAATGCTACATCCAGTGGGAGCGAGTAGCAGAAGCTGCCACTCGGTGGAAGCCCGAAGATGTGCTGAACGAGAGCTGTGGGTTGTGCTCTGCCAGGTTTTATTAAAATTCATCCTTGCCCAGAGCCTGATTACTTTTTAGGCTAGGTCTAATTTCTCTTAGGCCCAGGGCTTTTGGGTCGGCTTTTGGGTCGGCTTTTGGGTCCCCTGTAATTTCTGTGGCTGGCATTAACTTCTTCCAGTCCACCTGGGCACCTTTCAGGGGACTAGGATAGCAATGTCATAAATGGAACCAGATGGCCTGAAAGAGTTAATACAGAACCATCAGGGCGTGATTTGTTCACTGGGAGGAGCAGGCTTACTATATACTTAAACTGTTTTTGTGCACATGCATGTGGAAGTGAACACATACACATCTCCTTATACTTTCCTCCCAAGGTGAAATGCATTCAATACTTTTCTAGAAATGCAAATGCTTTGAACAGTTTACATTCAATGAGCTAAAGCCACTGACTCCTAACCTGCAGAGTGGGTGGGCAAGCTATCACCTCTCTCTGCCTCATTGCCACCTGAAAAACTGATATCCAGTATTGGCAGTATCGTGCCTCTCTGTGGTGGTGTGGGAGATGATGAATTGAAATGACAGGACTTGGCAAAATAAAGAGTTTATGGGAAGGTTTATCGCTGATGCTCGCAGTATAGGGCAGGAAAGGAAGAGGACCCTATTGAGTTGAGAATGAAGAGGGGATTTAGGCATGATACCAAAATTACCCAATTCAAAAATGGATAAGAAGCTGCCAACAAAACTAGAACAAGGGATAGCTCAGTCCGAACAGAGGACACTTTTCACAGACCTCTTGGACCGGAATTTAAAGCCAAAATGTTAGGTTTTCAACATTTCAGGGAAAATGTCCTAGGTTATCCACATTGTAAATGATCTGAACCAAAATTAATTTTGGTTGCTTAATGTCTTTCTTGCCTTGCTTTTGTCCATTTCATCTCTACTGAAAAAATGAACCAGGTTTCCTATCCATGTGACTTTGAAGGATTCTGAATCTGCAGAAAACAAGGAACAAGGTGTAAGGGATGATATTTGTTGTTAATGAAATTTCTTGCCCTTCATTCAAGGAAAGCCTGTGCAAACCGCATTATTCTTAAACCATCTGAGACCAGTAAATCGTTTATGCTATTTTAGCATGTTTATCTCTGTTCCCCTCCATTCCCCTCTGTGTTTCCTCACTTTTTTGTTAATGTATCTTCAAATTTCACCAGTTCTGTTAGTTTCTTCCTGCCCCTGTCCTTTATTCTCCTCATTGCTTCTTATGGTGATCGATCAATCAGTAGTATTTATTGAGCACTTACTGTGTGCAGAGCACTGACATAAGCGCTTGGGAGAGTACAATACCATAAAGTTGGTAGGCATGTTCGTAGGCATGTTCCCTGCCCATGCGTGATGATAATAGTAATAATTAATGATAGTATAGTGTAGTCAGTCAGTCGTATTTACTGAGCGCTTACTGTGTGCGGAGCATTGTACTGAGCATGTGGGAGAGTAAAATATAACAATAAACTGATACATTCCATGCCCAAAACGAGCATACGGTCCAGAGGGAAGCACTTTGGGCCAAGCCCTTTGCTTAGCTCTGAAGTACGGATACAGATAACTAGATTGGACATAGTCCAGTCTAAATAGTCCAATCTCACAATCCAAAAAGCATGAAGAGTAGGAGAAGCAGCATGGCTCAATGGAAGGAGCCCGGGCTTGGGAGTCAGAGGTCATGGGTTCTAATCCCGGCTCCCCCACATGTCTGCTGTGTGACCTTGGGCAAGTCACTTAACTTCGCTGAGCCTCAGTTACCTCATCTGTAAAATGGGGATGAAGACTGTGAGCCCCATGTGGGACGTGATCACCTTGTAACCCCCCCCAGCGCTTAGAATAGTGCTTTGCACATAGTAAGCGCTTAACAAATGCCATCATTATTATTATTATTACCCCCAATCTACAGAGTCGAAAATTGAGGGTCAGAGAGTTAGTGCCTCACCCAAGATCACAGATCAAGACAGTGGCAGAGGTAGGATTAGAACCCGGCTCTTTCAGCTCCATATCCTAAGAGGACTTCCCACTTCTCCACGTGTCCCTCTTTTCTCTTCCTCCGCCTTCCCTGACCTCTTTGGTCCCCACCTGCGTGGGGCTTCTACCTGACTCAGGCCTCTCCTCCTCCAGGCCCCACATGCCTTTCTGTTTTCTGGGTCTTTCATTCATTCATTCAATCGTATTTATTGAGTGCTTACTGTGTGCAGAGCACTGTACTAAGCGCTTGGGAAGTACAAGTTGGCAACATATAGAGATGGTCCCTACCCAACAGTGGGCTCACAGTCTAGAAGGGGCAGACAGAGAACAAAACAAAGCATATTAATAAAATAAATAGAATAAATATGTACAAATAAAATTGAGTAATAAATACATACAAACATATATACATATATACAGGTGCTGTGGGGAGGGGAAGGAGGTAAGGTGGGGGGATGGGGAGGGGGAGGAGGGGAGGAGGAAGGAGGGGGCTCAGTCTGGGTCTTGGGCCCCAGAGGCCAGTGGCCTTGGAGGTAAGGCAGAACCACGGTCCTTGGGCCTCTGTAGCTTAGGTGGCTCTAGACACTGCTCCCTCCCAACATCTCCCTAAGAGCATCCACTTCCAACAGACTACCGTCACTCACTCCACCTCCACCTCCTGCTCACTCTCTGTGGGCTGGGCTCACCTCCTTTAACCTTTGTTGTCTTCTGTCTGCCTTCCTTGGGCCTGTGGTCAGCAGTCTTCTCCAGCAGGTCCCATTGTCAATCACCTCCTATAGATTTTTCTGCCCTCTCACGTTGGCCCCTGCTTTTGCCAAGCCTCAGCTTTTCTGGCCCAAGCCTCCTGCTATTGCACTGCTGACTTGGCCTCCCATTGCTGCTTTCTGCCCACACATGGTGAGCACAGCTTCTTTCTCTTGCGTTCCGTGCAGCCCCCATTTGCACAGTGCAAGTGGGGGCAGAATGTTGCATATACAAAGGATAAAAAGATGTTTAAAGTTTTCACATGTTCTGTGGGTCTTGTGGTTGACTGTGGTTCTGTGAAATATTTAAGCAGTCCATCAGTCAGTTATATAGCTTGAGCGCTTACTGTGTGCAGAGCACTTTACTAAGTGCTTGGGAGAGTACAACAGAACAGACATAGTCCCAGGAATCATGCCACAGATGAATCCACCGGACCTAAAATCCAAATTTGCGTGACCTTAAACAGCTTTGAGCTAATATGGAAATACTCTCTTCTCAACCGTCTGCAATCTGTTTTTTACCGAGAGTGAACTCATCAGTAACATCCTTTTGAGGAAGACTAACGAGCTCTGCTGACCTCTCAGCTTCCTCTGACACCACTGATCACTCCTTTTTCCCAGAAAATCTCCAGCCCTGGTTTCAGCAAAGCAGTTCTCTTCCTCTATCTCAGACTACTCCTTCTCAGTCTTTTTTTTGCTGGCTTTTCCCCATCCCTTACTCTTCTCACTCTACCATTATTTTCTCAAGGAGCTGTTCCACACATGTAGGACAGGGATTGTGTCCAGTTTGATTGTATTGTATCTACCCCAGAACTTAAAACAGTGCTTGGCATGTAGAAACCACTTATTATCATTATTATTATTATTATTATCCATGGGTGGGAAACAAGTAATTTGAGGATACCACTATGAGTGACACTTATGTCCACCACCAGCAGAACACTATAGTCTTGTCACTCATTGTTGTTTTACTGTATTAAATTCTGTAAAGTTGAAAAAATGGAAAGAAACATCAAATTCTGAATCAGAAGAGCACAGTAAGGTGGAGGCAGAGTTCCGCAGCTTCACAGTTTGATCGATAACACATGTATGTGCACAACCGTTTCCTCTCTAAATCTACTTGCAGCAGCTTGTGGGTCATGTTATACTAGAACAAGACTCATGTTGGGGGAAGAACATTCCCTAATTCTTCCATCATGTTGAGCTCCCAATTGGATACTGAAGATAGATATTATGGCAGTCCTCGTGCATCCTTTTGTCTCTAGCCTTGGAAAGACCCATTATAATAGAAAGTAACGAAACATCCTCACAAGACAAAGGCACCTGCAAGCACACAAATGTCAGTTCCTGCTTACAAAGTCACCTTGAGATTTCATTTTACGGGTCCCCTCCTCCTGCTTCTGCTGCTGAAAGTCGCAGAGCCTAAGGCTCCAGCGAGCCTGGGGCCTTGGCCAGTCAGGTCAGGGGAAGAGTTGGCCCAGCAGCTGCTGCTGGAGAAGTCAAGGCAACATCTGGATTGTAGTCTTTTCTGGAGTATCAAATTGATGAAAGCTGAGAGCTTGCAAATACCTGTGAAAATCCTTCCAAAAATCCTGAAATATGGTTTAGGGCTTTTGGGATCCCCTAAAAGATCCACAAAAATGAATAGAATCTGTAAAAACAGGAGCCCTGAACCGAAGCAGTCTTGGGGCTCACAAAAGAGAGTGCTGCTGCCTAACTGTCAAACCTATCCTCTGACCAGGTGGACAGAAGTCATCATCATCAATCGTATTTATTGAGCGCTTACTATGTGCAGAGCACTGTAGGAGCTAACACAAAAGTCGATGGGACTGAGGAACTGATTCCAGAGTTCTTACAAAGCTTAGGGCAGGCACCCACGGGCACATTATATCTGATTTTTCAGTCTTCCAGATTGCCTTCTGTGGTGCAGTTCCTTATATCGCTCTTTTATTTCGAAGGTCTTGTTTGCGTTTGATTTGAAGTCTGCATTTTTAAGTCTGTATAATTTCCAAGTGAAGGAAATGTAAAAATGTTCAAAACCGATAAAAAAATGATCTCACTGATTCTTTTGTCAGCCATTCCTGACTCATCCTTGAGTCTTGAGAACCAAGCCTCTGCCTGCATCAAATACCTTCAGGAATCTCCTCCACGAATAATAGGTTCCCATGGAAACCAAACAAAAAAGGAGTGGAACGGAGAAGCAGAATATAGTTATTGGTTATTTATTTATTTGTTTTTTGGCCTGCTGTCCAATTTTCTTTTAAGTCCTCCCTAGGCACACAGGCTACAACTATTTTCACGCTTATTTTCATTCTGCTCATAAATGTATCCACCCTTCACCCAACATCAGATTGACTGAATGTACAGGCTTCACGCTATCGAATTTGCTGTGTCATAAACACACACACAAACACCCACACACGAACACACGCACGTGCTTTCCCCCACCCTTCCCCGGCCCAGTCTGGGGACCAGCTTTTGTGTTCCAGTTTGTCTACTGAACTTCATTCATTCAGTCGTATTTATTGAGCACTTATTGTGTGCAAAGCACTGTACTAAGCCCTGGGGAGAGTTGGAGAGCGTCCTCCGGACATGC